>NW_022437019.1:8396742-8558852 GCF_009761245.1 Sapajus apella
AGTTCCAGCCAAAGGACCTTTACCTTTTAGAAAAACTTTTTTTTTTTCTAAAAAAAGAGTCTCGCTCTGTCCAGGCTGGAGTGCAGTGGCGCGATCTCAGGTTCATTGCAACTCCTTTGCCTCCCGGGTTCAAGTAATTCTCCAGGCAGGCCTCCCGAGTAGCTGGGACTATAGGAATGTGCCACCGTGCCTGGCTAATTTTTTAATTTTTAGTAGAGAAGGGGTTTTACCATGTTAGTCAGGTTGGTCTCCAAGGAACTCCTGACCTCAGGCAATCCACCTGCCTTGGCCTCCCTAAGTGCTGGAATTACAGACGTGAGCTACCGTGCCCAGCCTTTTTAGGAAACTTTGATACAAACTTTTCAATTGCATGCCTTAGGCAGAGTACTGTGGAGAGTAAACCATACATATAGGTGGCTTTTCAGACTGTAATCTGTAATAAGCACTTCATCATCATTCATCAACATAAACATGTTCACAAAATGCATTGATATTAAATACCTTTTTTTTACTTTAATCTATATTATTGAAAACTTACAAGAGTGCCTTATGGGCTAAAGTTATATGTCACTGAGGTTAATATGTAATTATTTTCAAGATCAGTCGTTTTTTTTACCCCCTTCAACAAAATCAGTGGATTTCACTTCTGTCTCACCTGCTTCATTAACCTGGCCATTGTTTCTGATAGACCAAGTTTCTTTAAAGTATTACCTTTCTACAAGCCCCTTCCTGATTTCACTGAAAGTATTGGTGGTTATTTAGCATATGTTTAATAAATGCTTTTCTCTCATGAACTTCATTTCACTAAATACTAAATACATGTCTCTGTAACAAACATTAGATGAATTTTCTCTTAATTCTCTCAATAATCCACATGATAGGTAGTATTATAGTATTAGCACTCTCATTTTCTCAAGAAGAGTGAATCACATAGAGGTTAAATTACCTCTGAATTTCCAATGAACAATAAATACCACAGGGAGGATTTCAAATCAGACAGACATAGTTCAAAGCTGATGTTCTTGCTCACTCCATAAGTAGCACCTATTCATCTATAGTTAGAAGAAATATAAAAATAGTTACTGTAATTATAAAATACAATGTAAAAAGTATATACTTCCTCCTATCACACACGCCCATGCACACTATCTCCAAATTCTCTGTGTATTTACCATCCAGTCCTCTAAACTTCTAATCTAGTATGTGTAGCTCAAAATACCTTCGTGGTTCACCAAGAGAATCTCTAGCAATATTTCCCTAAATGATGCTATTGCTTTCAGTCTTGCTCACAGATAATCCACACAGCAACAAGAAAGGATCCTTTAAAATATATATTATATTATGTCATCCCAAGTTTAAGAATTTCAGTGAGCTTTCCACCACATTTAGTGTAAGAGCTGACCTGGTTTTCCCTTCCAACATAATTCTATGCCATTTTATCCCTCATTTAATATTGTCTTGGAATACCAGCCTCCTTTCTTTTCCTCAGTTTCCAAGATCCACCCCACCCTTTAACTTATTGCTGTTCTTTCCACCTGAAACATTTTCAAATTCAAACTGATGTACTCCTCTAATTCACAATCATATCCAAACCCACACATGATTTTCTGTCTCAAGTTTCAAATCTCAAATTAAATGTGTCTTCTAAGAAGACTTTATTGTTTTTCCGTGCCACACTTCTCTTCTCCTTTCCTTTCTACAATTTTCTTATTTTATAATTATAAATTTACATGTTTATATCTGCCTTCCACATTCATCCATACTTTTATTAAAACAAGTATCCATGTAGTAACATATTGGTAAATGTTTGTAAGTACTGGCAAATGTTTTACAATGGGCCTTAAAATAAATTTTGATTTGTGGTGTGTATTAGTTCCTTCTTTCATTGCTATAAAGACATACCTGAGACTGGATAATTTATAAATAAGAGATTTAATTGGTTCAGGGTTCTGTAGGCTGTACAGAAAGCATGATGCTGACATCTGTGCAACTTCTGGGGAGGCCTTAAGAAACTTAGAATTATGACAGAGGACCATGATGGAGAAGCAATGCACATGTATTGCATGGCAGGAGCTGGAGCAAGGGAGAGATGAGAGAGGTGCCGCACACGTTTAAACAACCAGATCTCACAATAACTCACTCACTAGAACAGTACCAAGGGGACCAAAGGGATGGTGTTAAACCATTCATGAAGGTCCACCCCCAGGATCCAATTACCTCTCACCAGGCTCCATATCCAACACTCAGAATTACAATTGGACATGCGATTTGGGCAGGGACACAGATCCAAATTGTATCATGGTGCTTGCCAATTTATATGCTATTAATACTGTCATCTTGGCTAAAATGAAGCTACTAACATGATGTCAGTTGCCTCACAAAATGTTTGAAAAGGTAGTAATCAATTCTCACAAGCAGATATTAGCTGGCTTACCACTTGGCCCATGTCTGTTCCATTCACCACAGTGTTAGCAGTACTTAGCATGAAGTATATTACCTTATACTTAATGGTGAAAGACTGAATGTTTCTGCCCTCAGATTGGGAACATGTAGGCATGCCCACTTTCACCACTGCTATTCAACATAGTACTAGAAGTTCTAGTCTGTGGATTCAGATCATAAAATCGAAAGAAAACAGTCCCTATTTCCGAATGGCATAGAATAACCCCAAGAATCTTAAAACAGCAACAGAAAACCTTCTTAAAATCATAAACTCAGTTCAGCAAGGTGGCAGGATACACAATTACTGTAGAAAATCATGTACTAGCAATGAATATGAGGACATATAGATTATACATATAAATTCCTCAAAATGAAATAATTAGGTGTACTTCTAACAAAACATGTAAAAGATTACATGCTGAAGACTACAAAATGCTGATCAAAAGAATCACAGAAGATAAAATAAAAGGAGAGATATTTCATGTTCATTATTTCAAAGATACAACATAGCAGCAAATACTCCTTTAATTGATACATAGATTTATCACAATTCCTTTCAACATCTCACCGAAATTTGTGTAGATACAGACAAGATTCTTCTAAAACCTATATGAAATAAAAAATGAACTGACATCACTGAAACATTTCCAAAATAAAAGAAAATCAGCTGAATCATTCTATCCCATTTCCAGACTTATTATATAGCTGGAGTAATCAAGACTGTGTAATATTGTCAGAGATGAACACATTGAATAAAACAACAAAAAATAGAACTCAGAAGTAGTTTCACACACATAACCAACTGAATGTTTTACAAAGTTGCAAAAGCAATTCAGTGAAACAATATGTTTTCAACAAACGGTGCCAAGCTAACTGTATATCCATAGGCAAGAAAGAAAAAATGAGGGCTGGGCAAGATGGCTCACGCCTGTAATCACAGCTCTTTGGGAGGCCAAGGTGGGTGGATCACCTAAGGTCAGAAGTTCGAGACCAGCCTGGCCTATATGGCAAAACACCGTCTCTACTAAAAATAGAAAAATTAGCTGGGCCTGACAGTGTGCACCTGTATTCCAGCTACTCTGGGGCCTGAGGCAGGAAAATTGCTTGAACACAGGAGAAGGAGGTTGCAGTGAGCTGAATCCCACCACTGAACTCTAGCCTGGGAGACAAAAGCAAGGCTCTATTTCAAAAACATAAAAATAAAAATAAAAATAAAAAATTAAAAGAATGCGCTGTAGAAAAGCTTTCAGACATAGGGCTTAATTAGGTGTATTTACACATGACACTGAAAACATGATTTCTAAAAGAAGAAATAAATAAGTTGGAATTTATCAAAATTAAAAACTTTTGCTTTGCAAAAAAATTCTAATCACAGGACAGGATAAAAAGACAAATTACAGATTGAGGGAAGATATTTGAAAACCAGATGTCTGGCAAAGCATTAGGAAACATAGCATATAAAGTACTCTTAAGACTCAATAATTTAAAAAATAAAAAATCCAATTACAAAATGAGCAAAAAGACATGAAAAAGCATTTGACTCAAGAAGATACACAGATGTCAAAAATGCACATAAGATATTCAACATCAAGAACCATTAAGATAATACAAATTAAGACTACAAAGAGATATTACTGAAACACACAGAATAGCAAAAATAAAGCATAGTGGAAATAGCAATTACGGGATAGGTTACAAAGAAAATAGATATGACATATATTGCTGTGGGAATGTAAAATAGTACAGTCACTATAGAAAATAATTTGGGAGTTTCTTATAAAAACAAACATTCTTACCACAAAACCCAGCAATAGCACTCTTGGGCATTTACCCTAGAAAAATAGAAACAAGGATAAATGCCCTAGAAGATACAAAGGTGATTAAAAAAAAAACAACAACAACAAAAAAGAAAAACTTACATACACTCAAAATTCTGTAGAAGCCTATCATAGCAGCTTTATTTCTAATAGTAAAAACCTGGAAACAACCAAAATGCCTCTCAACGGGTGAATATTTAAGCAAAGTGATGAATAATAAATTATTTAATAATTTACAACTTTGAATACTGTTGAGCAAGAACAAGAACAAACTTGATTTACAGGAGTTGATGGATCTCAAGGTCACATGCTGATGAAAAAAGAAGACGCTCTCAAAAGGTCAAATACTGTACGATTTCATTTACATAACATTCTCAGAATAATAAAATCATATAGAGGGAAATTGATGAGCGATTGCCATAGTTCAGGGATAGGGCAGGAGGAGGGCTTGAGTGTGTATAAAATGGTAGTGCCAGGGACATCTTTGTGGTGATGAAATATCTTTGTGTCTTGATTGTAGTCGTGGCTACACAAATTACAAATGATAAAATAATAAAGAACTGTATATACAAATTGTACCAATGTGAACTTCCTTATTTTTATACAATATAAGATGTATCATCCATTGGGTAAAACTGGGTGAAAGGTACGTAAGAATTTTCTGTGCTTCATCTCAATTTTTTATGAATCTATAGTTATTTCAAAATAAAATGAGTTTAAAAATAATTTGACTACATATAGTAAATGAAAAATGCTGAAACATTTAAAATGCAAGTTGAAAATATTTGGAGATACAGAGTCATAGTATTATGACTAATATGATTTTCATAACTAAGAAATACTATGCTGTCTTTTAGCAAAGACTTTTTACCAAAAGCAAAAATGTTGCCTAAATTTGTCATATTTTTTAATCAAACATTCCCTGGGAATTTGAAACATGGGATTCTTAGTACTTGATAGTCATTCATCAATCTTTATACTTTACTAATTTAGGACATCATTAATTTATTCAAACAATATTTAATGTTACTAAAAGAAGCAAACTAGAGTTGCTGCTTTTTTTCAAAATCATGGTGGTTGCATTATATTTACATGTGTAAGCAGTATTGTTGGAATTTGAATGCTGTTTTCTTTGCAAATATACTTCAATTTAATAAATTCAAAAGGCCTACATTTTTCTCCCACATTTGACTTTTTAATGAAATCTAGAGGTTCATGTCCATTGAACCTTTTAAGTCAATGATACAGTAATTCCCTTTCATTCATGGTTTCACCTTCCACAGTTTCAGATTCCCACAGCTACCTGTGGTCCAAAAATAAGTGGGTATGGTACAATAAGTTCTTTCCAGAGAGAGAAAAAGACCACATTTGTATAACTTTTATCATATTATGTTACAATTGTTCTATTTAGTTGTTATTGTTGTTAATCTCTTGCTGTACCTAATATATAGATTAAACTTTAGCATAGGTATGTATGTATAAGAAAAAAAACATAGTATATATAGAGTTTGACAGTATTTGTCCTTTCAGGCACCCACTGGGGGACTTAGATTGTATCCTCAGTAAATAAGGCGACCATTGTACTTAAAGATCTTCAGTAACACAAACTTGTTAAATTTGAAATGAACACCACAAGATGCGTTTTAAGTTATTGTGCTATGGTTAATAGGTAGCATGAAATTTTGGTGAAAAAAAGATGAAAGAGACAAATTAGCTTATTATCAGACAAGGAAAACAAAACCTAATTAAAGTTAAAATCTATTGTACCAGAAAGTAGTTTAATTAACACTCACTTATCTCCTGTCTTGTTTTTAGCTCCAAGTAAATTTTCAATGATATGGAGCAAATTTTTTAATGCACCATTTTTCTAACTCAGTAATTCTTCCGTGTGTGCTTACATTTATCGTATACTTTGATCAAACCTTCTATGGGAATTTGAAACATAGGATTCTTTGTACTTGATAGCCATTGATGAATCTTTACACTTAGGACATTTTTAGTTTTTTAAAACAATGTTTAGTTTACCTACCAGGCACTGGGGCCAAAATTAGTAAATAAGAAAGATGTGGCTCCGCATTCGAGGGGCATACAGTCTAATGGGGAAAGAGGGAGAGATAAAAAGACAGTTGTGATGCAGGGTGGCAGGATGAGGACGAGAAAACATAGCGTACCACGGGATCACATAGAAAGCCACATTAAAGTTAGCAGCAGAGGAAGAAATAAAGTGATACTTGGGCCCATGTGAAAAGATGAGCAAATTTTTCCATCAGGAAACAATTGCAGAAAGTGTTTCATGCTGATAGACCACAAACGATAGTCCTGAGTAAAAAGACGATCCATGGCGATTTGTTGTAGTGTTCTAAAGAGGGCAAAGGGTAATTCACTCAGTTCCCAATTTCATAATTGCCTTGATCAGCTATACGGTGAAGCGCAGTATCTTTAATAGGTAGTGTTTACTTTAGTAGAGGCTATTAGATATGTTGCTTTATTTTCTGATTTTTTTTCTCTTTTGTTCTGTGGCAACTTTAATTTCTTTTTAATAGAGTTGGGGTTTTGCCATGTTGGCCATGGTGGTCCGGAACTCCTGGACTCAAGCAATCCACCAGCCTCAGCCTCCCGTACTCTGTGATTTCTGGTGTTAGCCACTGTGCCCAGCCCTAGGAAACCTTAATTTCTACCATCTGTTTTATTCATACCCTTTACCTCCTAGTTTCCAAGATATGCCTGGTCCTCCCTAAGAAGCAGTCCTCCTTCAAGACTGTCACTTCTTGTTCTGAATAATTTCAATTCTCTGTCAATTTCACTGCAACCAGTGTTCTGATCCCCCAGGTTTTGGACAAGCTATTATGTATTCACTTAGGTGAGACTTTTTCTTAGAGGTGTTGCTTTCACTTGTGTTCACCATCACTGGGTTCCTATTCAGTGTGGGCTCCAGATTGGGTTGGGCATGGCTTGGGCATTTAACTTCAGACATAAATTAAGAGCAGTAGCACCCTGTGTCCTTTAATTAACCTACATGCAGGGATTTGTGAGTTTTGTTTGGATACTCTCCTTATGAAACTGTATGGTTATTAGAAAACAGACTTTAAATGAAGTAGTTGCCATTATTCTATGAACCTAGAAACCAACATTTATAAATTTTGAAACTTCACTTAAAAAATCTAAAAATCTGCTCATAGCCAACCTGGGATATCAACAAAGGCAATATCACTGGACAAAACAGAATTAGATATCTCTTAGTACCAAAAGGAAAGCAGTAGAAACTAGGCACTTTTCCCCAATTTCTTTTGTTTTCTTATTTTATTATTAGAATGACATGGTGTAAGAAGTCCGCAAAAAAAAATCTTTGTAAACATTTTTGAATAATAAATATTGCTATTTGATAGAAGACAGATTTCTCCCTTTACCAGCTTTGTGACCTGGGAAAGTTACTTAACTTTCTGAGTTTTAGGTACCTCTCAAATTACTTAGAAATAAGTAAGTTATGGCAAATTCTTAGAAAAATTCCAATATACGATGAGTTTAAAATGTGGTATTAATTATGGCATTATATGAAAGTCAGAACTAAATTTGAAAATGTGTTTGCATACAATTATTGTAAGTTATCCCCTGCTTAGCTTGCTTCATAGATTTCTCCTGCTTCTTTTTAAACTGATTTTCCAACACCATCTCTAAGCTCTGTTGAAAAGTAAACTTAGTACTTTGTTGAGCTGAATATGCTTGAAGAAGCCCTCTTAGCATGTTTCAGTGGAACCAAAGAAGTGTGTAGATTCTGAGATACACACATACACACACACACACACAATTTGCTGTTACATGGAGAGAGAAATGACAGAAAATGTGTGTGTTCTGGGTTTTAAAATTCAGTATGTTTTGCAGCACTGTGAAAATGAGTAGCTTCTAATGCTTGCCAAGTTAAACCCAGCTAGGCCAAATATTGTTAGAGCTCCTCCTAATGGAGGTAACTGATGAAGAAGTGACACATTTGCTAGCATATTCTTCCTATCTGAGTAGTATATAGTAGAAATTTACTCTACCTATTTGCAGGTGGTGCAATGGTTCAGAGTAAGATAAACATTTCTTTTGTAACATTACAGAAAACAGCTCCAGTTCTCATGATGAGGAAAATTGCCTTGTCATTTCTCTGGATGTAAGAACACAAATGCTTTCTGTAGAAAGAGAGCTGACACAATTGAATACCATGTAAGATAATCATTGACATTTTTCTCAACTGTCTAAAACATCACATAGCAATTGATGTATAAATTTCGTTTGCAAAGTCAAAAAAGAAAACGAAAACATGCCTGAATTCAAAAAGCATTCAAATCTCATTTATGCCATGTATAACAGTCCTGTTAAATTCAACATGGGGCCTATAATAAAATTTTGGGGTTTCTTGTCCTACTTCATCTCTAATGTAGTGTAGCACATATACCTCTACTTTTTTCTATAAGAGGGGCAAACATAAGCTTAAATTGATGAACTCTTTCCTTTCCAGACAAATAACAGAGACATAATTTACAGTGAATGAAATAGCATATCTAGATTTCCATCTTTGTAGATAATGATTATTTAGCCCTCTAATTCATTCAGATACTTTTGAGTTTCTCTTTTTGAAAAGAAGAGCCATCTTGAAATACTTTCTGAAATAAATTTATTTAAGGAAATAGAAAGGTTAATTACAATTCTCTAAAATATTCTTAAATGGATACTTCTGTCAAATGAGTACAAAATTACATTTTAAAAAGGTGACAATCACTTATAAATGATGACAAAAGGAGTATTTTACCCAGCATATCATGTTAACTGCTGTTTTCCTTTCTGTGTATAAGGGGAAAGTGTTGGCCTCAGTGTAGCCACCAAAAGAACACTATAGGAGCAAGGACTTTATCTAGAAATTTCTATCTAGTAGATGTAATGCTAATGCATGCATTTAGCCATACTTCACCTTGGAAAGGACTTATCTGATAGCTTCTAATTGAGAATAAGATTTTCTTCTAAAGGGAAAAACAACTACCCATACAAAAGAGGAGACACTCAATTCATTCTCCCATTAGCCAAGAATTATATCATTAACTGGTAATAACTCCTGTTTCTGGACATAAGAAAGGTCAAACTACTGATACCAAGTTTTTAAATGTCTATTTCTTAAGCGGAAAGAAAGATAATCTTATTTTTAAAAAGTCAATGGATTTAGCTCTATATAATCTATTTTTTAAAGAAGAATAAATATTATTTAAAGATTAACTGATATTAACCAATAAAAATATGACTATTGCTAACTGAATTAAGTACAATTGAATATTAAGTGAAGTGATCATTTGAATTTTAGATTTATAAAATAGTGGAAATATAGCTGTTCCTTCAGGGCAGGTGCTATATTTTTATTATTCTGTGTATTACTAGTGTCCAACACACACCTGACACATGATCAATGTTACATAAAGACATTTAGTGGGTGGATATATGGATGAGTAGATTCAAGTTAGATGTGCTCTATTTCTTTTCTTTTCTTTTCCTTTTTTTTTTTTTTTTTTTCTTAAGTCATAGTCTCACTCTGTCGCCCAGGATGGAGTGCAGTGGTGAGATCTCAGCTCACTGCAACTTCTGACTCCTGGGTTCAGGCTACCACATCTGGCTAAATTTTGTATCTTTTAGTAGATACAAATTTGATACATATTGGACAGGCTGGTCTTGAACTCCTGACCTGTAAGAAAGGCTATGATTGTATACTTCTGTCATTATTAAAAACATGTTAACTGTTATTGTACTTCTTGAATTATTTTTATTTCTTGCCAGCAAACTAGGGATACATGTTTTGCCAATTGTGTATGATACTCACATCCACCACCAGGCACTTGGTAAGACAAAATTGACAATATTTCATAAAATTTAGTTACATTTGAAATGTATGTGGCTTGATAGTTCTTAGAGCTTTAAGCAATACATAAAATAATCCATCTAGCTTCTCTGATACTTATTAAACCCCAGGCTTTATCTGCCTTCTAAATTAAACTTTAGGGAAAAAAATACAGAGACAATTAATTCATAAATCTTTGGATACTGATGTAATGTGTGAAAGACAGGTTTATGAGGTTATAGATTGGCTTAGAAAATAAATCATAACTGATGCAATGTTGATGTAAAATTTAGCAAAGTTTAAGATTTTATTTGCCTGGTAAGTAATTTATTTTATTTTTCTCATCGAATTTCAGCTGACTTTTTTGTTGCATTTAATTCATCAAGGAGTCTTAAAATAAGGGATAAAAGAAAAAGTGACAACAAAATCATTTGAGAATATCTTATTGCTGAAATCGGCAAATGGTTCATTCGTCTGACAGATCATATTGTTGTAATTGGAGACTCGTTTCTTCTTGAAAAGCCACATCTCTGAAAGCTGTAAGCAGCAGAGATAGGGTATCTCTTAAAATTCTCCTTTAGTTAAAACTGAATAGCTAAATCTAAGTATCTTAAATCTAAACAACAAAACACAGAAAGAAAAAATAAAACACATAAATTAATAATTTAATTTTAAAACAATATTCCAAGTGATCTACAGCCAGTCACATGATCAATTTGCTCATTTAATGTATTCAGGAGTGTTTTTATATTTTAAAAAAAAATGTTTTTGGCCAGGTGTGGTGGCTCATGCCTGTAATTTCAGCACTTTGGGAGGCCGAGGTGGATGGATCACCTAGGCTTGGGAGTTTGAGACCAGCCTGACCAAGATGGATAAACTCCGTCTCTACTAAAAACACGAAATTAGCCCAGTGTGGTGACACATGCCTGGAATCCCAGCTATTTGGGAGGCTGAGGCAGGAGAACCACTTGAACCCGGGAGGCAGAGGTTGCGGTGAGCCGACATCGCACCATTGCAATCCAGCCTGGGTAACAAGATCGAGACTCTGTCTCAAAAATTAAATAGATAGATAGATAGATAGATAGATAGATACATAGATACATAGATAAATGAAAAAATGGTTTATTTGATCATACATCTGTGAAAGTGTACATAAACATGATGAATGATCTCAGAGCTTGCTTTTTTCCTCAGGAAGCCGTGTAAAACAATTTTGTAATAGATACTCTCACTGAGCATTATCAATAAAAAATCTGGGCATTCTTCTAAAGTATTTAAAAATAGTAATTTATTTATGCATAAAACAAGCCTACACAGTAAATGTTTTACTATTGAGTTTTTGTAAATGAAGAAACTGATTCATAGGAAGGCTGAGAAATTTTACAGGGTAACACAGTTAATAAGTGGTGGAGTTGAGATGTGAACACTGTCAGTCTGGCTTCACAGTGTTCAGGGCTACTTTCTCATAGTTGTAGAACACAGAAGTTGAGGTCCATTACACTTAATGTACCTATTTATTGTGGGCTTTTAACTGAGTTCCTAAATCTTAGAATGAAGACACTATGTATTTCTTATGACCTAATGTAGTGTTCAAGAGCAGAGATTCTAGAACATGACTGGATTTCAACCCAAGTTCTGCCATTTACCAGCTATATAATGTGAATGAATTAGTAGCATCTTTCTATCTTTGTGCCTTGGTTTTGCCATAATAACACACACACTTTATAGATATTCTGAAGATTAAATGAGTTTGATCTCTCTCTCACAAGATTGACAGCTAACAGTGTTTTACAAGTTCTTAACTATAATAAAAGTGTAAGAATAAAATTAATTTAAATAAAGAATGGCTCTAGTGCCATGTATAAATTAAATAGAAAGTACATATTGTTACCTTCAGCAATCTCATCAATCTTATTATTGGATTCTGTGCTTTATAATAAACTAAGTTACTGTAAAATTCCAATGTATTTCTCAGTGCTTGGTTTCACTACTTGTTACCAATATCTGAATAATCTTTTCTCTTCTGGATCTTTTTCCTCTTTCCTGATTGCTACTGTAATCATAATTATAGCCATTATTATCATCATGACTTAGCTTTTAACTTGGCACTCACTTTATCTGGGAAGCCTTCTCTCGATTCTTTAATCAAAATGGTAGTCCTTACTCCGTGCTCTTATAGCACCCTATGCTGACACCAACATAGACTTCACATTATTCTGTATTGCAATTGATTTTCAGTTTGCCTGTCTGTTGCTTCTCCTCAGCTAAGTGTATCTTTTCAAATTCTCCATCCCTCTAGCACCTATCACAATTCCTGACACAGCATTTTTTCAGGATGTGTTTTGAGCAAATGGAATATTTCTTTTTCAGTCAACTGACAACAAAGCCTAGATCAGTGATTTCCAAAAGATGGTTTATGGAAATATTTTCTTGAGTCAGTGAAAAATAAATAAATAAATGTGATTAGTTTTCATAAAGGTAAATTTGTGTATGTTTTTACATTCTGAAATTGTTTTCCTACTTTTAATAAAAAAAATTCTTTCATTAAATGAAAGCCATCATAATTAGATTGATTTACTTTTATCCTCTTCACTTAAAAATACAAAGCTGACAACTTGTTATTGAAACGTCTGTTGTTTTTAAATTTAATTCACGTATGAGATCCAAAATTCTGGTAGAAAGTAAATAAGGCATAAAAATTTGAACATAAGTAGATGATGCAAAAAAAGTAAGTAGTTAAAGAGGGCTTACAGGCTATTTGGTTTAGAATTAATTTTGCTTAGAATTAGTGAAAATGTTATTATGACAAAATAATGGGTGTTAAGCTATTTATTGTAATCCAAATGTTAATTACAATAACACATTGATTATTATTAGTTACAATAATCTATTTATTTAGTGGACCTATCCCCAAACAGATTTCATAGATTAGAAGCCATACTGCTTCTGTATGTCAGTAAGGCATTTGACAGAGTGCCTAGAAATTGTTATTGCACCAGATATAGAAATATTTCCTAGTAGAGATGGATGCAATCACAACTTACAAGTGTTGAATATATGTTAATGTTAGCTTTGGAATATGATGGCTTTTTCCTTGGCTCTGGCACATCAAAAATTTTACTAATAACTCAGATGAGGACACTGATAGCTTGTCTATCTAATTTCAAGGTGACGAATATTGTAAATAAACAATGATGATGGAAACAATATCAAATGCAAAAAAGTTTTTGAATGGTGAAACAATTTTCCATTTAAAAAGATAAAATATTAGATAATAATACAAAGTCTTATGCTGACTTGACAAAAGGAAACAACAAAAACCAATAAGTTAATTGTACATTTAAACAAAGAAAGGGAAGATATAGGAATTTTAGTTCAATATAAGCTAATTGTAGAAAATACCTAAAAAATTGTTGTGATCTCCTTTTGTATGAATGAGTGAAAGGCTAGAGTCAGCAGAAACGAGAATAATGCTTTGCTATTTAGTAACATATACCACATTCCAAGATGGTTTGATGAGAGCAACGTGTGTATAAATGAGTTACTTTCACTGAAAGGAGAGAAGATTATGATTTTTGTCTATATTTCAAATATTTATGTGATTTGACTTTTATTTGAGGGAGTGTGTTCGTGTGCATGTGTGTGTAACTGTGTGTGGGTATATTGCCCAAGCCTAGAGTTTTTAGAATGAAAAAATGTTTTTATTTCTTTGTACAATTGTTTCAGATTACGTATTGTCAAAGTAAATGACCGTAGAAACAGTCTATTACAAACAAAGGAACGTAGTAATAAAGTCATTTTTTTCTTGCAGGTTGAGGTGAGAAGAAAACAATATTTTATTTTCTCCCAAGGAACTGTTGAAATGTGCAATTACTACTCTTCCAACATATTTAAACATTGGGAGCTGCAAAATATATGTCTACCCTAATAAGCTTACATTTGATTTTTGCATATAAGTAAGTCATAAGTGAAGGTTTGAACCATATTCAGAGTACAAGAATTCAGACTTGAATGCCTTTTATATATTTCTGCTTTTAAAATGCACTTTATTCATCATAAGTAAGTAAAACAAATAATAAGGAGTTGAGAAAATGTCTTTATGATGCTTGTTTGCATTTTGTTAATGTTGATCAGAAATTTAGTCTGGAGAGTGAAGAGGGGCAGAGTTGAAATTGCAAATTCATTTGCCACTCCAGATGCTTTCTTTACTCCAAATATTGCTCTTACATCTTGCTCCCACTCATTGCACAGGCCCATGGGATGAAACAGGTATACTGGTAAATTTTGAGTTATTGGAAAAGAGGTGTACTCTTTAACTTGAATAAATAAATTTTCCTTGTTTTGTTTTCTTTTACTACTTCTCTTTTATTATGAATGCCAAACTACGATGGTCTAGCCTAAGAGTCATGTGTCACCATGATGAATGCTACTCACTTCGATCAGACAATGTAGTTTAGTAAAATGAGGGCTCCATTTTGAGCTGTAGTTCATTTCTGATTTTAATACAGATTGGCTGAGTGACCTTGGATAAATTGGGTCGTGTCAGCATATTGAAGCTTTTTGGCTGCACATCCTTGTCTGTCTCATGTATAATGAATGTACTGCATATGGTAAGTTTTCAATATGAATATTCAAAATTATCAGTAAGACAGCCCCAATATTGCACTATACCTAGCATTGCTAATTTCCTATCTTCATCTCAAGACCTAGTTTCTTTAGCAGATTACAGAAATGCTTCTCTTTCTGTCTGTGTATTATTTATCTTTCTGTTGTTTTGGCAGTTTTTTGAGATGTTCAGTGTAGGAAGTTCTTCTAAATATGATTTCCAAAAATCACTTCTGCTGTTTAGATAGTATAGTTCTCCAAAGGGCTTACATACCAATTTTTTTTTTAGCTAGATATTCTTTCTCTAAAAAATAGCTGTTTGCTCTGTGTACAGATAAAAAATTAAAAGTTACAAAAGTATATAAAGTGAAAGAAAGTTTCCTGCACTCCTGCCACCAACTCCTCTTCTTAGAGAAATACATTTACCATCTATTAATATCCAATGTCTCTACAAATGTGTATGTATATCTCTTATTAATTTCAATGGTATTTTGCTCTACTACTGATGTACAGCTTGGTTACTATTTCTTTTTTTTTTTTAATTGTACTTTAGGTTCTGTGGTACATGTACAGAACATGCAGCATTGTTGCATAGATACATACATGGCAATGTGGTTTGCTGCCTCCATCCCCCCATTATCTATATCTGGCATTTCTCCCCACATTATCCCTCCCTACCCTCCACCCCCTGCTGTCCCTCCCCTAACCCCCCTTCAACTGACCCCAGTGTGTGATTCTCCCCTCCCTGTGTCCATCTGTTCTCATTGTTCAACACCCGCCTATGAGTGATAACATGAGGTATTTGGTTTTCTGTTCTTGTGTCAGTTTGCTGAGAATGATGGTTTCCAGATTCATCCAAGTCCCTACAAAGGACACAAATTCATCGTTTTTTATGGCTGCATAGTATTCCATGGTGTATATGTGCCACATTTTCTTTGTCCAGGCTATCACTGATGGGCATTTGTGTTGGTTCCAGGTCTTTGCTATTGTAAACAGTGCCACAACGAACATGTGTGTATGTGTCTTTAAAATAGAACAATTTATAATCCTTTGGCTATATACCCAGTAATGGGATTGCTGGATCAAATGGAATTTCTATTTCTAGATCCTTGAGAAATCGCCACACTGTCTTCCACAATGGTTGAACTAATTTACACTCCCACCAGCAGTGTAAAATATCCTCTCTAGCATCTGTTGTCTCCAGATTTTTTAACAATCACCATTCCAACTGGCATGAGATGGTATCTTAATGTGGTTTTGATTTGCATTTCTCTAATGACCAGTGAAAATGAGCATTTTTTTCATATGTTTGTTGGCCTCATGTATGTCTTCTTTTGTAAAGTGTCTGTTCATATCCTTTGCCCACTTTTGAAGGGGTTTGTTTATTTTTTTCTTGTAAATCTGTTTTAGTTCTTTGTAGATTCTGGATATTAGCCCTTCGTCAGATGTGTAGATTGCAAAAATTGTTTCCCATTCTTTTGGTTGATGGTTCCATCTAATGATTGTTTCTTTTGCTGTGCAGAAGGTCTTTAGTTTCATTAGATCCCATTTGTCTATTCTGGCTTTTGTTGCCAATGCTTTTGGTGTTCTAGTCATGAAGTCCTGGCCTATGCCTATGTCCTGAATGGTTTTGCCTAGGTTTTCTTCTGGGGTTTTTATGGTGTTAGGTCTTATGTTTAAATCTTTAATCCAGCTGGAGTTAATTTTATTGTATGGTGTCAGGAAGGGTTTATGCTTTCTGCACATGGCTAGTCAGTTTTCCCAACACTTTTTATTAAACAGGGAATCCTTTCCCCATTGCTTGTTTTTGTCAGGTTTGTCAAAGATCAGATGGTTGTAGATGTGTGGTGTTGCCTCTGATGCCTCTCTTCTGTTCCATCGGTCTATATCTCTATTTTGGTACCAGTACCATGATGTTTTGATTATTGTAGACTTGTATAGTTTGAAGTCAGGCAGCATGATGCCTCCAGCTTTGTTCTTTTTGCTTAGAATTGTCTTGGCTATCCAGGCTCTCTTTTGGTTCCATATGAAGTTTAAAGCGGTTTTTTCCAGTTCTGTGAAGAGGGTCAGTGAGAGTTTGATGGGGATAGTGTTGAATGTATAAATTACTTTGGGCTGTATGGCCCTTTTCACAATATTGATTCTTCCTAACCATGAGCATAGAATGTTTTGCCGTCTGTTTGTGTCCTCTCTTATTTCCCTGAGGAATGGTTTGTAGTTCTCCTTGAAGATGTCCTTCTCATCCTTTGTTAGTTGTATTCCTATTTTATTCTCTTTGTAGCAGTTGTCAATGGGAGTTAGCTCATGATTTGGCTCTCTGTTATTCTGTTATTGGTGTACAGGAATGCTTGTGATTTCTGTACATTGATTTTGTATCCTGAGACTTTTCTGAAGTTGCTTATCAGTTTCAGGAGATTTGGGGCTGAGACGATGGGGTCTTCTAACTATACCATCATGTCGTCTGCAAATAGAGACAATTTGGCTTTGTCCTTTCCTAATTGAATACACTTGATTTCTTCTCTTGCCTGATTGCTCTGGCTAGAATTTCCAATAGTATATTGAATAGGAGTGGTGAGAGAGGGCATCCTTGTCTAGTGCCAGACTTCAAAGGGAATGCTTCCAGGTTTTGCCCATTAAGTATGATATTGGCTGTAGGTTTGTTGTAAATAGGTTTTATTATTTTGTGATACGTTCCATCAATACCTAGTTTATTGAGGAATTTTTAGCATAAAGGGCTGTTGAATTTTGTCAAAGACCTTCTCTATATCTATTGAGATAATCATGTGGTTTTTGCCTTTGGTTCTGTTTATGTGATGGATTGCATTGATAGTCTTGTGTATGTGGAAACAGGCTTGCATCCCTGGGATGAAGCCTACTTGATCATGATGGTTAAGCTTTTTGACATGTTGAATTCAGTTTGCCAGTATTTTATTGAAGATTTTTGCATCGATGTTCATCATGGAGATTGGCCTGAAGTTTTCTTTTTTATTTGAGTTTCTGCCTGGTTTTGGTATCAGGATGATGTTGGTCTCATAAAATGAGTTAGGGAGGATTCCGTCTTTTTGTATTGTTTGGAATCCTTTCAGAAGGAATGGTACCAGTCCCCTTTGTACATCTTGCAGAATTCGGCTGTAAATCCATCTGGACCTGGACTTATTTTTGGTTGGTAGGCTATTAATTGCTGCCTCAACTTCAGCCCTTGTTATTGGTCTGTTCAGGGTTTCAGCTTCATCTTGGTTTAGTGTTGGCAGCATGCAAGTGTCTAGGAATTTATTCATTTCTTCCAGATTTACTGGTTTATGTGCATAGAGTTGTTTGTAATCATCTCTGATGGTAGTTTGTATTTCTGTGGAATCAGTGGTAATATCCCCTTTATCATTTTTTATTGTAACTATTTTATTCTTCTCTCTTTTCTTTTTTATTAGTCTGGCTAGTGGTCTATTTTGTTGATCTTTTCAAAAAACCAGGTCCTGGATTTATTGATATTTTGAAGGGTTTTTTGTGTCTCTATCTCCTTCAGTTCTGCTCTGATCTTAGTTATTTCTTGTCTTCTGCTAGCTTTTGAATTTTTTTGATCTTGCTCCTCTAGCTCTTTTAATTTTGATGATAGGGTGTCAATTTTAGACCTTTCCTTGTTTTCCATGTGGGCATATATTGCTATAAATTTCCCTCTAGACACTGCTTTAAATATGTCCCAGAGATTCTGGTATGTTGTGCCTTCATTCTCATTGGTTTCAAAATTTCTAGAAAGTGGGATTTCTCAATCAATATATTCTCTGTCCATAGTAATATTCTAAAGCAATATTATATTGTGAAAAATATTGCAAATTGTTTTCCAAAGAGATAAATAAATTTGTCTCCTATCAACACCTTTGAAAAATGCCTATTTCTCTTACTCTCACTAACAGATATTAAATATGCAAATTCAAAACATACGATTTTATCAAAAAATCTTACTGAGCAATTTTCTCTTCATTTTACTGTAAAAACCAGATTTTATTTTGAAAACAAATTTCAAGAACTGTAGAAATTCTTTATAACTTTGTTTCAATTATGTTATATAATATCAAAATAATGAAAATAGTATAAGGAAATAAATATTACATTAGGGTCTTTAGCATTTAATGCTGAATACCCTCCATCAAAAGGAAAATTTAACAGGGATTGTGGTTATTTCAGTATTTTGCAAAGCGAAGCAACCACTATTCTGATGTTGTGATTCTAAATGTAGCTACAGAATAATTAACTGAAATAATTCATTTTTAGATTTTCAAGACCCTCATTGCATTTAGAGAAAAATGTGCAGGGAGAAAAGGTGTTTTATCTGAGTCTAGCTACCTTGGAGGATGAAATTAAATGATACTTCGGGGGTTTTTATGTAGTCAGGTGATAATCTCTTGCCTTTGAGCAATTGGTAGCACTGCCATTATGCCCTGTTGAAGATTAGAAAAGGGGAAATGTCAATCTCTTATTTACTTATTTATTTATTTATTCTTTTTTATTTTTTTTGCTTATTTGTTTGCTTCTTTCTCATTTTATATCAACATCCAGGACCAATGCCACCAAGTATATTTTTGAAATCTCCTCTGAATATATTTCAGAAATACGGAATTAAAAATTTTGTATATGTGCATACAAAAATGATTGAGAGTTAGACAATTATAATTTAAATTTAATATCAGACTCTTACCTCTTTTGTAATCTTTGTGAAATCATTTAAGTCTCAGAATCTCTACCTTCTCTTTTATAAAAATTGATAGGAGGAATAAATGTGTTAACAAACATAAGGTATATAAAGTATATTCCTACTAAATACTTATCATCACTAACCCATTTTATGAATGAAGTGCCAGAGATATAAAATCAAGCTCATTGATAGTAGGGAAGATAGTTTAACTAACGTTGACAGGGAAATCTGGTTGTAAAACGGAAAAAAAAAAGAATGGAAATAATATCTGAAAGTAATGTGAAAGATAATTTTAACATTGGGTTTATTTTTAAAGCAATTCTATTTTGTTTTAATTGTTTGGTATTTATATTGTTGCCTAATAGGAGCTTAGATTCAGGCCTACTGACTCCAGATTTCATGTTTTTTTTTTTTTTTTTTTTTTTTTTTTTTTCCATTATCCTGTCTGCTATATATTCTGGAAAACAATCATAAAAATTTTGAATAGTAGAAGGAAGAACTATTTCATAAAACAATTGCCATTCGAAAAGTTGGCAAAGGATATGACCAGACACTTTTCAAAAGAGGACATATATAAGGCTGACAAATATATGAAAAAATGCTCATCATCACTGGTCATTAGAGAAATGCACATCAAAACCACACTGAGATATAATCTCACACTGGAATAGTGATCATTAAAAAATCAGGAGACAACAGATGCTGGAGAGGATGTGGAGAAATAGGAAAACTCTTACACAGTTGGTGGGAGTGTAAATTAGTTCAACCATTGTGGAAGACAGTGTGGCGATTTCTCAAGGATCTAGAAACAGAAATTCCATTTGACCCAGCAATCCCACTATTGGGTATACACCCAAAGAACTATAAATCATTCTAGTATAAAGGCACATGCACACATATGTTCATTGCAGCCCTGTGTACAATAGCAAAGACCTGGAACCAACCCAAATGCCCATCAATGATAGACTGGACAAAGAAAATGTGGTACATATACACCATGGAATACCATGCAGCCATAAAAAATGATGAGTTCGTGTCTTTTGTAGGGTCTTGGATGAATCTGGAAACCATCATTGTCAGCAAACTGACCCAAGAACAGAAAGCCAAGCACCCCGTGTTCTCACTCATAGATGGGTGCTTAACAACGAGACCATGTGAACTCAGGGAGAGGAGCATCACACACAGGGGACAGTTGCGGGGGGTAGGGGAGAGACAATGGGGGAGGGGGAGGGAGGGGAGAGAGGTGAGGGATAACATGGGGAGAAATGCCAGATATAGTATGCACCTAAAGTAAAATAAATAAATTATGTATTTAAAAAAAATTTGCCATTCTTCTTCAGAAGTCTAACTAAAAAGTTGTAAAAGTAAAAAATGGTGATTTTCACAGAATAAAGAAAAACACTGTGTTTTTAAAAAACAAAACAAAACAAAACACTTAAATAGAGCCTTAGAAATAGATTTGGAATTATTTGCAAGGCAATAAAGGCACAATAGCATGCTTTCAGTGAAATGGGTGTGCTACAGATTAGACATGACATACAAAAGGCATCAAAAACAATGCATGATAAATAACATGCAGCAAATGGTAGAATCATTAGTCCTAGAAAAAAACACTAGTGATAGAAAATTTTTTAATAACCTCAGTGGTACAACCTGCAAAAGGCTGGCTATTTAATTATACTAGTATTTCCAGTAAATTTCTAAAAACAAATGTTGTGTTACACAATAATATACCAGCCTGTGTATACAAAATATTTATTATTTTTTGTTTGTTTGCCATGAGCAGTCTTCTTCCTTCAGTCGGGGTGGTGTTCCGGTAGGTCTGATCCTACACCGATGTGTCAAAGCTACCTTCTAATTCTGACCAGGGCAATCAGAGCATAACATTCTTTATCCATGGTTATTGGTCTCATGACAAACACCTGGCTCAATCAGAGCTAATTCTTGTCTACATTTGCAAGGGCTATTCAAGAGGGAGACATTCTCTCTTTTCTGAAGTCTTAACCTGTAAGGGTAGGTACAATCCTGCAGGTAACTATCTCACTTCCATGGGAAGCCTGGGCATGAGGCCATCCTGTCTGAACACCTGAACCCAATATGTGAAAAAATATGCCCTCCACTTTTAATTTGCTTAAGCTGATCTTCATTAGCTTTTCTAAATCTTATAGTTTAATTATTTTACAACTTTTCTTTCAATGTATACTTCATATTTTAATAATGTCTTTACTCAGTCTCTTCTTTTAATTTTTGGAGCACATATATAGCTGAGATCACACGCTTTTGGCACTTTCTCCTATTCTACATTAGATTGTTGCAGCTTAACCTTCCTTATGCCCATATCTCATTATTACCCCCAACCCTTCCCATCAAAGACAGATACACATATCACTTCTAATTAAAACTGAATCAATACAGGGAATATATAAGTAGACTTCAAAAAGTTAATGGAAAAATAGAATTAAAAGATAAAACTATAAAGTTTATTTCTCAACATAAGTTTTGTCAAGGTCAACAGCTATTAAGTCCATCCCTAAAGAACTGAGGGATCTTTGTCAATGCAGATTTTTTAAATATTAACTGAAGAAAATTTATGATTTTTTAAGATTAGGAAACAAAAAAAGTCAGAAGAAGCCAAATTAGGACTGCAAGGTAGATGTCTAATAATTTCCCATCAAAACTTCTGCAAAATTTTCCTTCTTTGATAAAAGGAATAAGCAGAAGCATTTTTGTGGTGGAGAAGAATTCTCTGGCGAAGCTTTTCTGGTGTTTGTTGTTTGTTTGTTTGTTTGTTTTTTCTAAAGCTTTGGCTAAAATACTCTCATAATAATCAGATGTTATTGTGGGTCTTTTTTCCCCCCAGAAAGTCAACAAACAAGATGTCTTGAACATCCCTAAAACATGCCATGGCCTTTGCTGTTAACTGCACTGCTTTTGCTTTGACTGTAACTATTTCCACCTCTTGATAGCCATTGTTTTATTTGTGCTTTGTTTTCAGGATGATACTAGTAAAGTCATGTTTCAGCTCCCATTACAATTCTTTGAAGAAATGCTTCAGAATCTTTATCCCACTTGCTTAAAATTTCCATTGAGGTCTCTGCTCTTGTCTGCAGCTGTTCTCTGTGCAACAGTTTTGGCAACCGTATGACGGAAAGTTTGCTTAACTTTAATTTTTTAGTAAGAATTGTGTATGCTGAATCAATGGAAATGTCTATGGTATTGAGTATTTTTTCTGCTATTATTCCTAAATCTTCAATTAGGGCACAAGCAAGATTAATTTTTTTCCTAAAAAATTGATATGGATGGGTTGCTTCAGTAGACTTTATGTTCAACATAAGCTCATTCCACCTTAAAATGAGTTATTCATTAGGGAGCAGCTGATTTATTTGGTTCATTGTCTTCATAACATTTTTGTAAAGCAATAATGATTTCACTATTCTTCCACACAAGCTTCACAAAAAATTTAATTTTTTTTTTTGCTTCAATTTTAGCAGAATTCATGTTGCTCTGATGAAGACTCTTTTCAAACTGATGTCTTATCCTTCTTAGTGGCTCAGAGTAGATCCTTTTCAGACATCTTATAAAAAGTTAATACAAGTTTACTTTGGTGCAAAAATATTTTGAGATCTATGTTATAGTTTTTTCATAATACACATTTTCCACACTTTTAGAATTCCCCTCAAGCTTGTACACATTTTATTTCCCACAGGGTCTACACACATTACTTTCACTTATGAGATGCCTAGAAAATACTGGTTGACTAATATATATTTCTCAAAATTTAAAAAAATACAAAAATGGCCAGTGAGTTTGATTTCATTGTGATCTTTTATGTTCTCAAAATTCTTAATATTTTTATGCGAGACACTAGGTTCTGATATTAAAGCTAATTTGATTAGAAGAAAGGAGAAAGTATCTTTAGAAATGCCAAAAGTGATGTCTACAGAGACAGAGAGAAAATCCTCTGAGCAAATGCGTAGGTTCACCTGCCAAATATCACAAGAAAATATTCTTCAAAACGTATCTGGGGGCAGCGAGAAAACTTAGGGCAGAAACCCTTTTTGGAATAGTGCTACAATAGCGAATACAAAAGCAACTATATTACCTTTATCTTTAATACTTTAATACTTTGAATCATTAAGTGATTTTTAGACTGAGACTTTCAGAATCAATGAACCTGCAAAAGGAAGGAGTACAGAATGCTGTATCAACATTTGTTTCAAACAATATATGTGTTGAGATTCTGTGAAAATCAAGTTAATAATAAAAATATCATCAATTCTAAAGATATTTAGGCTTAAATGTACTATGACTACCAGCTATTTTCCAAGATAGTAGCTAGGAAAAACGTATTTTACTATCTGTTACTTTTACTTCCCACATCTTTTTTACCTTCCACCAAGTAAGAGATAAGCATCGATCAGTAAGGTTGATTATAGCTGTACCTTGATGTTCAAGATGTTTTGATGAGATCTGTGCATATCACTGACATCTTCAGCAGCTGCACAATTTTAGAGGTTGCATCTGAAGATAACCCTGAACATTCATCATGATTTCTAAGTGTTACTCTGCTGTTTTTCATATGTGAACAATCTTAGAAACAAAGCGATTGAAAATTAAACACCATTTCCTATTCTGTCAAATTTTTAAATAGAAAATATATGTATTTTAACATAAATTCCTGATAAAATACATTTTAACATTATATATTCCCAAGTCTGATTACTTCAGAAAATAATAGTATTCTTGCTGTATTTATTTAACTCTATTTGTGTTCTAACACTGCTTTGCATTTGATTTTGAGCAGCTCGTTTTAGATTATATAACAATAATTCCTGAACGTCTTAAATTTTCTGCATTTGGAAACCTTGAAAATGTAATTTTTCAATGTTTCTAATGCAGGCTAAAAAATACAGTGATACTTTTTTGATTAAGTTTATTTTTAATGTGAATCTGAGTAAACATAGCCATGGTTAAGTATAATTAGACTTAGTTATCTTGGAAAACGAGTAAAAAAACAGCAAATGACACACAGGAGTAAAGAGATCACTTTAAATAGGATGGGTATTCTGCTCATACATCTTTATAATATGTCATCTATTTTTGCACATTGGTCATAATATCAACACAGAAAAATAAATCATTTCTCATCTACTGTCTTGTACTGGTATAAAGACAATGCTGATATTGGAGGTTATTTGATAAACATTTCTTCTTGAAAACTACTTTTTTCTAAGCTGCCCTAAACTGAGTTAATTACTAACATCTTTAGAGAATGTTACAAAACATATCCAAATGGTATTTTATCATTATACAAATAATTTAGCATTTGCATGGCAATTTTATGCTCCTTTTATGTAAGTGTGACTTTTAAATTGTTTTATATTTACTCCCAGTGCTTCAGCTGTTTGGTTCTTAAGTTACTAGCTGAAAGCCACCCCAAGGGAAAGGCCATGTATGATGGCTTTAGGCATTAATCCTAATTTTATTAAAAATAATGACAATAATAACTCAAAACTTCTTACACATGTAGCATGTATTAAATACTAAACTGGTGCTAAGAAGTTTTAAGAACTATCTCCTTGGTCCGCACAGCACCACAAAAGATATGGTGATGTTACTCCCTAAATTTTACATTGAGGAAACAATGAGATATTAGAATTAAGTAACTTGAAAAAGAGTTTACCACTAAAAAATGGCAGAACCAGGCTTGAGTTCAGATCTGTCTGGAATCTTGAATGCCTGTAAATTGAAGAATTATTATCAGAAGTATGGTGTATGTTTGGTTTATAACAAGTTATGAGAATTGATCAGAGAAGGGAACATAGAGTTTCCACAGGATTAGTTGTGATTTCTTCCTTAAGCTATAACTTCTTATTTTTTAAGATGTGAAATATGTTAAAATTTTACCTAAAAACTTTCAGTCTAGAATAAATATAATTAGTAGTACAATATATCAGCTGTGTAATTATATGTAACAACATTTAACTATTTATAATTTTTAAATAAAGAAAATTGGAGACCAAATGGATTACATGCATTTGTAACATATGGATTACCAAATGATACTTTCAATTCAATGTGAGGGGGAAATAGTTTCTATAAAAATTCTGTCCCTACTATTTAGTTTCTGATTTTTTGACCCAGAACATTTTAACTCCTGCTTTATTGGTGAAGATTTTAACTGAATTATGACAATATTGATGAATTTCTCTCAAAAGGTCTTTTCTTATACTAATCCAATTAAGCAAATGTAGTAGTTCTTTGATCACTATTAAGACAGTTTAAGCATGGTCAGTAGGAAGAGTTATTTTCTGACACATTTAACAATAAAGATTTGCTCAAACAACCACATTTATTTATTTTCAATTTTGCTGATTGTACTTTCTGTTATTTTTCTTTCCACTCAATTGTGTCATAAATTTCAAAAGCAAAATTGATGACAATAGTCTTATAAACCATAGAAAATAATTTTTCAAGTATGTTTCCTCAATAAAAATATATTTGTTTCCATTTTAGTCAATAAAAATTTTACAAATTTTTCGAGTTTCAGATACTCTGTTGATTATTTCCATAGCCAATTTTACTGTTTCAATTAGTGTAATGGTGAAATGGTATTGAGATTAGTTTTCTCATTTATGTCAAATTTTACTGTTTTCAGTGATAGCTACTCTCTATTTTAGGTTAATGCTCTTAATTAGTGATATGTTCTACGGATTTTATAAAATATTTATAGCTGGGCGTGGTGGCCCATGCCTGTAATCCCAGCACTTTGGAAGGACAAGGCAGGCGGATCACAAGATCAGAAGTCTGAGACCAGCCTGGCCAATATGGTGAAACTCTGTCTATACTAAAAACATAAAAATTAGCTGGGTATGGTGGCACGTGCCTGTAATCCCAGCTACCTGGGAGGCTGAGGCAGGAGAATTGATTGAACCTGGGAGGTGGAGGTTGTAGTGAGCTGAGATCGCACCATTGCAATCCAGCCTGGGTGACTGAGCAAGGCTCAGCCTCAGGAAAAAAAAAATACACACACACACATACACACACACAAACACACACACACATATAATATGTATTTTATTTCCTAGAAAATTTATAGTATTTTTAAGCAAATTACCTCACAGATTGCAGCATTGAATTGTGACTGAAGAATGGTATATGATTTCACTAATCTAGTTTTTCTATATATTTCTGAACATGAAGAATTCTATACTTGAAACTTCCATGCAATCTTCAAAACAGAAAGCAAATTGGTAATGAGAGCAGTATGTCTTCATGACAGATAGACCCTTTTGACCATATCAGTGTAGGTAGCAGAAAAGCAAATTCAGAACTTGACTTTACTGGAAAAAAAAAATGCGTGCCAAATTGTTTAAAGTGATTCACCTCCGTCTGAGGGGTGCTAGTATAGGTAATTTTATTTTCTTCTTTTTGGGAACCCATCTTTCTAGATTTTTCTGTAATTAACATGTGTTACTTTTGAAATAAGGAAAAGAAGGAAGTAAGCAGAGACAAATGATAAATGGACTTAGAAAGGCCCTCTGGGTGATTCGCAAATGGTAGTCAATATCTGACAGTTGCAGACACAGATTCAGGTTTTGAATGAATCAATAGCTACAGTATACAAAGTCTTCAGAAATGGGAATTCTAATGGCACGAAGCCTAGGAAAGGAAGCTATCATAACGTTGTAAGCAAGGAATGATGACTGCCTGTACTAAGCAGGGTTTGGGGATGGGGAAAAGGTAGCAAGCCAACCAACAACTACAACAGGAGAAAGACTTCAACCAGACAAAGAAATGGCAATGCATGTTTAAAAAGAAGGGCTCTTAATGTCAAGAAATAAACAAATAACACCAAAAACAAACAAAAAAAGAGAAATAAATATCCATGTTTAAAGAATGCTATAAAATGGTGTTGCTAGAGTTTTCGCTGAAGTCATTGAATTTCTCTAAAATAAAGTTTCCAATCCACTATCTTGGGTGTCCTGGAAATAGGGGTTTAGGGTGATATTCCATGCTGGATTCCAATCTGATGGGAAATGAACTGCAGAAAGAGGCTAAGGGTGTCCCGTGGTTCAGTACGTTTCCTTTTACGTAATCTGCTTTATTAAGGGGGATTTCCCTGGAAAGGAGCATTGTATGACTTCTCACCCCACTGCTAACTAATGAATGAGTATATCAAATAGAACTGGGTATGTTCAGCTCCACTCCTTCTTCCCAACCTTTTAGGAGCCAGCCGGACCACATGCAACCTAAACTTCTCTGTGCCATACTTTTCCAGTGGAGAAGTCTACAGAGGAAGCCTAAAGTTTCACAGTTCTCACTAACGGAGGAGGTAAGTCAATGTAATTCTTTGGAGAATTAGAAAAGCTATTTGTGTTTCAAATCTAAAGGCACATCTTACCAATTACAGTTGACCCTTGAACACGATGAGTTAAAACTCATCAGGCTCACTTATATATGGATATTTTATCAATAAATCTATATATGTATATTTTCAGCTTTTAAAGAAAACATTCATTTATTTATTTTTAAACAGTAAAATATTATGGAGTCAAGAATATACCTGCATATCTTAGGTATTTAAAGAAATGATCAACGTCATTGTAAGGTAACTGGCTTCCAACTCTTGAAAATCTAAACTAAACTAAAAACAGTAGAAATGGAGAATTAGGGGGGAAAAGGCACAAGGACCAAATAAATGCATTTCCTTCTTCTGTTTATATAATAAATGCACTTACTGTTGCCATGGCAAAAGAGCTAGACTATTTTTTCCATTTCTCTGTCTCTATCCATTATTATATCCAACACCAGAAAATGTCATATATTGCCATTGTCATTCTTGGATCACTATTTTTTTTTTTACTTGTACTTTAGGTTCTGGAATACATATGCAGCAGATCATGCAGGATTGCTTAAACATTTTAGAGATTTGAAAAAAACTTTTATATGAACCCAGTACCCTAAAAACATTGAAAGAATTAAGGAAAAAATAGTTATGTCACAAATGCAAAAAATATACGTAGATACTAGCTAGTTTACCATTTACTACTATAAAATATATACATCTATTATAAACAGTTAAAATTTATCAGAACTTACACAAACACAGACCATATATGGCACCATTCACAGTCAAGAGAAATGCAAACAAACATAAGGATGCAATGTTAAATCATAACTGCGTATTTATTGTAGTTTATACTGTACTATTGTAATAATTTCATAGCTACCTACTGTTGTTATTGCAATGAGTGTGTTTCAAGTGTCCACTTAAAATGATGTAGATTGCTAATCATCTCTGTGTGAACAGTTCACGTCTCCAGTAAATTGCATATGACAACATAAAGTGATCTGTTGTGGTGTGTATTTTACATCATATTTTGTGCAATACCATAAACCTTGAATAACACGATGGCATCCATGTGAAGTGCCACTAGTGATACTACGAGTGCTCCCAAGATGCAGAGAAAAGTCATGATATTACAAGAAAAAAGTTGAATTGCTTCCTATGTTTCTTAGATTGAGATCTGCAGCTGTGATTATCCACCATTTCAGACAGGATTCATCTTGTAAACATATGACATAAACTTATGGTATTGAACAATACAGTACAGTACTGTTAATGTATTTTCTTTTCCTTACAATTTCCTTAATGACATTTTCTTTTCCTAGCGTACTTTATTGTAACATAAATTATATATATATATATATATGTGTGTGTGTGTGTGTGTATATATACGTATATAACATACAAAATATATTTTAATTGACTGTACAGCTAGTGCTCGACTTACCACCACGATTGGTTCCGACAGACCGGTCGTAACATGATTTGGTCGTAAGTTGAGTAGGCTATATGTACAGTACTGTGAAATGATGTTATAAAAATCTTTAAGTCATATTTTATCATAATTTTATTTCATTATTGTTATATATCATAATTTTCTTTGTTCATTTTATGCCATTTGTATCATCGCTACACCATTTTGTTTCTTATTTTTACATTCGTCAGGCTTAAGTAAAACACTGCATTACCTGTAGTAAAGGTTGACCTGAATGCTTATTATGAAAGCATTCTTGTCAAATCTCATTTTTAAAAAGCCACCTTAACTTGTGGTAAAGGCACAGCCTTGTGTAAAACTGTGGAATAGTCACAGATCACTGAAGCACGGTGGTCTATGGTTTGAAGTGAAAAACCACGGCACATGATGAGTTTTGAAAAGCAGAAGAATATGAACTATGTTAAGTCTTAGGGTTAAAAAGGACTAGTTGCCAGGTATTTATTTATTATCATTGTAAATAGAAAAGTAAATCATCACAATTTTATGTGACTTTCCATGGGACACAAATATGTAGCATTCATCATAAAAGATGTCATCTGGATATCTTGTTCAAATATAATTTAAACTTAGTATGTTCTAATATTGTTAAAGATATAGGGATATAAACCACTCACATTTTAGTAAGAAAGGCAAGAAAATGACTAATAATGATATGATATAGCATATATGTTTATTGTCCCGCACTGTCGTACGCCCAGCTGGGCAACGTTTGCGCTGCCAGACGCGGAGCAGTCATGGCTAGCGATTGTGGTCGTAAAGTCGAATGGTCGTAAGTTGCATGGGTTGTAAGTTTGATCAATACCTGGATATTATCAGTAAGCCCTCCAGACATCAATAGGTTATTAACAGTTAAGTTTTCAGGGAATAAAAAATTACACATGGATTTACAACGGTGTGGAGGGTCAGCACCGCAACTATTACGTTGTTCAAGGATCACCTGCATCTATGCTCATCTCTGCTCATCATAAGGCTTGCATTTTAATTTCCATTTCTCCGTATCTCAGATGGTTCTAAAACCAGATAGGAAAGTTGTTTTTTATTAGGACTTCTCATATCCCCAAAATACTGTTGTTAGAATGTAGCCACACCTCTTCCTTGGTGCCCGAGCCTGAAATTTATCAGGGTCAGTTTATCCAGAGAATAAAATTGCTATATTCCATTTGGAGAGCTGACTTCCAACTTTCAGACTGCGCATGTATGTATGTATGTATGAGAATATGTCTTATTAAGTAGATTTTCAAGAATTTCTAATTTTCATGCTTCTTCCTCAAGTCCTATTGTCATAAGTGTATGTAGCTCCAATTCATGGAACTTTTGTTCCTTGTGCATACTTGATTGCTTCTTGTAAGAAGTCATAGCATACAAACTGAGCTTCCTCTGCTCCATGTGTTAGTTATTATCTGTCCTCTATCTTCCAAACTTCTGTTGGCATGGGTGATCAATAGTTGTCTTCTCTCCCATTCATTTGTCATTGTGAATATGTGCCTGTATTATTTGCTGATTGACATTTTAATGAGAGTGTGGAAAGGGGGTAGTGTGGCTAACCCAGTGTTGACTCTGCCATATTTTCCAGGCAGTCTCAAAGTGTCATCACCAAGTGTTTAGTTAACTAGAAATTCTTCTATAAATTATTAATAATAAATAATACCAATTGAAGCATTTTATATTTATACCATTGATGTGCGTATGAATTATTGGTTCCTATTTACTGCTCTAAAATACATTCTTAGAAGGGCGTTGTGATCTATGACACATTAAAAAAGGAATCTAAAGATAAATAAGAGAAGTTTTGTGGAAAGAATGCTAACCCTGGGAGAAGAACATTAGATTCTATCCTTTCCTATTCACTGACATTTGTGTAGCTGTGAAATGTTGGACCATAACTGTGTTGTAATTGTAAAATGAAGGTAGTGATGTGGTGAAAATAAACTGTTTCCACGTTTTCATTTTTTTTTCCATTTATTTATTGTATTGCATTTTAGGGTTTGGGGTACATGTGAAGTTTTACATTTTTTAGTTTCCCTCCCCTTTTAACATATTATTAAATGTGCTTAAAACTTTTTAATGCAAGTTACATGCTTATCAATGAAAAATCTAAATAAAATAAACTAATATTTACTTGGCAATTACTAACTTTGTATTAGTTTACTCTGCTTGTTATATTTGTTACTTTATTAGTTCTTATATCAAACCCATGGGGGTAAGTAAATTTAAAAAAATCTCCCATTATAAAATAAAGAAATTGAGGCACAGAAAGGCATAGTATTTTGCTTTAATCACTTAGCTAGCACACTTGGTACCCAGAAATGCCAATTATAAAACCAATATTCTTAACCACTGCCTTTTACATTGCAATTGAATGTATTTGGTTCAATCATTTTCATTTCTGCCAATTTGATAATGGTACACTGAATATTTTGTATATTCAGCAAAATACATTAAATCTGTATGTTTCACATGAAAGTTATCCATGACATATTCTTTATAGAATATAGAACAACTCTTACTATTTTATGCCCTTCAACAACAGGCAACTTTTAGGAACTAGAAGGATCCTAGCTGTTGAGTACACCTTAAAAATGGAATCTAATTTTTGTTCTAAACTTTGTGTTCTTTTAAGGTATTAAATTCATTTTTAACAATACAATTTTCCAAGAGTAATATATGCTATTGTTAAATCCAAATCTCAAAAATTATAAACCTCACCTATAATGCTACCATCTGGAAAATTAAAATGCTATATATATGGGTGAAAAAAGTACTTTAAAGAAAATACCTCCTGATAGCTTAACAGCATTCCACCTGAGTTTAAGATGTAAGAAATGTCAGTAGACGTATTTTCGTTTTAAATCTGCTCAATAACTATTTGTTCTTATTTTCTGCTGCCTCCATTCTCATCCCCATAATAAATTTAAATGCTCTATAGCTCAACTACATTAAAGAGTTTACACTAGAAAAATCTCTCTCTTTTTTGGTCAACTAATATTTTATTAGTTCCAATCTATTCTCTTTCTCTCCCTCTCACGACAACTTTCAGTTTTGAATTCCCACATCATTTAGTCTGACAACTCAATTTACCTTTAAGAAAAAATGTAATTACATGATTTTGTCCATTTATTTTTGGAAAATATTTCAGAAATGATTTATGATATAATAATAAAATGCTTTTTCAAAACATTCTAACAAATAATGGAATCTGAGACACAACAATAAGAAGGAAAGTATGTGGAAATTTTATGAGAATATGAATAATGAGCAGCATAATCAACATTTAAACTCTTAGAGAAGAAGCAACTTATCTCCAGATGCTTGAGTCTGGAATATTCATTATTAAACCTGGCTAAAATACAGGGTAATTAAGCCAAACAAATAAGTCTACAAAAAATAAAGAAGGCAAAATACTAGTAAAATAAATTAATGCTAAATACTATCAAAGAACTAAACATTTTTTATTAACATTTAAGTAATGTGAATTCGGTTTTAATATCCACAGCTGATAAAATAGAAATAAGATATACACATGTATGTAAACTAAGTCTGTTCTTATGAAATATGCTTTAAACCTCTGCTGAAAATGTTTTATTCTTTTAGAGGTCAGATAATAGAGTTTAGGTCATGTGGTGAATCCCTCATGAATGGCTTGGTGCCCTCCCTGCAGGGTCAGAAGACAAAACAAGTAAACAAATTCAGACCAGTATAGAAAAACTGCACAGTTTATATATTAAACCATTCAAATAGAATAATGAACACTTGCAATGCAACACATGCTAGACAAAATTTAACATGATCCTATTTAATTCAGATATTGTTAAAAGAAACAAAGCAAAAATAAATGTTTTATAAAAAGAGGAATCTCCTGTGTAACCTTCCCTGATTAAATCAGGCATCGTTCAAAGCACTTTACACATGCTACATATATTAGCTAACTTAATGCCCATAACATTGTTATGTAGTAGCTTTAATGATTATCCTCAGATTGCAAATAAAGAAATTCGTCAAGCGCTCATATTAAGTAAATGAGCAGGGTTTGAACCCAGGCAGTTTGACTGCATGTGACCTTGTGCATGTGGCTTGTCCAAATCCTACCAGCTATTGCCCCTAGCTATTGGACCAATTAACTTCCCCATGAGGCACGTATACGAGTTTATCATTCTCCACATTCATGTGCACAATTGCTATTTTCAGACATTTTCATTTCTGCTAATTTGATTATGATACACTATTGTGTTTCCCTAAATACTAGTAACACAGTGTGGATATTTGTCCTCTCCATATCTCATATTGAAAAATGATTACCAGTGTTGAAGATGGAGCCCAGTGGGAGGAGTTTAGGTCATGTGGTGAATCCCTCATGAATGGCTTGGTGCCCTCCCTGCAGTAATGTGTTCACAGGAGACCTGGTTGTTTTAAAGACTGGGACCTCTCTCCTCTCTCTTAGCTCCCTCTCACCATATGCCTGGTTAGCTACTATTCCCTTCCTCCATGACTAAAGGTTTCCTGAGGTCTTTTCACAGGGAGATGCTGGTGCCATGCTCTTGTATAGTCTACAGAACCAAAAGCTTTCTTGTATAGTCTGCAGAACCAAAAGCCAAAACAAACTTTGTTTCCTTATATTACCCACTCTCTGGTATTTCTTTATAGCAATGCAAAACAGACTAACACACCTAGTAAAGTGGAGTATCTTTTCATATGCCTAATATCTATGTAATGTTTCTTTAGATTTTTCATTATTACATTGTGTTTAACTATATCATGATATAATTTACAACCACAAAATGTCCAAAATTTGAGTATATGGTTTCAATGAATTATGGGAGATTACTCTCTTGTATAACCTCATTAAAGCACCTTTTCTATCAATCTCTTGATTGCACAAACCCAGGCAAACATTGCTCTTTTTTCTGGTTCTATCAATTAGAATCTCATAAAAATGAATTCATGCAGTAGGTGGCCTATTTTGCCTGGCTTCTTTCACTTAGGATGTTTTTAAGTTTCATTCATGATTATATATATATATTAAGAGTAAACTTTATCAATAGGTAAATAATAGATTTCTCTTACATTGAGGGAATAAAACTTAAAAGACATTATCGGACAGCTAGCTTTGAAGTAAGATTCATCTAATTCAAACTCTATCTGTGTTATATCTGACCTGTGAGATCTTAGTTAAGTAATGTAAACTCTGTATGGCTTTTTCTTCTCAACTGAAACTTAAGGATGCTATTAACATCTTTCAGAACTCTTGTGTGGACTTAGGTGCTGAATGCAAAGTTCTTATTACAAAAGCAGACACATAGAAAAAAAATTCATTAATATTCTTTAACTGTTATTTTTAATGTTTATATAACTGAACTTTATACTCTTAATCAGAGCTTGAGAAATGACGATGAAAGTCCATAAGGGTTAGCTAAGTCAGAATATTTCCCCTTTTATTAAAAGAAACTGAACTATAAGAGAAATTATGGCATTTAATTTAAGCCATCAAAACCACTTCCTTTATTTAGATTTCCCTTAAAACGAGTAATTATTGTCTGTCAAAATTTGCAGATTCCTGGATTTTACAGGGCTTCAAAGTCATCACTCCCATGTTACAACAAGAAAAAAATCTAAACACATTCAAGAGGAACAATTATTCTCAGATTCATCAGAGAATTGGAGTGTCAGTGCAAACTGGTAACCTGAAAAATTGAAAAGAATCAGAAATAGAGAATCACAGCTTACCAGGAACAGAAGCCCCATGGCAGAACCAATACAAACATGAATACTTAAACCCCAATTGATGAGTTGCTAGAGGCTCACTATGAACTAACTTGAGAATTAAAAACTATGGAGGGTACAGTTTTAGGTAATTCTCACAGTACTCAGGTTTTACTATCAGGAGCCCCATCCCATCAGGTTCTCACTATAAGTGTCGAGAAAAATCCAGTCATACTTTTTGTAAGAAGATGGGAAAAAGTAACCATCATAACATATGCAAAGAAGAAAAATCATCGTTTTAAATACATCCAAAACATCTGTTCTTTGTATGTTTTTTCTTTCTTTTTTTTTAATAAAGACCAACTCTCAAAGAAACGCTTTTTGAATGCCATATTTAACCTGGAAAATATCAATTAGTGAACTTTTATCTCTCCTGTTTTACACAGGAGAGAAAAATACAAAAAACTAAGAAATTATTTTGAAAGTCACAGCACAAGAACTGTGACTCACCAGCAGTAAATAAATAAATAGCAGAGATCATAGAATGTTTTCCTTGCCTGGTACCTTAACACCAAATCTACATGGCTTCATATACCGCATAACAGTAAATTACAACTTAGACAGCTGCAAGACACCCGCTCCATTTAAGAAGTTTCTAGGGAAGCCCAGAGTCAATAGCAGAGGCAAAGAAGGACACTAGAAGAAATGGAAGCCCTTGACACCTACAGCTGAAACACACATTGTACAAGGTCTAAATTCCATTAAAATGCATTTTTTAAAAATCCTCACAGTAAAGATCTATGGACTTCAGTTTCCTCTTACCCAAAATGTCATGTCCAGTATTAAAAAAAGTCATGCTCAAAGGCAAGAAAGAAACCACAATCTGAATAAACAAAGTAAGTATAAATAAGACTTGCATATGGCAAAAATATTGGAGCAATCAGATAGAAATTTCAAATAACTATGATTGACTGCACACGGTGGCTCAAGCCTGTAATCCCAGCACTTTGGGAGGCTAAGGTGGGCAGATCATTTGAGGTCAGGAGTTCGAGACCAGCCTGACTGACATGATGAAACTCCTTCTCTACTAAAAACACACAAAAAAGCTGGCCGGGCATGGTGCCACATGCCTGTAATCCCAGCTATTCAGGAGGCTGAAGCACGAGAATCTCTTGGACCCAGGAAAAGGAGTTTGCAGTGAGACAATATCACACCACTGCATTCCAGCCTGGAAGACAGAGTAAGACTCCTTCTCAAGGCAGCAAATCACACTGCCACGTGTGTACCTATGCAACAATTTTGCATGTTCTTCACATGTACCCCAAAACCTAAAATGCAATAAAATAAATAAAGGGGGAAAAAAAGACTCCTTCTCAAAAAAAATTTTAAAAATAAAATAAAATAAAATTACTATGATTAATATACTTAGATCTGTCATGGAGAAGGTGGACACCATGCTAGAACACCTGGGCAATCAAATGAGTGGAAGAAAAACACTAATAAAGAATCAAAACAAGTTGAAAAAATAGAAATAGTGTATCAAAAACGAAGAATGTTTTTGATCATCTTACCAGTAGACCGTACATGGATAAGAAAAGAATCAGGAAGCTTGCAGATATGTCAACAGAAACCTTCCAAACTGAAATGTAAAAAGAAAAATAACAAGAGTAAATAACAACGACATCATAATATTCAAGAACTAAGGAACAGTTATAAAAGACATAACATGTGTTATGAAGATACCAAGAGAAGGACGAAGTAGGCAGCATAGGAAGGCTTCATCTCCAGAAAAAATTTTAAAAAGTTAGCGACGAGCCTGGGAGCATAGAAAGACTTCATCTCTAGAAAAAAATCTACAAAAATTAGCCGGGCATGGTAGTGCCTGCCTGTAGTTCTAGCTAATTGGGAGGCTGAGGTGTGAGAATTACTTTAGCCCCAGAGTTCTAGGCTGCAGTGAGCTGTAATCATGCCACTATATTCCAGGGGACCAAGATAGAACTTGCCTCTGTAATAATAATAATAATAATAATAATAATAAATTAACTCTAAAATTGAAGGATTGAGGAAAAAAATTATCAAAATGCAATATTTATTTGAGAAAATCTACAAAACACCAATGACAGAAATCAAAGAACTAAATAAATGGAAAGGCATTTTATATTCATTGATAGGAAATTTCAATGCCAGATCTTTCCAAACTCATCTATAAAGTCAATGTAATTCTGACTAAATTACAGCAAGTTAATTTACGGATATAGACGAATTGATTCTGAAATTTTTATAGAAAGGCCAAAGTGCCAGAAGAGGTGATACAATACAGAAGAAGAATAAGAAAGTCAGTGCAACACTACCTAACTTCAAGAATCATTATTAACTTTCAATAATTAAAAGAGTGTGATATTAAAAACCAGAAAAATAATTCATGCATCATGGAATAGAGAGCCTAAAAATAGGCTCACACAAATATAGTCAACTGAACTTTGACGAAGGCTATTCAAAAAATAGTCAAAAAAGATGGTATTTTTAATAAATGTCTTTTAAATAAACAACTAAACATCACCTGCCTCCCCTCAAAAACAATGTACTGCCCTCAAAACAAACATTCAGACATTGGCCTTACTCCTTTCACAAAAATTAACTCAGAATGAATCTAAGAACTAAATATGACATATGAGACTCAAAAACTTCTGAAATATAATTATAGGAGAAATTCTAGATGACCTTGGCTTGGTGATGAATTTTAGATGCAAAACTAGAAGCACAATACATGAAAGAAAAAAAATTGACACTTTTGACTTCATTAAAATTATTATTATTATTTGCTTTGTGAAAGATACTGCTAAGAGATAGAAAAGACAAGCCACAAATTTGGAGAAAATCTTTTCAAAATGCATATCCTATGTAAGACTTGTATTCAAAGTATGCACAGAACTCTTAGAACTCAGTAATAAAAAGTGAACAACTCAATTATAAAGTGGGCAAAACATCTGAGTGGATATTTTGCCTAAGAAACTGCCATGTGTGTACCTCTGCAACAATCTTGCATGCTCTTCACATGTACCCCAAAACCTAAAATACAATTAAAAAAAAGAAAATAGACATATATCAACAAAGCATATCAATATATGCCCTTGCATCATTTGTCCTTAGGAAACTGCAACTTAAAGCAACAGTGAGATACCTCTACCCACCTATCAGAATGGTTAAAATCCAAGCCACTGACCACACCCATGCCTGGAAAGGATGTGGAGTAACAGAAACTCTCATTCCTTGCTGGCAGGAATGCAAAATGGCACAGCTATTTTTTTATTTGACATAACACAGATGAGCCTGGAGGACACTGCACTAAGTGAAATAACTCAGACACAAAAAGAAAAATATTGTATGATCTCATGTATATTTGGAATAAAAAATATCAAATATACTGAGACACAGAACAAAACAATGATTACCAGGGTTGGGAGCAGCAAATGGTGAGATATAGAGGCTACAAAATGGCAGATACATAGGATAAACAAGGTTCAAGTGGTGCTCCTGCCTCAGCCTTCCAAGTAGCTGGGATCATAGGCATGTGCCACTGTGCCTGGCTAATTTTGTATTTTTAGTAGAGATGGGGTTTCTCCATGTTTGTCAGGCTGGTCTTGAACTCCTGACCTTAGGTGATGTGCCCACCTGGTCTCAAACTCCCGACCTCAGGTGATCCGCACACCTTGGCCTCCCAAAGTGCTGGAATTACAGGCAGTGATATCACACGTCACTGGCATGTGACAGTTTGATAGTATTTTACCTACAATTGAGCATCTTTCAAAATGGGAGTCTATTCTCCCAAACTCTTGCTACTGTTTTATCAACTAAGTTTATGTAATTCTAATACTTCTTGGTGCCGTCTCAACAATGTTTACAACATCTTCAGCAGGAGTAGATTCCACCTCAATAAATCTCTTTATTTTTTAATCCGTAAGAAGCAACTCCTCATTCATGCAAGTGCTATCATGATATTGCAGCAATTCAGTTATATCTTCATGCTCCACTTCTAATTCTACTTTTCTTGCTATTTTCACCACATATGTAATGACATTCTCCACTGAAGTCTTGTACCCCTCTAAGTCATACATTAGGGTTGAAATCAACTTTTTGCAACCTCCTGTCAATATCACTGTTTTGACCTCCTCCTAGGAATCACAATGATCTTAATGGCCTCTAAAATGGTGGATCCTTTCCAGGAAGTTTTCATTTTACTTTTCCCAGATCCGTCAGACAACTTACTATGTATGGCAGCTGTAGACTTCTGAATTGTCTTTCTTGAATAAGACTTGAAAGTCAAAATTATTCCTTGATCTATGGGCTGTAGAATGGATAGTGTGTTAGCAGACATGTAAACATTAATCTCCTTTTCCATCTCCATCAGAGCTCTTGGGTGACCAGGTGCATTGTCAATTAGCAGTAATTTTTTAAAGGACTCTTGCTTTTCTGAGTAGTAGTTCTCAACAGTGGACTTAAAGTGCTCAGTAAACTATCCTGTAAACAGATGTACTTTCATTCAAGCTTTGTCACTGAATTTATATACCACACAGGCAGAGTAGATTCAGCATAAATCTTAAGGGCTGTATGACTTTCAGAATGGTAAATAAGCATTGGATTTAACTTAAAGTTACCAGGTGCACCAGCCCCTAATGGAATCGAGTCATTCTGTCCTTTGAAGCTTGCCAGGAATTAGTTTCTCTAGCTTCAAAAGTCCTCATAGAATCTTCTTCCAACAAAAGGCTCTTGTGTCTATTGAAACTCCATCATATTGTAACCACTTTCATCAATTAATTTACCTAGGTCTTTAGATAACTTGTTGCATTTTTCCATCAGCACTTACTGCTTCACCTTGCACTTTTATGTTATGGAGATGGCTTATTTCTGTAAACCACATGAAGAAACATCTACTACCTTTAAATTTTTCTTCTGCAACTTATTCCCTTCTCTCAGCCTTCATAGAATTCAAGAAAGTTAGGGTCTTGATCTGGATTAGGCTTTGCCTTATGGGAATGTGGTGGTTGGTTTGACCTAGCCAGACCATTCAAAGTTTCTCCATATCAGCAACAAAGCTGTTTCACTTTCTTATCATTTGTGCTTTCACTGGAGTAACACTTTCAATTTTCTTTAAGAACTTTTTTTTTTCTTTTTTTTTTTTAAACATTCAAAACCTAATAACTGCTTGGTACGTAAGGCCCAGCTTTTGGTCTATCTTAGCTTTCAACATGCCTTCTTCACTAAGCTTAATCATTACTGGTTTTTATTTAAAGTGGAAAATATTCAACTGTCTTTCACTTGAACACTTGGAGGCCATTATAGAATTATGAATTGCCTTAATGTCAGTATATTTGTGTCTCAAGGAATATGGAAGCCCAAGCAGGAAAAGAGAGACCAGTTAGTGGAGCAAAGGACACACAACATTTATCAATTAAGTTTGTCGTTTTATGTGGGTGTGTTTGGTGGTGTTTCAAAACAATTTAAATAGTAACATCAGAGATCATAGATCTCTATCACCATATATCACTATAACAGACATAATAATAAAGAAAAAGTCTGAAATATTCTGAGAATTACCCTAATGTATCACAGAGATATGATGTGAATTCATGTTGTTGGATAAATGGTGCCAAAAGACCTGCTGGATGTAGGGTTGCCACAATACTTCAATTTGTATAAAACACAGTATATGCAGAGCACAATAAAGCAAAGCACAAAGAACAGTGTATGTCTGTATATACATGAATAAGATATATATGTGTATTTTATTTATTGTATAGATTTTTTCAAATAACTTAAATATTTATGTACTAACACCAGGTAAACTTGGGCACCGAACAAGTTCTCAAATTTTGTAATCAGATTGGACATTCCTACTCTCATTTTCTGTTCCACATAGAGTTTGCATAGTATCTACTTTTATCACAATAACTACTGAAAACCAAGCTTTGCAAAGAAATGACATCATTGAAGGAATGTAGCAACCTAATATTGAAACTATATTCTTCATCAGGCTGATAGTTTGCACACTGACAGTTGTCCAAAATTGTGTAGTATCTGTGTCTACCTAAAAATTGTATAATAACCCACAGCACCCATGTAAATTTTCTGTGACACTTCAGTGTGCTTCAGCACACTGTTCGGGAATAGCAGGAGTAAACTTGTCATATATTAAATGCAATGAAATATTTTATGGAAATGATGTGTAAAAAGTTGCATACTATGCTATTGTTCAGTTCAAAGGATAAAAGTGAAATGAATTCCTGTGTGCTCACTACACAGCATAGTCATAGGAAATTACTTGTACTTTGAAGCCCTCTAGATGGTTCTTTCTGAATATATTCTCCTTTCTCTTTCTCACAGAAGAAACTTGTCAGGTATGCTGCAGGAACAAACACCACAATCACAGGCAGTGAATGTTTAAATTAGACACTCAGATGATTAGGATGCATAAGAGTCTCCAGAATTTCACAATCCCAGGGAAATGTAACTGAATGCATAGGTTTTGTCGGCAGAAAGGATTTTTCTTCTAGATGTGGAACCCTCTTTGGGCAGGTACATGTGTGGCAATACGATCAGCTTGTTGCTAAATATTTGCATCTGTTCCCATAGTTAGTCAACACATATGGTCATTTCTTAAACAATAAATATCTGGACAGTCCAGGAGACTGTACACCCATCTGGTCTTTTAACAATAAATCCAGCATTTATATAAATGTAGGTACAGCATCTTCTGTGGCTGTGCTGTACTTCAGCCTATTGTGATGAGTGGTCAGTACAGCAGGTTGTCGGTAATTGTCAGTCAGTATGATGATGACAGTAGTACCTCACTGGATTAATCTATCTTAAAGTCAGACAATTCCATGCCTTCTTTTCAAGGCCATTAAAATGGGAGATTCATTATATAGGACCTGCAGAAGCTTTAGATCTCACATATAAGAATGATTATTTTTATCATGTCTTTTTTTGAGATGGAGTCTCGCTCTATCGCCAGGCGGGAGTGCAGTGGCACAATCCTGGCTCGTGGCAACTTCCGTTTTTCAGTTTCAAGTAATTCTCCTGCCTCAGCCTCCCGAGTAGCTGGGACTACAGGCATGCATCACCACGCCTGGCTAATTTTTTGTATTTTTAGTAGAAATGGGGTTTCACCATACTGGCCAGGATGATCCCGATCTTTTGATCTCATGATCCAGCCACCTCAGCCTCCCAAAGTACTGGGATTACAGGCGTGAGCCACCGCTCCTGGCCTTATTTTTACCATTTTAGTATATGGTTAACATTTTAACTGCAGGCTGTCGGGCTGTTGGCAGGCTTTAGGAATTTAGGTAGCTTGCAGCAATGTACTTGAACATACCAATGTGGAGAACACTTCCAGGGATGAGAGTGAATGAGGTCAACCAACCATAGGCATTTTGGTATTGGAGAAAATTAAACTAAAATATTTGGACTGATTAGGAGTCTAAATAATTACTAGGAATTACAGTCTAGCCTTAGAAGTCAAAACCTGAGTGTATTGGACATCAGTGACCATGCTCTATTAGAACCCAAGTTACAGTCCACTAGGGAGATACTCTCAAGATAAATGAAGGTTTGTGTTCACTTACCTCTCCCATGAACTGACTTCCAAGCCTTTCCTGATAACTCAGTTATACATGTAAAACAAAATTCCGTATTTTTATGTTATCTGTAAAAGGGCTGTTTCTCCAGACAAAGAGGATGTTACATTTCTGACAAATAAGTCTTCAAATGAATACTTTCTTTTTAAAATCATGTTCAAATGAATGAATGACCTATATATGCTACATATTGAATGGAAATATTTTATATCACAGACATATCAAGAATGTGAGAAATATAAAAAACTTGCTGAAAAAAGCCAATGAATACTAGTAATCATATTTATTTTTCTTTTATTTTAATAAAAAAAGAGCAATGCCTTTCATGATGGTACTTTATCTCACTAATGCAATATTGTACTTGTTTAAATGTTGCTACGAATTGTACATATCCTAATCTACCTGCCTATATACTAGTAGAAAATGGTTATTGTATTAGGGTTCTCTTAGAGGGACAGAACTAATAGGAGGATATATATGGGAAGTTTATTAAGTATTAACTTACATGATCACGAGGTCCCACAGTAGGCCGTCTGTAAGCTGAGGAGCATGGAGAGCCAGTCCGAGTCCCAAAATTGAAGAACTTGCAGTCCAATGTTCGAAGGCAAGAAGCATCCAGTACGGGAGAAAAATGTAGGCTGGGAGCCTAGGCCTGTCTCTCTCCTTTTCAGGTTTTTCTGCCTGCTTTATATTTGCTGAAAGCTGATTAGATTGTGCCAACCAGATTATGAGTGGATCTGCCTTCCTCAACCCACTGACTCATCTCTTTTGGCAACACCCACCCAAACACCCAGGATTAATACTTCCTGTCCCTCAATCCAATCAATTTGACACTCAGTATTAAAAATCACAGTTATATATTAAACTATTTTTTCACTTTCTCTTATTAAGCATAACGTATTTTGGTTTGTTTTTAGCTAGAATATTTATAAAGTAGTTGTGTAAGGTATACACAATTATTTACTATATTATATATACATCTATAAATTATTTATTATTGACTCATGTCTTTTTGAATATAGTATATTATAATATTAAATTTAGTCCTTTTGCTGCACATTGCATCTCCAGATAGATTCATCCTACATAATTGCAATTTGTACGTCTTGACCTACACCTTCTCATTTTCACCTCCTCCCACTGATAACTACTTTTCTACTCTCTCCACTTCTATGTATTTGTCATTTTTAAGATACCACATATAAATGAAGTCATGCAGTATTTTTTTTTCTGTGTTTGGCTTATTTCATTTTGCTTAATGTTCTTCAGGTTCATTTATATTGTCATAAATGGAACTATCCTCTTATTTTTTAAGTCTAAATAATATTCCTTTGCATCACAATTCAATTTCTTTTCTTCTTCTACTTCTTTTTTGTTTTTGTTGTTGTTGTTGTTGTTTTGAGATGGATTTTTGCTCTGTTGCCCAGGCTGGAATGCAATGGCGTGATCTTGGCTCACTACAACCTCCACCTTCCGGGTTCAAGTGATTCTCCTGTATCAGCCTCCCGAGTAGGTGGGATTGCAGGCACCCACCACCACATCCTGCTAATTTTTGTATTTTTAATAGAGACGAGGTTTCACCATGTTGGCCAGGCTGGCATTGAACTCCTGACCTCAGGTGATCCGTCTGCCTTGGCCTCCCAAAGTGCTGGGATTACAGATGTGAGTCACCCTGCCCAGCCTGCAGTTACTTTTTCATTGTATATATCTAGTATGTATGTGACTACACACACACACACACACACACACACACACACACTCACACACACACACACATTATATATATATATATATGTGTGTGTGAGTGTGTATGTGTATGTATGTGTGTGTGTGTATATATATATATACATATATATGATAAGTTTTAGGAACCTCAAACTTTTCTGGGAGAGTGGAAGGAATCATTATGCTCTAGTGTTTGATGCTCACCAGTTATTAACTCCATGTATACCCAAGTCACATGAGTCCGTGTTAAAATCTGTTTAGGTGTCGTAATTGGAGAATAGTGATTTTTTTTTTTTTTTGGCCAAAATAATTGCAATTGTACTTTGGAGCATAGGACATGATTATATACACTGTTCTTAAAATCATCACTGGAAAACTTGTTTTCAATCAATTGTGAATCATTTCATTTTTAATATTTTATTTTCCAAATTCAAATTTTGCATCTTATATTTCCAGTGTTTTTACAAGGGGATAGGAGAGGAAGAAAAAAGGAGAAGATTTATCAAGGATATTCTTTAAAACTTGAACAGTTCATTTGAATTGAAACACTGTGCCAACTATGCCCTTAAAATTACATTTCTTTACTCAAGGGTCAGCTTCAATTGTGAAAATAGATCATATTATTTTCCCTTTTGAGGTCAGCTTGTTACAGATGGAACAGCCCGTTGCTATGTTTATGCTGAAATGGGTTTTTGAACTCTGCAAGTGCCTAGGTGATAATACACTGCATGATTACATTTAATTTATATTTCAATTCTAACTCTCCTGAGCCCTGACTCTACTTTCTCATTTTCTTCTTTCGTGACAGTGGTGCATAGGGAGATGAGTATAGATTTTCATTGTAACTCCCGAATCCCTACTCAGGTTGGTGTGCTAATGCAACATTTTTTTCTACAATGTTTTCCTTTTGGTTTTGTTTTACACATTTTGGTGATCATTTCTTTCCTTGCTCATCTTACTTTGTTCCAGAAACATAAAATTGTCTAAAATTTGGGTTTCCATTACACAAGCTTAACAACGAAAATGATTTAATTCACATAAATCAGATTATATCAAATCTTATTAACATCCATATCTTCCAGTAAATTACCGTGAAATTCCATTTTATTTTCTCAAAATGGGTGAAAAATACTTCTGCATTTGTCACAGTTTTAGAAGAGAAAAAAGCTGAAATCTGAGCTGTGTAAAGGCTATCATCATTAACAAACCTAAATTTTTAGAAGATTTATTAGACTTACCCTTACATGTCCCCCTACCAAGGTTTTCTATCTTCTTGCATTTTAAGCAACATGTGCATTTTTGAAACTATTTCTTCTAAATGTTTAATTATCTTCTCAGATATATATTCCTCTTCAAATGAAATAACTGCATTTTCCCTGAAAATGCATGTGTGCTTACTTATAATTAGGCAATACAACTATAAAGATTGTGGGATTAAAGAAATTATTACAGATGATGCAAAGAAAATGAAGAGCAACTTGAAAAAATTCACGTGTTGTAATGCAATGGATGTCTATAAATGCCAAAATTTACAAAGCACCTTCTAAGCCATAGGGTTCTTTGTTTATGCCATATCAATAGATGTTTGCTAAGTTATGGCTTTATTCCTGAAAATATGCTAGCTCTAATACATATGGCTTCTCCTTGCCCTTTTCCTTCTACAGGTTAATGTCTCTTCAACCAGCTTTCTTCTCTCTGTTCCTACTACTAGTATCTTGTTCATATCTCCATCCATCATCTCTCACTTTTATCCCTGCAGGCCTTCAGGATGATCCACATGTACATACCTCATTGTGTTTATCTTTAGTGCAGACCTGTTCATGTCATTCTTCTGTATGAAGTCCCCAGTGTCACTCTATTATCTTCAGTTTAGCATCCACATTTCTCATGATGATGTGGTATGCATGTCTTGAGTCTGTTGCTCTTTGTCCTTTGCAGCTCCTTTTGCCTACATAGCGCACTTAGGGATATTTGTTTGGGAAGAAATTACCTCTCCCATTTCATAGTATTCTGTTAAGACTGTCACCAACAGTGTTGCTCTAGAGAGTGAGGCCATGAAGCAAACTAGACCAATCAATCTTTTCCAAGAACTGAATACACAGTAGAGTGCCAAAAAAGACCAAAGGTGGTCAGAACTGAGTCAATGCAACGCAATGGCTGTGCCCTAATGAAGATGCCATGACTCTCTGCTACTCAGATCTCTGGGAACCTCTTTGTTCCCACATTTCTTGTGAACTGACTTCACAGCTTCTATTTCAATTACGTGGTTTATCCTGTGTATTAGTCTGTTCCCATGTTGCTAATAAAGATGTGCCTGAAATTGGGTAATTTATTAAGAAAGGAGGTTTAATTGACTCACAGTTCCACATGGCTTGGGAGGCCACACAATCATGGCAGAGGTTGAAGGGGAGGCAAGAAAAGTCTTACATGTCGGCAGGCAATAGAACATGTGCGGAGGAACTCACCTTTATAAAACCATCAGATTTCATGAGACTTATTCACTATTGCAAGAACAGCATGGGAAAGACCCACTCCATGATTCAATTACCTCCCACTGGGTCCCTCCCACAACACATGGGGATTATGGGAGCTACAGTTCAAGACGAGATTTGGATGGGGACGCTGCCAAACCATATCAATCCAAACCTGGCCCCTTTCGAATTTCATGTTCTCACATTTGAAAACCAATTATGCCTTCCCAACAGTCCTCCAAAATCTTAACTCATTTCAGCATTAACTCAAGAGTCCAAAGTCTCATCTGAGACAAGGCAAGTCCCTTCTGCCTATGTGCAAGTAAAACCAAAAGCAAGTTAGTTACTTTCTAGATACAATTGATGTACTGGCAGTGGGTAAATATACTCATTCCAAATGGAAGAAATTGGCCGAAACGGATAAGCTACAGGCCCCATGAAAGTCCAAAATCCAGCAGGGCAGTCAAATCTTAAAGCTCCAAAATGATCTCATTTAACTCCATGTCTCACATCCAGGTCACAATGATGCAAGACGTGGGTTCGCATGGTCTTCGGCAGCTCTGCCCATGTGGCTTTACAGGCTACAGCCTCTCTCCTGGCTCCTTTCAGTGAATCAATACCATTCTAGGGTCTAGAGGATGGTGGCCCTCTTCTCACGGCTCCACTAGGGGGTGCCCCAGTAGGGACTCTGTGTGGGGACTCCAACTCCACATTTCCCTTCTGCACTGCCCCAACAGAGGTTCGCCATGAGGCCCTGCTCCTGCAGCAAACTTCTGCCTAGACAAGCAGGCATTTCCATACCTCCTCTGAAATCCAGTTGGAGGTTCCCAAACTTCAATTCTAGACTTCTGTGCGCCTGTAGGCTCAACACCATGTGGAAGTGGGCCTTGCACCCTCTGGAGCCATGGCCTGTGCTGTACCTTGGCCCCTTTTAACCACTGCTAGAGCAGCTGGAATGCAGGCCACCGAGTCCCTGGACTGCACACAACAACGGGGCCCTGGGCCCAGCCCAATGCCAAACCACATCAGCCAGTTTAAATTATTTTTTAGTTTTAAAAAGTGATACATAGTTGAATTTGCTTGTTTCCAAGAACATTTATTAATAGATCCCCTTATTGTCCTTCAACTTCATCTCTTACCATTTTTCACCTTGCACCTGAGAATTACTGAATTCTCCCTCCCTCACTAATTTATCATCCTTTCATTTGGCTCTAGACATTTGTTTCTCATGTCCTCTTACCATGGAAACCCCATTGCTTTGATCTGTATTTCTCTAATTCCGACCCACCCTCTAGAACTCAACTTTATTTTTTCCAGGAAGACTTCCTTCATGCCTTAGATACTCCTACTCTGTGTTCCTGCAATCCATTAATCACATTTTACAGTGTTTGCCTTTCTGCTGTGAAAAAGGAACTTCAATTGTAGAGTCCATGTCTATTATCTTCATATTTTATTTATACTGCCTAGATCACTGCCTCATCTATAAAAACACATTAGCTATTATTTCTTGAATAAGGAATGAATAAATGTAAGGTGGACTAATTTAACTCTATAAGATATTATATAATCATGCTCCAAACTGAATATAATCAAGGCCCAGGAAGCCAGTTCTCTGGCTACTAAACAAAATGAGAGGGATTAGTGTTGGGTTAGATTACTGAAAAGGCTGTAGGAAGGAGGACGTGGTGATTGATTTTGGCCATGACAGGTAGAATTGAAGGCATTGTAAAAAAAAAAAAAAAAAAAAAAAGGTATTTTGGTCCCAGCATAGCAAACTTTGTATTCAAAATGGTTCTTATGAAATCTAGAGCTTTTTTGTAAAGCTAGCATTTTATCACTATGCAGACGTCTTGACAAATAAGTTTTACCTCATCTGTCATATCTGATTTCAGTGCAATAATGAGGCCTCATCCAGTCTTGGCATGAATGAGTGTGGTGATTGATTTGCAATGTCTGCCTGGGAAAAGAAGTAAGGAAGTGCAAATAAGAATGATAGGAATTTTTCATTCTATGATGGGATAATGCATTAACTTCTAGTGGCTTGTTGAATTAAATTGTTTCAGAAATTCCCCAGGAATATGTTAAAAAGGCCAGCTTGACTGATAAATCTATAGAAAGCTAACATAAAATTATAGAAACATAAAATTTTTAGGATGCCTCAAACATATGTATTCACTTTACAGAGTCAGAAGTCAAGAGCTGTAGAGGGTAAAAGAACTTGCCCAGTATTGCCACCAACCCATCAACATTGAAATTTACATTTTTTTTTCTATTTTCTAGGCTATATTTTTCAGCTTACATAATCCAATTTAAACTTTCCTTGTAAATCAAAGACTGAATCAATAAATGACTTATTATTTATGATGACTTGCTAATTTGCTTTATTCCTTCTCTTTTTAAATTTGTAAAATATGTAGATAAATGGATGCCATAGTAACTATACACCTGAAACATAGTGAGAAACTAATAAGTGCTATCTCATATTTCCATTGAGACGTCTTAGTTTAAGCATAACATTTAAGCAACTCAACTTTCAAATTACTTGAAAGAATTCTGTGTCAGTTTTGAGGCCTTGGTAAAATCAGTTATGTTAATGGTAGTAAGAAAGGCTACCCCTTTCATTATGGCTTCTCTAACAAAGTCTTTTTCATGAATAAAATAATCAGTGGTAAGTGGGGCTAGCAAATATAGAATCTGTGTTCCAGGCGAGGCTGAAATTAGCCTAGAACACAGATTCTAGGCCAATTGTTTTGTTAATATTACCTTATTTAATCACTATTGTAAATCTGTGAGAAAAAATGTCTCCATTTTATGGTTAAGGAAGTTGAGGTTTGCACCAGTTAACTTGCTTGAAGCTATGAAGGTAACAACCATATTTAAAAATGCAAAGCTTCCCTGTCTCCAAAGCTAATGCCTTTAATCATTATAACAGTCTGTATGAAGTCACTCACCTTCCTTCTTTTTTTTCTTGTGATTTTCATGTAGAAGGTAAAAACCTCCACCGTCACCACTTGAATCAGTCTTGAATAAATGTCAGGTCCTTGGGAAACTCTCCAACCCCATCTCCTGTACTGGCGAGTGTGCTCCAGGTGCACGATTTGGCTAAGTCACTTTGAACTGTTTGTGAGACCTTTGTACTTTCTCTTCCTTCTGCTTGAAAGATCCGTTCTGTTTTGTCAACTCTTACTTCCTTGTTATGGAAAACTGATCTTATCTTCTAAGCCCGAATCAGGTATTGCTCCTCAGCATGGCAACCCTTTGGCCTCAGGTGTTATTCACTCCACTGCATCAGGGTGAGGCTTTTGTTTTTACCTTCACCATATTACATATGATGTGGTATTAAAAACTATTGGTTAACTTCTATCTTTCTTCACAGACGATGAGATGAGTCCAGGAACTCGGTGTTATTCATCCTTCTAGTTCTTGTGTCAAGCACAGCAAATATAACCAAATAGATGATTCAAAAATATCAAATGACTGAATAATTAATGATATAATTATTGAATAATTCTGTGTGCAAGACATTTTATTTACTTTTCCATGCATTACCTATTCAATTTTGTCTAGAAACTAAACAATAATAGTCCTACTCTAAAAAGTAGGAAAATAACGCATAGAAAGGATAGAGGATTTAACCTTTTTCACACAGATAGCTAATGCCAGTGGACATTTTAAATCTGGTCTCTTTAAAGTAGAATTCATACTCCTAAGCATTGCACTTTAGTAGATCTTTCTGTGAATTGAAATAATACATACATTAAGGTGTGATTTGAGAACACAGTCTTCGCTTCCACAACTGCTTTCCTCTTAGAAGCAAAATGGCTTGAATAGACCATTTCCTCATTATTCTCACAATGAGCTCCAGCAGATTCTAAACTGACACCTTTGTCTTTTTGTTCTCCATCCCAGGATACTCACTACTTCTGGTATGCTTAATTAAACTTTACCTGTCCGTTTGGGTTAGATGGAGGAGTACTTTTCCTTTATTTTCAAGCTCATGAGGGTGAATTCACCTCTGAACTCACCAGTGCATTCTCTCTTCCATTTGTTCCTTTTCTTGTGGTTTTAGTAAAATTTTTTTGCTATTATGAGTACAGTTCCTTGAGTCCATCAGAGCTAGGTTTGTAAGTGACTCAACACCACATTAACTTTGCCTCTAACATGATGTTAATTTTATGTTTGACACATGTCTCTCTGGTGAACCACTTGACCAGTAAGAGTCTTGAGAGCCAGTGACAGATGTAGGGAGGGGCAGACAGGACCTGTGACTGTGGGCACCAGGCAAGGCAAGTGAAGGCCTGGTTGCCAGTGAAGAGAATAATGGGAACAAGGAAAGATAAACCTTCAATTTAATGGAGGCACTAAGAATTAGAAATCAACCTAACATGGGAATTCTAGAGTTTGCAGAAGACATTGGGGTGAATGAAGTTTACCACTAAGGCAGACATTTAGAGGGAGCCCAGGGACTTGACCTAGTCCTTGCAGGAGACAATCATCTGAAGTACAATAAGAGGTTAAAATCAGGCCAGGCATAGTAGCTCATGCCTGTAATGGAAGGCGTAAAAGCTCATGCCTTTAGGAAGCCGAGGCGGGCGAATCACAAGGTTAGGAGATCTAGACTATTCTGGCCAACAAGGTGAAACCATGTCTCTACTGAAAAAGTATAAAAATTAGCTGGGCATGGTGGCACTTGCCTGTAGTCCCAGCTACTCAGGAGGCTGAGGCAGGAGAATGGCTTGAACCCAAGAGGTGGAGGTAGAGGCTGCAGTGAGCCGAGACTGCGCCACTGCACTCCAGCCTGGGCGACAGAGCAAGACTCTGTCTCAAAAAAATAAAAATAAAAATAAAAAATAAAAATAAAAGGTTAAAACCATACATTCTCTTTGAAATGCCTTTAGAAATCTTTGTCCTTGTGGCTATTTCTGCTCTTTTCTGTGTCTGATAAACAGGTTCTTTTTGTGTTGTTGTTTTGTTTTGTTTTGCTTTGCTTTTTCTTAGATTTGTAATTATTTTATATTCTTATAGATCAACAGAGGATATTTGACCTCTTCTTAAAATCAGGTCCACTTTGCACCCAAGGACATTTGTAACAAGTGAAGAAGAGCCAAATGGAACAGTTGGGAAAGGAATATTCACTTATTTTTTCTGCATTATTCTAAGGTGCCCGAACTCCATGCCACCTGGATCATTTAACAGTCCTGATTAAAGAGCACAGGGCCTAGCAGTATGTGGAAGTTTGCTCCCTGGTGTTGCCTGGACTGCCTTGGGCTGCTAGCAGCCTTCTGGTCTCCAGACAATCTGTCATTTCTGCTGTGTCCCAATAACCTTTGGCAACAACAAATGAAAACCTGTACCTAAAGGCTGAGGGATTCCAAGATAAATTGCCCTTTATTTTAAAGAATTGTAAGTGTCATTGGTACAATAAGAAGTTATTAGGAAGTTTCATTTAGAATCATGATCACCTATGGGCTTGTTATTTTTCCAAACGAAAAAATGTGTGGTTGCAGTCTTTCTTATGCTTTTTCTCTGTCTTCACCAGGTTTCTGAGAGTAGAAGCGAATATTTAAATATTTAAGGAGATAAATACATAAGTTCATGTGAGTGTATGTGTCACTTTCTCACTCTCTCCAGCTGTATATATTGAAAGGAAAAGGCAGAGAGAAATACACATACATGTATATATACATACATACATGCCTACATGTGTAGTTATTTCCTCAAGTATAAGAAAGATAGAGTCAAATATCCAGATATATGAAGAAGGCACTACATTAAGAATTCCTAATTGTTTAGTTTCCACTGAGATCTGCCCAATATCATAGACTCCGGGCCTCCAAATGCCAGCAAGATTCAGAAAGATTACATCAATGAATGAAGCCAGACCTGGGTGCTGGGTGTTGTGGCCCATGAGAGGTGTTGGGGCCCATGAGGGGTGTTGGGAAAAAACCACGAAGAGCAGAGAAATTCATGCCCAATCTGGAAGGGGAAGTAGCTACGATTTTCTTGTAGAATGTAGGTCTAATGTTGCCAGCTTTTCTTTTGATTCCAAAGAAGCCCACAAACCAGAGTGTATACAAGTTCTCCTGAGTTAGAAATAGTGATTCTATTTTGTTTTTAACAAAAACACACCAGAAGGCTGAAGCTTGCCAATGGGTCTTATTATAGCCTGTAATAATTTGGCTTCATGGCCAAATTATTCAAATGACTCTAACTCTTTTCCATGTCTCTTCTATAGTAAGTATCTCTAAAATTTTAAAACAATAGTTATTTTTAATATGCCTTCAGTTATTACTTTAGCATAGAGATAGATTAAAACAAGTATAACATTAAAGGATATGGGTGTTTATATATTTTCGCTCAATTTGAGTCAATACATTTAGAAAATATATTTTAGAGTGACAATTACTCTCTGTGCTGAAATAATATTTTTATTCATTTCTGTTTGAAGTGTATATAATAGTGTTTATGTATTCATCAACTGTGAATCTGGGTTTTCTCTCTTATAATTCCAAAACCTATTTATTGATGTTTAACTATCTTCTTCATCTGTTATAAACAAACTTTTCCCATGTTTTGGGGTTCAGCTAAAGTTCCTTGCTAGAAAAAATTGGTATGCCAACTCTGAAATTCCCTTTACAAAGCTCATTTCATCTTTTATCCAATCTGTTTTAGAACACTGGAATTTATAGTTTTCAGCCTATCTTGGGGAGTGGGAGAATCCTGATACTATTGATTTAAACTTAAAAAAAAAGGTCGTCTAATTTTCCCAGCCCAACATCAGCTTTAACTATTTCTCATTCAATTGGCCCTTTCTAATTTTCTGGTTGTAGTTTTTCTTTATATATCTGTTTCAAGTTTACAACAAATTCCAAATTTGCATTTGCAATTTTCCAAATTTCCATTTCTCCCCAGTATTAGTCAATCAATAGGAAATGAATAAAACTCACATGTGAATACATACCTAAATAGAAGATACACTGTTTTGTTTCCTGGAAATGAGAGTTTACTTGTTTGAGTCACTAAGCTCATTGTTGGGTTTTCCAATTTCTCCTACCATTTCAGGAAATGGGTTTTATTTTTCTTCTTCTCAAAACTTTCTTGGATGTACAAATATTTTTTCCTACAAAGTAATACTTATCTACTTTAAAAGAAATTATATTTTTTTCTGGCTCTCTTTTGAAACATTTATGATGTTACAGTTATTGGCAGAGTTGAAAGAACATGAATTTTTAATTCATATTAAAAAAAGAAAAGCAGAAGGGCAGCCTGGTCACTAGCGTTTTATTAACTCTAAGAGCTTCTATTAAAACTTAGCATTAAATCCAGTCTTTAAACTACGGTCTAAAACACCCTCCAGGATATAGCCCCTACATACCTAGCCAGCATCTCCTGCAATTCTCTCTCTCAGCCACAACACGTCAGCTATGTGTACTTTATATCTCTTGTAGAATTTTAACAAATGTATCCCAGCCACAGGTCCTTTGCTTTCACTTTTCTCTCTGGCTCACGTAGGTTATCAGTTGCTGGCTTCATCTTGTCTTATCTCAGAAATTGTGTTGATTTCCCACAGAGATCATTCTTGACCATCACAGATGCTATTTATATATAGGTTTATATTCTTCGTTGTACTTATCTTAATGTTTTAACTACATTTCTATCATTTGTTTCAACAACTGGAATGTAAAGTCTATGAGATCAGAAACCTGTATTGCCTTGTTCACTTTGACATTTCCAGTGCTTATGACAGTGTCTGACACTTAGAGAAAAATATTCTTTCTCTCTCTCTTTCTCTCTTTTAAGATACATGAAGACTGACAAAATAATTCTACCTGAGTTTCTTTTTCAAAAAATCCCTAACAAGCATAAAATAATACTAAATTCATGAAGTTGTAAGAGTTAGCGAAGTCATGCATGTGAAGTACTTACCAGAGTGTCTGGCAGTGCATTAGGTAAATAAGTAATAGCTGCTGTTGTTATTTTCAAAATCCTGCCAAAGACATGAATAAAAGATTTCCAGAAAATTTCTGGTCAATGTCCTTAAAAGCTATAGAAACAAGTAGCAAATTCTAAGGTTAAAAAAAAAAAAAAAAAAAAAAAAAAAAAAAAAAAGAGTTTCTCTTTCTCAGATTTTGGAGATAATGTTCAGCATTTTTGTTTTTCATCTTTTTTTTTTTCAATCCTTTTAGAATTTTGTTTTAGATTCAACAAGGTGCATGTGTTTGTTTGTTACATGGGCATTGCATGCATAATTGTCGGAGTTGGGCTTCTAGTATATCCATCACTCAAATACTATATGTTATACCCAGTGGGTAATTTTTCAACTCTCACCCCCTTTCCACCCTTTCCCTACAGAGGTCCCTATAGTCCATTTTTGCAATGGGCATGGCTCTAATGTAACATATAATCAAAGTAACTGGTATCTGTTAACTTATACCACTAGTTCCCAAATATTTTAGTTTCATGACCCCTTTGTACTATAATGAATTACTGACCCCAAAGACCTTTGTATATATTTTTTGTGCCTATCAGTATTTACTGTTTGAAAAATTAAAAGATAAATTTGGGAGGCCACGGTGGACAGATCATCTGAGGTTAGGAGTTGGGAAGATCAGCCTGGCCAACATGGTGAAACCCCATGTCTGCTAAAAATAGAAAAATTAGCCAGGCATGACGGCTCATGCCTTTAATCCCAGCTACTCAGGAAACTGAGGCAGGAGAATCACTTGAACTTGGGCAGCAGAGGTTGCAGTGAACTGAGATCACACTACTGCACTTCATCCAGCTGGGACAACAGAGTGAGATTCAGTCACAAAAAATAAATAAATTTTAAAATAAAAACAAATTAAAAGATAAACATTTATTTTATTTAGACATAAAATAATTAAACCCTTTAAATACAAAAATAAATAACATTTTCATGAAAATTAATTATACTTACAAAAAATAGTAAGAAGACTGACATCGATTTATATTTTTCAAATTTTTTTAATGTCTAGCTCAATAGAAGACAGATGGATTTTTATATCTAATTCTCATTCATTCTGCTGCAATACATTGTTTTGGTTTGAATATATTAAGAAAAGCTGGTCTCAAATAAATGTGGAGTTGAAAGTGGAGAAATAATTAAAATTCTTTTAAGATTATCATGAATATTATCTGATATTACACAAAAATTTGTCAAAAGATTGTTTCTTAAAGGATAGTGTTAATATAGAAGGTGAAATTCTTTTTATAAAATTTTCTTACTATGTTACAATAAAATCCAGTAGTCCATCTGGGAGATAAATGGATATTTTACCCTTACACATTTTGAAAAATTATTCATTAGTTTATTTAGAAAATGTTGATTCAGTCACTGAGTTATACAAATCTTTACTTGAAAACTCAAATCCTATTACTGGCAAAAATTATTATTCATTGTTTTTCTCAAAGTAGTAAGATGACTTCATTTATTTTGAGAAGATGTCTGGCCAATGTCCAAATTTGATTAGTGCCAATGGTTTTTAAGTAAAGATGATATTCCATGAAACAAGGCTTCAAAGTGGGCAAGGGATATGAACAGACACTTTACAAAAGAAGACATACATGAGGCCAAAAAACATATGAAAAAAATGCTCATCATCACTGGTCATTAGAGAAATGCAAATCAAAACTACATTGAGATACCATCTCACGCCAGTTAGAATGGCGATCATTAAAAAATCTAGAGACAACAGATGCCGGAGAGGATGTGGAGAAATAGGAACACTTTTACACTGTTGGTGGGAGTGTAAATTAGTTCAACCATTGTGGAAGACAGTGGGGTGGTTCCTCAAGGACCTAGAAATAGAAATTCCATTTGACCCAGCAATCCCATTACTGGGTATATACCCAAAGGATTATAAATCGTTCTATTATAAGGACACATGCACAGGAATGTTCATTGCAGCACTGTTTTCAGTAGCAAAGACTTGGAACCAACCCAAATGCCCATCGATAGACTGGACAGGGAAAATGTGGCACATATACACCATGGAATACTATGCAGCTATAAAAAAATGATGAGTTAGTAGGGACATGGATGAATCTGGAAGCCATCATTCTCAGCAAACTGACACAAGGAAAGAAAATCAAACACCGCATGTTCTCACTGATAGGCAGGTGTTGAACAATGAGAACACGTGGACACAGAGAGAGGAGCATCACACACTGGCGTCTGTGGCGGGGGGAACTAGGGGAGGAACAGTAGTGGTGGGGGTTGGGAAGGGATAGCATGGGGAGAAATGCCAGATATAGGTGATGGGGAGGAAGGCAGCAAACCACATTGCCTTGTATGTACCTATGCAACAATCTTGCATGTTCTTCACATGTACCCCAAAATATAAAATGCAATAATATATATAAAGAATTAATGCAATTATTTAAGAATGTTTTCTTAAGATATCCTAACAATTTAACATTCAGCAAAAGTGTGTTATCAATACTTTCCAATTCATCACACAGAATATCAAGGAGTTGTAGATTTAGTGGTTGAGATTTAATAAAATCAATAGTTTTACTTCTTTATCGTGAATACTGTTAAGTGAAACTGGCTGTGGTTTTGTTTGTTTGTTTGTTTTTTCCTGTGATGGCTGGCTGGTAAACAAGAAAATGACTACTATAATTTTGGGTTTGACTGTCTTTGATTTATTCTAAAATTCAAGAAGTCTTACCCACAATGCTGTTGTCCCATCAGTACAAATGTCGATTGAGTGAAACAAAACAAAAGGTCTTAGTATCATTAGGAAAAAATAGTCTTGACCATATGGATCCCCTAAAAAGATCACAAGGATACAAGAGCTCTACATAGCACATTATATTATTGCCAAACATTTGAACGCATATCTAGACAGACAGCTTAATCCTCAGTTCATTTTTACTCGTTCAAACAAAACTCAATTTTCTATTGGAACAGATAAAACTACACTATAAAAGAAACAAGAATAATCACATATGAATTAAGCTTAACCTTTCTAATAAAATATCACTTTGTTAATTCAGTTGGGCCACATTGAAAAAGGTGAACCAAGTAGTTCTTAAACACTATCTACCATATTAACTACCTAAAATTTTGAGGTAATAAAATGTCTTGACTCTGGAATGCTGGATATGAATGTTTAATATTTTATGGGTAATCCTATACTTACAGCTATACTAAGAGGTATTCATGCCACCCATCTCTGCAAAAGGAAACATTATTTTCTCCACAATTCACATGATAAACAATGTTCTTGAAATAATTTTTAATCATGTTATAAAACTTCATAATGGTTTATTGTCTCTATTTCTCATCTTACAATCAAACTAGTGATACAAGACCCTTCAGATAAAGGTAAATGTGAGTCAAGATTGAGTCATTGAATTCATATAAGTTACAAAAGAAATCTAGGTCACTTACTTATTGCAGAAATGTGTGTAAGTTACAAATATAAGTTCTACTGTATGTCAAAATAAATATTCACATATATAAAAATCATTTAAAAATGATTAAGGTACATATTAATTGGAAAAAGCAGTTTGACACAAAAAAGCAGAGTGCTTGATTTTGAGAATCTAAACTACTTAGGCAATAAACTGTCTCCTGAATATTGCTATGCAAGTAGCAATACTAGGTGACATTCTCTCAATTGTCTGATTGGATTGGAAGAACCTGCTTCTGTATGATTTTATTTTTTTGCAGGAGTCATTTACATTTAATACTTTTTATCTCTGTATTTTCAGCTGTAAACACACCCTGCCCTGATCAAAAAAAAGCAAATAATCTTCAATGAATGACTCTAAATTAATATAAAATCATGAGGGAGACTTGAAGGCTAGAGAATGAGAGACATCTGGAATAGGTTAGGCATAAGGCGGGTGTTGAACAATGAGAACACATGGACACAGGGAGAGGAGCACTACACACTGGGGTCTGTTGGGGGGAAATAGGGGAGGGACAGTGAGGGGTGGGGAGTTGGGGAGAGATAGCATGGGGAGAAATGCCAGATATAGGTGAAGGGGAGGAAGGCAGCAAATCACACTGCCATGTGTGTACCTATGCAACTATCTTGCATGTTCTTCAAATGTACCCCCAAAGCTAAAATGCAATTAAAAAAGTGAAAAAAAGAAAAAAAACACTGCAGATGTGGCTTAAAATAAAAAAATAAAAATAAAAATAAAAAAAGAAAAGGGAGTTAAAAGCATTCATGTATGTTAGGCAACGTTGCCTTTCTGCCTGATTGCCCCAATAATCTGCTTCTAGACATCTTTTAGAATGCTTTTGGATTTAACACAAAACTTCTATATCAAAATGGCTTAAATAATAAGGGCATATGTTATCTCACACAACAAGAAACCCAGCAGTAGCAGACCTATGAAGTTTAATTCAGCAGATCATCTATGATATTAAGTTCTTAGGGTTCTTTCCATCACCCCTTTTTCCAACTGCGTTGTCAGTGTTCTCGTGAGGTTAGTTTCTTATCAGGATCCAAAGATGGCTGCTGAAATTCAAGAAAACACAGTCTTACACAACCATATCCAGAGAGAAAAGAGTCTGCCTTTTTCTCTGTGCCTCTTCAAAGGAATAAGAAATCTTTTTCCATAGCCCAATAGCAAATTTCACCTTCACCTCATGTTCAAAATTATGTCACATGCTCATGTCTAATGACTCACTGGCAAAGATAATGGGAGAAGAAAATAAGGTAGGTATTTATTACATGAGACTTAACTGTTTGCATAGTCTGTTTCAAATTATTACCAGAAATCATCCTTTTACCCAAAAGAATAAAAAAGAAATTTATTCTGTTTTAGTTTTATTAAAGTACAATTGGTATACAAAAACTGTACATATTTGTCTGGGCACAGTGGCTCAGGCCTGTAATCCTAGCACTTTTGGAGGCCAACGCAGGCAGATCACTTGAGGTCAGGAGTTCGAGACCAGTCTGGCAAACATGGTGAAACCTTATCTCTACTAAACATAAAAAAATACATGGTGCATGCCTGTAATCCCAGCTACTCAGGAGGCTGAGGCAGGGGAATTGCTTGAACAGGAAGGCAAATGTTGCAGTGAGCCAAGATTGAGTCATTGCACTCCAGCCTGGGAAACAAGAGCAAAACTCCATCCCCCAACAGCTTCCCCCCCGCCACCAAAATGGTACACATTTAACATACGCATCTTGATGAATTTGGTCATTTGCATATAATAGTGATACCATCACCACAACCAAGATACTAAATATATTTATCACCTCCAATGTAATAATACTTAACATGAGATCTATCCTTTTAAGATACATTACAATATTGCGTACAATATTGTGTTGTTATCTACAGGTACTATGCTGTACAGTGAGTCTTTAAAATGAATGCATCTTGCAAAACAGAGACTTTATATCCATTGAAGAGCAATCCTCCGTTTTCATCTACCCTCATCCCATGACTTGGGCAACCATCATTCTATTCTCTGCTTCTATGAGTTTGAGTGTTTTCAATACCACACGTAAGTGGAATAAGAAACATCAATTTATTTCTCTTAATTTAGTCTGTCTATCCTAACATCTGCTCTAGTAAATTGACCTTACATGAGGAAAATAGCCAAATTGTGTCTATGGGTGAATGTAATATTTATATTCTAACAAGTGTAGTTTAAGTGTATTTTGGTTAATTGTTAAGGTTATTGTTAGAATTGCAACTTTCACTTTTGTCAGAGTGCATAAAAGAGTTATAAACCTCTGTTTGACTTGAAAACGCTGTTTGATTTAAGTAAATAATCTCATAATAGTCTGGCAGGCACTAGAGGACTAGGGCTTTTGAATAGAAATCCTTCTAAAAGCTTTCAATGGGTAGAGGTAGGAATTTAGTAATATCTGAATGACACTTGTTAGAATATATTACTTATTGGAACATCATATTTTTTAAGCCAACAAAATAACAGTTCATGATCACTAAATCTAAGTTGGGTTGATTCTGGATATCAGCCCTTTGTCAGATGGGTAGACTGTAAAATTTTTTCCCCATTCTGTTGGTTGCTCATTCACTCTAATGATGGTTTCTTTTGCTGTACAGAAGCTCTGAATTTTAATTAGATCCCATTTGCCTATCTTGGCTTTTATTGCCATTGCTTTTGGTGTTTTAGTCATGAAGTCCTTGCCTATGCCTATATCCTGGATGGTTTTGCCTACATTTTCTTCTAGTGTTTTTATGGTGTTAGGTTTTATGTTTAAATCTTTGAACCCAAATGCCCATCAATGATAGACAGGTCAAAGAAAATGTGGTACATATACACCATGGAATACTATGTAGCCATAAAAAATGATGAGTTCGTGTCCTTTGTAGGGACTTGGATGAATCTGGAAACCATCATTCTCAGCAAACTGACCCAAGAACAAAAAGCCAAGCACTGTATGTTCTCACTCATAGGTGGGTGTTGAACAACGAGAACACATGGACTCAGGGAAAGGAGCATCACACACAGGGGACAGTTGGGAGGCATAGGGGAGAGACAATGGGTGGTGAGGAGGGAGGGGAGGGTGCAGAGGGATAACATGGGGAGAAATGCTAGATATAGTGTGCACCTAAAGTAAAATAAGCAAATTAAAAAAGAAACCTAAGTTGGGTTACCCTTTGTGTGGGCAGTATAATTATATGAAATTTGTTGATATTCATGCAATAGAATGACCATCTCTAGCTTCTTCTAATCTAACACCTACAAAAATCCCTTCACTTGTCTTGGTAACATTGATAGCAGTGCACTATTTAGATATAAACACGTGAATAAGGAATCTTGGAAATAGCATTGGCTAGAGAATTGAGATCACATTTCAGATACTACTTTGCCATAGACTGTGCACACTGGGTATTTCACTTCCCTGTGATGTAGTGATCTCATTTTTAAAATGAGGTTACTTCCCTGCATGTACTTTTCAAGTTCCATAACCTGAATTTTCATTCAGAAAATAAATGATTCTGATTCCCAGTATTTAAATATTTACAAATGATCCATTTGAGTTCATTTACAATCCTTCAGTTTTTTCCTTTCAATTAAACAGCAGTTTTGTATTTTGGTATTCTTTTTCAACATCATTCATGACCTAGGATTTTAGTAAATGTAGGCTTTTTGGATGATGATTAAATTATGAAGTTGAGAATGATGACGGTGCTAGTTTGCCCTGAAGATTATGTTTTACCCCAGTGAGACAAAGTTTTATACAGAAAATAATGCTTTTATTTCTGTTGCATCCTTATTAAATGTTTAAATTTGTGATTAAAAAATACTTGCTTATGTATTCAAACTTATGATAATTAATTATTTTGTTCCAAATGTGGAAGAGGTGTTGAATACCATTAAATAGATTATTAAACCATTATATATTATAGTGGCAAAGTCTTACAATATACCATGTTTTATAGTCACAGACTAGTACTCCAAGACTACAGCTTCTTATTTAATAAATAATTAATAAATTTCTTAAATTCACAGTTCTTTTGTTTATTTTATTTTACTTTTATTTATTAATTTATTTATTTGAGATGGAGTCCCACTCTGTTGCCCAGGCTGGGGTGCAGTGGCGTGACCTCATCTCACTGCAATCTCCACCTCCCAGGTTCAAGCGATTCTCATGCCTCAGCCTCCCAAGTGGCTGGGATTACAGGTGCCTGCCACGACACCTGGCTAATTTTTGTATTTTAGTAGAGATGGAGTTTCACCCTGTTGGTCAAGCTGGTCTCTAACTCCTGACCTCAAGTGATTCACCCACCTTGGCCTCCCAAAGGGTTGGGACTACAGGTGTGAGCCACCACGTCCAACCCAAAGTTTTAACTTAATTGATTATTATAGGAAACTTCCTTGATACAGACATTTAACATAAATATCTGTTGCTATTTCTATCACTGCCACATTAGAGGAAGCTTAATGGCAGATCTATCTTAAAAACTGTTGCTTGGAACACCTCTTCTTCCAGTGCTAGGAAATTCTATATATGTTCCTATATTTGTTTCTTAGGAAAATTGCAACAAATCGTCACAACTCCCTGGTTTAAAACAATAGTAATTTATTTTCTCAAATTTCCAGGGGCCAATGGTCAAAAGTTAAGGTGTTGGCTGGGCAGCCTACCTCTGAAGGCTGCAGCGGGAGGATCCTTTCTTGTCTCTTCCATCTTCTAGTAGCATCAGGAGTCTCCTGTGCCTGCATCACTCCACTCTTCAGGGCCTTCTCCTCCGTGTGTGTTGTCTCCTGTCTGTGTTATGTCTCTATTCCTTCTTATAATGACTTTTACAGATTGGCATTTAATTTAGGGCCCAATAATCGAGGATGATTTCATCTCAAAATCCTTAATTACATCTGCAAACAGCCTTATTCCAAATAAGGTCACATTCACAGGTTATGGAGTTAGAACATGGACATATATTTTGAGGGTCCACCATTCAATCCACTGTGGTTCTGTTCATATGTATCCCAAAGAACCTTCTTTAGCCTCTTACGCTACCTGTGTTTTCTTAAAGGGAAAGGTATTCTGAGAGACAGAGGCCAAATTATAATCATATTTGTATTCCTAGTGCCTAGAACATTTCCTGACACATAAGCAATTCATAACATGTATGTACTCAGTGAATTAATTTCTTATAGTACCCATAGCCTGAAAGTTACAGCTTGCCTGGGTTAAACCTTCTTTTGGTATCACTTGGGTTTAATATCTCTCCCTCTCTCTCTCTTTCTCTCTCTCTCTCTGTAAAGTGTGATAATTAAGAATTAAGACATCACAGTGAAAATTTTATATAAAAGAACCAGTTCATACTTTTATTTCTTGTTAGAATTTGAGAAATGTGTATTATAATCCTGAATCTACCTTTAGCTGGGGGCTTACCCATTATGGCTCCTTTTACTTTTTATTTATAAAATAAAGGAATTAATCTAGATAACCTTTTCAATCCATTTAAGCTCATAAAAAAGTGATCTAGTTTCAATTCTGTTTCTAAGCCTGGTTTGGCACTTTATATCTACATTACAATGGGCAATTTTTATGACTTTTTAAACCTCAGTTTTCTCATCCATAAAATGAAGGTTGTCATCCCTACTTCATAAGAATGTTAGAATTAACTAATATATATAAAATATATAGCATACTTCCTGACACTAAGAAAGAAACACATTATTGTGAGCTTTTAATAGTGATTGTTATCACTGTTATACAATAGCTTATTTTGTGATAGAAAGTTATATTTAGGATCCATGGAGTTCAGAGATATGATTATACATCAATATTTAACTTCTTTCTGGTCATTAGCTAAAATTTGCTAAGCAGATAAAGTCCCCTTTTTGGGCCACGTATCAAAGCTTTATTTAAATTAATTTTGAAATATTTAATTGACAAAATAAAGATTGTATAGATTTAAGGTATGCAGTGTGATGATTTAACATACTCTGAGTAATTATGTATATCAAATTAATTACCACATCACTGCCAGTGCTGTTCATTAGATCCCCTGAACTTGTTCATCTTAGGCTTAAAGAGTGTACCCTTTGACCAGTACCTCCCCATTTTCCTCATCCCAGATCTTACCCTTTGATTAGTGCCTCTTCAAGAAAGTAATTTTTTAATCAAAGCAGGTTCATGATTCTTTAATGAATATTATTTAAGGTTTGATAACAGAAAAACTTCTGCTGAATTAAATTTAAAGGGGTTTAAATGAGGAATGAATGATTTGTGAATCAAGCAGCCCCCAGAATCATAACAAGATTCACAGAGACTGCAGCTCAGCCACATGATGGAAGAAGATTTATAGACAAAAAGAAATGAAGACAGAAATCAGCAGGGAGGTACAGAAACAGCTGTATTGGTTACAGATTGGGGTTTACCTTATTTAAACACAGTTTGAAAACCTAAGAGTCTATGAATGGTTGAAGTATGGCCACTGGATTGCCCACAACTCAGCTATTGTTACAGGTACCTATTCCTGTATTATAATATAGATTGTTTCAAATAGACTCAAATAAATCATACTCTTATATTCTTTTCCCTCACTGATTCTGGGCTGGCCTTATGACTGTGTGGGCCAATAGAATACTTCCTTGGCCAGAAGTAACATTGTATAAATTTAACCTTGTATAAATTACAAGCTTAAATCTTTATATATATATATATATATATATATATATATATATATATATATATATATTTTTTTTAAATTTAAATTTTACTTTCGGTTCTGGGGTACATGTGCAGATCATGCAGGATTGTTGCATAGGTACATACATGGCAATGTGGTTTGCTGCCTCCATCCCCCCATTACCTGTATGTGGCATTTCTCCCCATGAATATCCCACCCCAACCTGTAATCAGGTTTTCAATCTTGCCTATTAAGCTAGGTTTCAATACATCCATAAAGACTCAAATATAGAAGAACAGAATCCTTCTTAAACCATATTTACCTTACTTTAACAGTTTGAATTGGAAAACAGTTCTGGTATATTATGTTTCATTATTTCCATTTTTGCAGGGGCCATAAAGGGAATAGACTGAATTGTTGAGGACAACTGGCCTCCAAATATGTTCATTCAGTTTCCATATGTCAATTTATCAACTCTCATTGGTAGTCTGTGAAGAGATATGGCTACTGGAAAACAGAAAATCACCAGTATTAATAAAAGCTATTTTAAGTGTTTACCTTTTAGTACTTGAATAGCTTTGTTAAAGAGATGTATTCAAGACCACTATGGAGAGATTCTTATTGTACTCCCTACCTGGAGATAATTATGATGGCAGCAATTCAAATTTATATTCAACAATATGGTTTTCAACCTTCAACATTACAAACATCTAGGCAGTGTTTATTGTGTGCACATTTGCCATTCTCTAAAATGAGATCATTCTAAGCATAAATTATACTCCATCACTCAAGATTATAAACATTTATAATAATCATAATATTCACGAACATTTCCCTGCTCTCAAATCAGTTGAGAACTAGAGCTAACAGGCAAAGTAGATACAGCTACAAACAGCAGGAACAAGGGTTTCTGGCTGACCTACAAATAGCTGTGCTATAACTTAGAGAGGAAAATATAGTCTTGCTTATAGTGTCTGAAATTGAGTTTCCTCTTTAAAGGACAAAATAATTTTCAAAAATATCTGAGTATTATTCTGTGTAAAAAAAGGTCTCTGTTTCAACTGGCTGGTTGAATTGTATTTCTTTATTGTGCTTGTATTCACTTTTCCATTTGTGGGTGGAATTTAGTATATTTACCAGTTTTATACTGAATGAGACAAAAATCTCATAGATTTATTTTAACAAAATAAATTTAATAAAACTTTAAATTCCTTGTCATTAATAATAAAATGCATATGCTTTCTCTAATAAATCCGTACTTCATTATTTAAATCCTGTTTTCCTCCCCCGCATGGATTGTTAATTTAAATTCTTAAATGAAGCCAGTTAATCCATAAACATGGACTGTGAGTAATGTGGATATTATGTGTAAATTTCTCAGTGCGTGTTTCATGGACCCAGCAGCATCAGCATTAGCTAGGGACTTGCAAGGTGGTGTGTGCCTGTAGTCCCAGCTACTTGGGAGGCTGAGGCAGGAGAATCGCTTGAACATGTGAGATGGAAGTTGTAGTGAGCCAAGCTGGTGCCACTGCACTCCAGCTTAGGCAAGAGAGTGAGAAGCCGTCTAGAAAAAAAAAAATGCAAATTTACGAGAACCATCCCAGACCTATTGAAACAAAAAGTCTGTAGGTACAGTTTAGCAATCTGTCTTTCAATAAGCCCTTCAGGGCAACTCTAAGGGACATCAAGTTTGAGAGCCTGGTCTGTTGCATGCCAGGATATTCAGGTGCTGTATTATCTTATTCCATACAGGGAATATATTTGTTCAAGTGTGGAAGTATGCCCGAGGTGTTTAAGGAGGTGGGTTGAATCTTTCTGCAAATGTTTTAAATAAGTTACCTATCTCATATATGTGAACTAGATTATTTAGATATATGGGTCCATAATGACCCTTAATCCTATCTCCGATTTACAGATGAGAAATCCCTACCCTATTTTATTATGTGTTGTGCCCCATTGGTAATTTTTTTCTCTCCTTAGAGTCAATTTTAACTATTTGTTGCAATCTAAACATAGTGGCCTTTTCTTAATAGATAATCTAATTTTGCAAGAGATACTATAGGACAGGAAGTATGCCTGATTCTTTTACAACAATTTGTTATCAGTGATGCCTCAAAACAGTTCTTCACGTAAACTATCATTATTCTTGTAGTTTTAGTGCATTATAACTTACAAACTATAAAAGCCACCTACTTAAAATGTACAACTCAAAACTTTTCAGTAAATTAATAAAGTTGTGAAGCCATGACCAAGTGCAATTTTAACACATTTCCATTGTGCCAAAAAGATCCCTCATGCTCATTTCCAACCAGTTCCCACTCCCACCCCCAGTATCAGACACCACAATCTGCTGTCTCTACATTTCAGTACATTTAGTGTAAATACAATTATATAATATGTGGTCTTTGTGCCTGGGTCCTTTCACTTACTATGTTTTTGAAGTTTATCCATGTAGCTTATATCAAGCTTTTGTTCCTTCTTTTTTGTTGAATAACATTTTGTTTATCCATTAATCAATATATGGACATTTGGGATATTTTCACCTTTAGGTTCTTATGAATAATATGTCTATGGATATTTACATACAATTCTGTAAGGATACATAATTTTTCATTTTTTGAATAGTAGAACTGTGGAGATACATGGTAAGTTTATGTTTAACTTTATAAGAAACCACCAAACCATTTTCCAAGTTGACTGTACATTCTCACCAACAATGTATATATGTTTCAATTTCTTCACACTGTCTTCAACACTTTTTATAGTCTATCATTTGATTACAGCCTTTCTATGGGCATAAAGTTATCATGGTGTCTTTAATTTGCATTTTCCTAGTGACTAATGGTAAGAAACATTTCATAGGGTCATTGGTCATTTGTGTATACCTACTTAAATGTATCGCCCATTTTTAGAATGGGTTGTTATCATATCGTATAGTTCTACAAGTTATTTATATGTTCTGGATAAATGTTCATTATCAGATATAATTTTTACAAAGATTTTTCTCAGATTGTGTTATTTTTAATTTTCCATTGTGGTTTTTAGAAGCACAAAAGTTTTTAATTTTGATGAAGTCTAATTTACCATGACCATTCCTTTATAGATTTTGATTTTAGTGTGTCCAAAAACTGTTGGCTAACCCCAAATCATGAAGATTTCCCCTCATGTTTTCTTCTGGAAAGTTTATAGTTTGGGTGCTTACATTTGGACTTATGATTTAATTCGACTTATTTTTGTATATGCTGTGAGGTGGCAGTCTATTTGCTTTCTGTGTGTGTAATTTCTTTGTGTTCTTCTAGTCTTGTTTTATTATTTCTTTTGGGTTAAGTAGAATTTTTCTAGTGTACTACTTTAATTCCTTTGATGTTTTCTTTGTTTTGTTTTGTGTTTAATAGTTTAAGTTATATTCTTTCAAAAAATTATTTTAACAAAAATTAAACTGTGCATACTTATCATGTACAGTATGTTGTTTTATGAAATACGCATTTATTGTGAATATGTATACAATGGCTAAATTGAGCTAATTAACATATGTGTTACCTCACATGTCATTTTTGTGGTAAGAACATTTAAAACTCCTCTCAGCAGTTTTTCAAGAATACAATATATTGTTGTTAACTGTTGTCATCACATTGTATAATAAATCTCTTGAACTTATTTTTTCTGTGTAATTGAAACTTTATATTAACTTGGCAACATCCCCCCAACCACACCCACTCCCCAACTCCTGGTAACCATCATTCACCTAGTACTTCGATGAGTTCAAACTTGGTATGTTCCAAATATAAGTGAGATCATGTGGTGTTTATCTTTCTACACCTGGCTTATTTTATGTAACACAGTGCTCTCTTTATTGATGTTTTTATAAAGGAAAAAATTGCCTTAAAAAAAGTAAAATACTGTTCTATTTTTGTATTTATGTCACATTTTCTTTATCAGTTAATCCTTTGGTGTACACCTAAGTTGATTAACATTATTTTTGAATAAAAGATCCATTGCTTATTACCAGCTGCCATCTCCATCATCAAAGTGTATGATAAATGTGTAATCATTTTTCAAAACCTACCTTGAAGCATGGTAAGGCAGACTTTATTCAGCACTATTGCAACAGCTGTAGGGATGTTTGTCATGGGGTCTTGCAGTGAAGGAGAGAGGCTGGGTTCAACTCTAAACATAGCACGAGTCAACTGGGGTTCGCAAACCAAGGAGCTGGATGGGGTCAGAGAATGGAAATCACTAAGAAGAAGTATCAGGGGAAAGGGAAGGTCTTGCTAAAACATAGGGACTGGATTCTTGCTGAAGAAAGGCCAGGGTGATCAGAACTGGGAGATGGTGGAGGATGAGAAACCTGATCAGATATGTCAATGGTTGACGTTCTTTAAACTGACTTAGCAGTGCTCTTCGTTAAACCTAGTTCTTACAAGGTGGTGCACTAATGGGCCTACTAGAAGGCTCACGAAACTGATGACAATTTAGCCAATCAAAGAATCTTTGTCAGCCCTCATCCTTGTTCAAGGAAAGAAAAAATACATTCTTGTTTACTTTGAAAAACATATGTCTATGTTCCTGTTGGGTTGTCTTTTGTTTATAAAGAACCAGTTGTGTTATCTGTTGGAACTTGGTAGTAGAGGATACTTTGATGGAAAAAAGATAAAATTTAAATTTAAAAAAATTGAAAACTTCATGCTGAAGGAAACAGGACATGTCAGTGACAAATATCCTAAAGTATTACTGAAAATAAGACTGATTTTGGGAAAATCAAGTGAGGTGTTCCTGTTTTTAAAACCTGGACCTGAAATCTATGTTGAAAATTCTGTTTCCGGGTCTAGTTTGAGGCGCTATGAAGGATGACATCAATTGTGCTAAAACTGAAAGAAGAACAGACATCAAATTTATGGTGAAGCTTCTGTGGAAGGATGGTGAAATTGCTGATACTTTACAAAAATTTTACCATGTCCAAAAAAATCAGTAGCACTTTACAAGTGGATAAGTATTTTTAAGATTGGCCAAGGTAATGCCAAAGATGAAGACCACAACAGCAGACCATCTACATCAATATGCAAATATAAAATTATTAATCTTGTTCATGTTCTAACTGAAGATGACTAACAATTAACAGCAGAAAAAAGCAGCCAACACCATAGGCATTTCAACTGGTTCAGCATACACAATTTTATCAAAAATTAAAGTTGAGCAAATTTCACTCAATAGGTGTCAAAACTGCTATGCCCAGATCAGTTGCAGACAACAGCAAACCTTCCGGTAGAAATTGAAATAAATGTAACCAAGATGCTGAAGCATTTCTTCTAAGAACTGTACTGGTAGATGGAATGTGGCTCTACCAGTACAATACTGAAGATAAGGCTACCAAGATATCGAAGTGGCCCAGTTAAAGAAAAAGTGGACTGGTCAAGAGCAAAGGTCACAGTAGTTTCTTGGGATACTCAAAGCACTTTTCTTGTTGACCTGGAAGGCCGAAGAATGATAACATCTGCTTATATGGGAGTGTTTGGAAAAAGCCAAAGCTTTAGCAGAAAAATGCCCAAGAAAGCTTCACCAGAGAGTCTTTCTTCACCCCAACAATGCTGCTCATGCCTCTCATCAAACAAGGGCAATTTTGCAAGAGTTTTGATTAGAGATCATTAGGCCTCCGTCTTACAGTCTTGATTTAGCTCTTTCTGACATTGTTTCCTGATCTTAACAATTTTTAAAGAACACTCATTTTTTTCTTCAATTTATGTAAAAAATACTGCATTTACATGGTTATATTCCCAGGACTCTCAGTTCTATAGGGATGGACTGAATGACTGGTATCATTGCTTACAGAAGTGTCTTGAATTGATGGAACTTGTATTGAGAAATAAAGCTTATATTTCTAAAACAAAACAAAACAGAACCTAGCTTGGCTAATGCTTTCATTTAAAGACTTTCCTCATACCACTCCCCAGGTAAGTCTCCTATGCCTGCACATGTTTTCAGTAATTATACTTATTACAGGAAGTATTCTATTTTAGATTCATTCTGAATCTCTATGAACTTATGAGCTTTCCAAGATTATATTGTCATCTTCATCGCTGCAATCTTAGTGTCTACCCCAGGAGCTAAAGGATTCTTAGAGGTTACAAATGTTTAGTTTGTAGTTTAATGGCTAACAACTCACAAAACTGGTATTAGATCTGAAGTCCACTCATTCATAGTCCAGGTGTAGGATAGTTTCAATTCCTCTTATACTTCAAGTTTCAACTTGAACCTCATTAGTTTCTACAAATCCAATTTGCTAACCGTACGAAGAGTACAAGTCCCTTCTTTTACACACTGGTTAGCATCCTCTACTTTATCATAATACTTATTTTATTATATTTGTCTGATTGTTTTCCTTCCCCAACATAATCATTATTTTTGTAAGAAAAATGGCCATATTTACCTCTATATCCCAATCATCAAGTACAGTGTTTAGTACAGGGAAAAGACTCAGCAAATGTTATTAGAATTTAGTTTAATTAAATCAAATCAACATTTGAAGTTAAACTATTTTGCTGAATTGTGGGTATAATATACTCAAGTTAGATGTTTATTATTGTTGGTCATAAGAGCCAGATAGATTTCAGAAAACTCCAACAGAACTAACTGGTTCAATGAATTTCAAACAGATGGTCAGCAACAATGCCAAGCCCTTTCTTATTGTGATTTCTTTGATAATTATGTGTTGAGCCTTGACATGAATTTGGTTTGATAGCCAAAATAGTCATCATTCACTGCATTCTTTTTTATGAGAACCCAGAAATCAACAAATGTGATGGTTCAGCTAGTTTATATTGGCAGTTTTATTTTAATAAATCATTTTATTGCAGAATTTTTAATTGTGAGTTTTTATCAGTTGTCAGTCATTAGGGAATATGTAGGTTTTATTTGTTAAGATACAATTTACTTTGTCCTGGCAAGACCATCATCTAAAACAGAAATTTTGTTTCATGTGGTCTGGTGTGTAGAAACCAATTATGGTTTTATGCCTATCATTGAAATGATTTTTCTATTGTCTTTCATGTGATTATAATTTTTTTACCTTGATCTGACTGTTTGGTTATAGAAACCTTAAGGAATTTAAGTTAAAATGAAAAGTACTAATAATTTAACAACTTTGGCTACATAGTGAAAGTTACCAGGATAGCTTATAAAACTACAGTGTTCAGATGCCACCTCAAAACAATTAAATCAGAATCTCATGATAGAAAATAAAATGAATTTCCTATACTGTCAATAAATATGAACAAATTCCACTATCATTATTTCAGTATGTTCATTCTGTTATGTTTATGTTTCATAAATTTCAAAGTACTACTAGTAATACCAGAAACCAGGTGTTTAATACATTCTTATATTATAAATAATTTTTTAAAATCATAGTTTAGGGTCATACTATTGACATATTTTTAAATATCTCTCTAGTGGCCTAGATTCCTGCTAGCACTTGGAACTTTTTGGTGCTTCTAATGTAAAAACGCGTTAAAACAGGGCAATGAAAAGTCCTTTTGAAACCATGAAAAGAGAGTCAAGTATTCCATTTTATTATTGAATAATGTTAGCTTTATTATTGTAGTAGAATACAGTATGACATAAAATTAAGAGCTTTTGCTAAACTCTGTAAAGCAACACATGCATCTGCCATAAACAACCTTGATTCATGTTAGGTTTTATTGCCACTTCACTGCACTAAAGTGCAATAAACATTCAGTGTCATCTTTTTTAAAAATTTCCTGGGAGTAAACAGGAACTGTCCCCTATAAGAGTGTATCTTTATTTTCAAGGAAGACTTAACTACTATTACATGGTTTAGCAAAGCACTGTAAAAAAGCTACATAGAATAATTTGTTTTTGATAAACTTTGCAATCATTTATACAGTAAAGTACTATCCACATATACTAACAAACTAAGAAATGATAGAAATGCAGTCATTGCATAGCAGAAAGCAGACTAATAAGAAATATTCACATCTAATGAGCAAAATACAGACCAAAAGTTAGCCATGAGAAGTCTGGAAGGTAAACTGCTCTCAATTAACACATTAGGATAACGCCGAAAAATAACAAGATAAACAGCAACACAGAAGTTAGAGCCATAATTTATTTTATTTTCTATACATAATATCTACACATGATATCAGTGGATGAAATGTCCTTGATTCAGTCTTCATTGGCCTAGCTTGTGAAATTTAGGCAGGACCAAATCAAACAATGAAGCACATTTAAAAAGAAAAGTGTGTTTAGGAAAACACAATGTATTTTCCTACATCATTGGATAGCAGCTTTTTGAGAAAAACATTGCTCAAAACTTGGGTTTGGATCCCAACTGTCTTATTTGGCAATTATGCTAACAGGTTTATGCTGTAGTATTCTAAGTGTGTTTAGACCATGACTTGTGGATTCTGAACACTAAATTTAAATATCTGTTAAACTCTATCAGACAAAAGGAGACTTTAAAAATACCTTCTGCATAAATATTTATCTCTAAAACATCTGGGCAGTAACGAAACAGACTAGAATTTTTATAAGGAAGTATTAATGGACCTCTTTTATTTAAAGCCCTTACATAGTATGCCTACAAATATATTGCTACAGTATAAATGAAATGTAATAATATTACTCAATAAAAGCTATTTTCTGTACATTCTTTTATGTATTTTATATTTAATGCTACATATGGTACAACACTTATTGAAATAGTTGGTATTAGCAAATATAGCAATAATATATAGTTCATTTTCTAGCTCCAACTAATGCTTTCCATTTTCTTTCTATAATACAATAGCCTAAAATAGGGAAATGTGTGGCATGACTTGAACAGATAGCAACTGATCACTGTATACTAGACAACAGTTTGGAAATTATAAATTTTGTCTACATAAGTGGACTTCATGTTTTAAGTTCCATGTGGTTCCTACTTGCTGTTCTGTTCTTAAATGCGGGCCCTAAATGTATTTCCATAGCATTTAACAACATTCTAACAGCTAAGAGCAGTGATTCTTACACAATATTTTAAGAACACAATTTTAAAAAAGTAAAAAATGTACAATCTCATGCTGGTATATTTACATATATCGTTTATATATTCTATTTTTGTTTGCTAGTCATAAATTTCAATCTAAAGCTTTTAATGTAGTTATATAAAAGAATACATTCAACAATTCCAGAGCTTGCAAAATATTTTTGCCCTTCTAAAAACATCTTCATAATGAGAACTAAGTGAGTATTGGGCTCATGTGCTATCTGAAAATAGGGTGAAAAAGGGAATATTTTTAAATTATTTTAGTTTAGTTTCTATTGAGTATACCTGCTGGTTAAAATTATTCTTCCTTGAGTCTGGTGGTAAAAGCTCAGATGAAAGTGAAGTAGCCTATTTAAAGCATTTGTCTTCATTGGACTAAATGTGCTCTACAATGAGCAACTGCACCTTTGCCTATGAAAGTTCCATGAATTTTAAAATAGCATTTTATGACAAAATAATGCATTAGGCATTTTTTTTTCAAAGAGAAAGAATAGGGATCTTCAGCTTTGGAAACAAAATGTTAAAGCTATACATCAGTTTAAAAATCAAAACAAAAACATAAGCACAACATAGTTTGTGTAATAAAGACACAGATCATTAAATTTTTCTTCATGAAACATTTATAATTTATCCTTTTAAACACCTTCACAGAAAAATATTTTTGACATATACAGTATCTTTTTAGAATATTTGGAAATATGTATCTACAAATGACTTAGGGGTTATAGTTAAGTGCTAATTTTTTTCTACTTTTCCTTGTATCTTTGAACAATCTTCCCCCCTTTTCTCTCTCATTCTGTCTCCTTCTGACATGACTTTGCTCTTTCACTTGCTCTCTCAGAATCCTGTCTCCAAGCTGCATAGTCTGCTTTGCTCCAGACTGCCAGACAGGGGTCTCTTGTTCTTAAATGAATTATGAAAATAAGGAAACTTTCAAATTCTTTAAGACAGAGGCAATAAAGCAGATGGGAATTACTGCGTTGAGAACATAAAGAAATTCCCAGTGCAGAGGACTGAACAACAGAATGTGAGTAAAAGATCTATTGATGTGGTGTAGGGGCTTTTAGCTGAGGCTCTCTGTTTAAATACGTAGCCCAGTAGACTAAGTTAAAGATTCCAAATAGCAGCGGGAAGGCTATTCTTGACAGTCGGTCAATTTTGCTGACACTGTTAAAGGTTTTCTTGGGTTCTGGTGGTTTTGTTTCGGGCTTGACCTCTTTGGGTTCTATGGTTGCACTTTTAGCAATGGTGGCTAAGCCTGGGTCACCCCTGGCCAAATTAGGGGTGTAGCTGGTTGCTGTTGGAGCGTAAGTGTTGTTTTTCTTAATAAGAGGATCCTTTACTTTCTTTGGCTGTAGAAAGAAAGAGTAAAACATTTTGTTTAGTAAACGGTCAGAAGCAAAATTATAAGTTGCTGAGCAAGATAGTCCTTATTTTGGAACCTAAATCTGTGCTTTATTAAAAATTTTAAAAACATAATTTATGCCTGTTTTATTATAATACATTTTAAATGCAGACAGTATTTAATAGCCTTTTGCCATCAAGAAGTGGAGCACCTTAGATTTTTATTAATTATGGTAGTTGTTACCACTACAGAGGATTTTTTAATTTAATGCATTTGTGTTAATTACGGGATAAACAGAGTTAAACCAATTTCTTTACTATAGAACTTCTAAGCTTCCTTACTATACTGTGACCAGGAAATACAGTATGCAGCAATATTCAAGTGGGCCTCACCACAGAACTAAACTTTCAGGGAGTATCTTAAAACACTAATATTCTGTAGAATAAAGTTTCAGAAAAGCTGCTGACAAGTAAGTCCTTCTAGATTATTTCTAAACATCTTAAAATCTGTCTCTGTCTCCGCTCTTCATCGCAGCATTCCAAAGTTCACTTGCATTTTGACATGCATTTTCTTCAAACCCGGTAAATAGAGCTTTCCTCCCAAGCTGTAACATAAAGCCCACACTCTGTAATAGTTTCTAATTGAGAGAAGTAGTTATTAATGTAACTTGAACATTTTCTACCATGAGGCATTTCTTGGTAATTTCTGTGTGTTATGATCCCTAAAGCGTGTGGTTATTTTGGAAAGAAAAAAAACGTGCTTGCTCTTGACTTCGCCGAAAACTGGGGATGGTTCATGTTGCAAACTCAATTTAATTGAGGCATTATGGTTATACATTTACGACCAAATGCTTAGGCTCAGAAAACAACCAAAAGAATATGCTTGGCCGGGCGCGGTGGCTCACGCCTGTAATCCCAGCACTTTGGGAGGCCGAGGCGGGTGGATCACGAGGTCAAGAAATCGAGACCATCCTGGTCAACATAGTGAAACCCCGTCTCTACTAAAAATACAAAAATTAGCTGGGCATGGTGGTGTGTGCCTGTAATCCCAGCTACTCAGGAGGCTGAGGCAGGAGAATTGCCTGAACCCAGGAGGCGGAGGTTGCGGTGAGCCGAGATCGCGCCATTGCACTCCAGCCTGGGTAACAAGAGCGAAACTCCTTCTCAAAAAAATAAAAGAAAAAAAAAAAAAAAAAAAAAAGAATATGCTTTTCAAGTTACAAAATTAAAATACACTTGGTAAAAAAAGAATTTGAGCAATTTTATTTGCTCCTATCATCTTTGTTAAAACTGTTCTCAAATCAATAGAAACCATAGGAAAATATATTTGACCAGAAGTGTTCACCTTCCTGTCTCTCCTTTATCTCCTCCACTTTGCACATCTATTCACCTAACTGGCCTCTCCCTTTAGCGATAATAAAATTATCGTGGCACTTAATTGTTTATCACATAAAAAAAAAGAATCCTTATTATTCTGCAAACTCCATCCAGTACCACAGGTCCAAACATCTCAATTGTAGGTTTAAAGAGACTTAATAGTGATGTATTGCATTTACCTTTTCTGGAACCACACTTTTGCCATCCCATGCATAACCTCTCTTGGTGAAATAGTTTACTGTGGCAAACTCGATCAGAGCTGAGAACACAAAGGCATAGCACACTGCAATAAACCAATCCATAGCTGTTGCATAAGCCACCTTAGGGAGGGAGTTTCTGGCACTGATACTCAACGTTGTCATGGTGAGCACAGTTGTTACTCCTGTAAAGAAAAAAAAAATGAGTGATGTCAGTTTATACTATGAAATTTCATCACAAGACGACAGCCTACTTGAACAGAAGGAAGTCAACAGTATCGTGACAGGATGTGGTTTCTAAATCATCCCATTTTGGTTTGGAATTGATGAGTCTTAATTTAACTGCAGGGTAGTCTGTGATTCGTGGAATGGCAGTATTGAGGAGGATATCTTGTAGGAATAAATTGCTCTGCTCTTGAAGAGCTGTTAAGAAGACAGTAACCTCCTTTAAATGGGCAGTTTGAACACAGTGTCCTGGGTAAGACAGTAAATAACATTCCTTACTGTACCTAGTTCTTCATATAGACATCACAAATCTTCACCACCTGTAATCTACAAGAAAATTCTAGATGCTCAGCTCTGTTTAATATTCTATGCCCCCCAAATATATAAACAAGGCAACCAATGAAGATTGATAATTGATAGATAATTGAACAATCTTGGGATAATTGCCACATTATTGGCTCATGCATTTATACTACTTTTCCTGATTCAAAAATAGCTACTTTTTAAAAAATTCCTAAAACTGACAGACATGTATGTGTGTGTGTGTATATTATATATAATATACACACACACACATATATATATACACACACACATACACATATAGAGACACAAACACACACACACACACACACATATATATAAATCTACATTTTATGGTGCTTGCTAGAGATCACATAGCTAAGAATTAGCAGTACCAAAACATTTGAACACCAGTTTTTCCGATTCAAATGTTACATCTTTTTTCTTTCTGATAAGCCTGCTTCATCTTTTTTACTCTGCAAATTCATCCCTAGTGATTAAAATGTCCTCTATTCAAAGAAGTTTTCAAGTTGGCCCATTTTAGCTTACTTGTATGATTATATAAGCTAGTATGGGAGAGATGATACCCTCTAATGTTCGTTTACCAAACACTGTCAACCTACTATATGTAATACGCTGTACTCAGTACAAAAGTATAATACTGTCAGGTTCCCTTTAAACTATTTGAAAATGTTTAAAAAACAGTTCACAGTAACCCATTCGGGGTGGATCAGGCTACATATTGTAGAAACAATTTTGAACTCTTCCAATGACTAGTCTCAGCCCTACCACTTACTAGCTCTATGGCCTCTGCTAAGTGATTTAACTTGTAGGGACCTCTGTCCCAATATCTGTAAAAGGGATGACTTGTCTTTCATTCTCTCCACTGTCTATACTATTGTTGAAATTCTATGAGAAGGACATTTTTGCCCAGCCACTCATAAGACCATCATGAGGATTAAATGCCCAGTCACTTACAAGACTATCATGAGGATATATTTGGCAGCAAAATTCAGTCTCCTGAATTTACATGTCAATATTAACTTAAGAAAATATTAGGGTAATTAAAAGTCCAGGGCAACCCAGTTTCAAATTCCTATTCTATAACTGCTGGATGACCTTGAGAAAATTGCCTTAAAATCCTGAGCTTCTGGGGTTTATAATTTTTTTTCTTGTAAGTTGATTTTAATAAGTTTAACTTAGAGGGTTATTATGAATATTAAATAAAGTAATGCAATGAAGTGTTTAGCACTTAGCCTGATAATAAGGGCAAAACTAATTACAATTGACAACTTCAGTCCTTTTTGATAAATCCCTAATATAATACATTCCAATTTTTTTCAAATTTTGGTTTATGTAGGCAGCTGTCAGAAGTAATTTGGGAATGAGTATTCTCAAACCAAATGTGTCCATAAATTAAGAGCAGTTAAGAAGAATAACATAAAGATACACTTTGTACCATAGGAAAACACAATTCTTGTTATAGGAAAAGAGAAAAGAGCACAGATTTGTTGAACAACTTTGAAGTTCCAAGTACCGAACCTGACAATGTATGTATTTTATTTTATTCGTCTCACTTTTTAAAAAACAGCATTACTTTCGTTTCCTTATACTCTTATTTTATAGACAACTGAAGCTCCGCAAAATGAAGTAAATTTGCCGATGCCATACAGCTGGTAGGTGGTAAGACTGAATCTCAATCTTGGATGTATTTGGCAGCAAATTTAAGTGACCACATTGCCTCCAAATGAGAGACAACATGGAAAACCAAGAATATGATCTTTTAAGGCATAACATAAACTTTGACTTTGCTTCATTCTGGATGTCTTTTAATAAATGGTTATGAAGCACAACTTTTGTTTATTTGTTTTGTTCTTTTTTTTTTTAATCTCCACGATCCTCTTAGACATCTCACAGAGCTCAGAAAAATGTGCTGAATACAAACTAAAAGGCATAGACACATGTGTACAACACAAATGTTAAAAGGTTAAAAGTTCAGAAAATTATATTTGTGATTCCAGTGAACTTAAAATATTGGCAACATACAATAACTTGAAACACAAAAATACTTGTCACAACTAAGTTTATTGAGTTTACAGACATATAGTTCTGTTCACCAAAGGCCATGAATCAGCTGAGATATAAGATTGCTGAAAATGTTAATAGCAATGTTTTTTGATTTATGTACCATTTAAAATGCTGTAAAGAATTTTCAAATCAAAAGGGTACAATTTGTTGGAGTGGGAGGGGGAAAATTACCTTTGAAAGAACCTTTTTCAATATAGTGTACTCATACTATAAAAATAAAATAAAACAAAACATAAATATGTCCTGTGTTTAATTTTCTTCTAATTTACTAGCGAGAAAAGGCATACTCATACAGAGATAAGCATCTTAACAAGAGTTAGTCTTTAGTGACTGCATTGCTAGTTAATATTGACATGTGGTAATGGGAAAGAATGAGTATGTAATGAACTGCTCTTTTGGTCTGTAGCTGCAATTATTTTGAATATTAATTAAGCTATATGTTTAGGTTGTTATCAGAGCAAAGACTAGGTGTTTGCCAATCTTGAAGCATATTGCCAAGCTGGGAAGAAAATACATGTATCTGGTACTTGTAGCAGAGTCTTCCTTTTTTTCTGAGATAACTGAATTTTCCTACCCTACGTATTATTGAAATATGATATGATAGGAATATCCTAACATGAATAATCCTCAGTTTAGACTATAAGCTTCTACAGGCTTTTATCCTTTAGCCTATCCTCTTAAAAACAGCAGGTACCTAGTTGATATTTGTGGAATGAACCTTGATAATTGTACCTTTCACCAATAAATATGTATTTGTGATTTACAAATGATGTTGACCACAATACTGCCATTTCATTTGTTTTCATTGCAGCAGGATAGCTCAGAGATGATGATATGGCATTGTCATTAGGCGAACAGACTCCAGAGCTAAATGCTAGGGTCTTAGTCCTGACTCCATCTAATAGCTTCTGACTAGGGGCAGATTGCTTAATCTCTTGTTCCTTAGCTTTCACTTTTATAAAATGGAAATAATGATAGTAGATAGAATTTGTTTTACCGTTAAATAATACAGGCTAATTGTATAGAATAGTGCCTAGTATAAAAGCATTTGATGAGTATTATCTATGATTTTATGATTACTCAATTTTAAGCTTCAGAATGCAATTTTCATAAGGAGAGTGGTGGTCTATGTTCAGTTTGCCACTGTATTTTGTGTCTAGAAGGTATTGTAGTGGAATCTTTTATTTTTATCATCCTTAAAAATACAGTTGAGATAATATGCTAGGATATAGGCAGGAAATACCTTTTTATATGCACACTCTAAAATAATACATTAGGAAAGAAGTTTTCCTATTAGTAAAAAGTTGTTTACCCTTTAAACAATACTCCATTAGGTTTCTTAACTTGAAACATGTAGGTCATTACAAATATTGTAATAGAAAAAAGTGAGTGCAGGTAACTCTACAGAAGTGCACACATCAGGTAAAGTGAAGTATTCCTATACTGACATGATGGTCATTAATTAGGTTTCCCTACTTAAAGAAACCCTGCTTTTTATGAATGTAAATAAGTAGTTCTCCTGATATTTTCTATGCTTCTCAAGCAATGCAGTGATTCATGTTATGTATTCTAAATATATTATTTAAGTATTCAGTTTTTATTCATGTGTTTTTAATATGATGCATTTTGTGCCTGTGTCCCTGATTTTTATCTTAAAATATCAAAGCAAATGTTCATTAATATCATCTATTTATATATACTAAAACAGCATGCTATTTAAATAAAGTTTTTTTCAAAATATACCATAACAAGAGTGGCAATTCCTTGAACTTTTCTGTTGTATGAACTTCATATTTGAGTGTATAATGATTTTTTAAATTTCTCTTTGAAATGCCACAGATATGATATCACTTGTCCTCTATCTTGTGTGTGTATCTTGACTGGCACTTACCAAAGACAGTTCTTGCTGGTACAGACTCTCTGTTCAGCCAGAATGAGACTTGTGAGAGAATCACTGTCATTATGCATGGCAGGTATGTTTGAATAACAAAGTAGCCAATCTTTCTCTTCAAGTGAAAATGAGTGGTCATAACGACATATTCTCCTGAGAAGTAAAATAGACAAGAAATTTGAGCAATTTGAAATTGGAAAAAAGTTATCTCTGAGATTTACTGTGAGTACCAAAGACCTGGGAGTTAAACACATCCTTTCTCCATGTGACATCCAGTTCTTGGAGAAGAAAGTTTTTATCCAGAAAATAAAATAAACATTCTTAACAGACAGTAAAAATGACTCTGAGGATGAGACTGAGGTGCCAGAGTCTCTAAAGGTATTCTCATCTCTTAATTCAAATACATCACATATTGAAGGAGCTAATCTGAGCTTATATTTAAGGATTTGCTTTTCAATCCTTAAATTGACCGAGAAGGTAATATGCTAAACCCTGTGACATTCACCAATGGGTCAGAAACAGATCAGATCTCCAGTGTGTTCATTATGGAGCAGATCCACAATATCTACTGAAGAAACTTTAGTGTGTACGTCAGGACAGTTTAATTTTAGCTACAGCACTACATTAAGTATCTCTTTGACCTCAGATGAATAATTTAGCATGGCCTGATCTACAAAACAAGGAGAGTGGGCTAGAATCTATTGTTTCTCAAAATTTATTTTCCATGATTTCCTGGGAAACTTTTGAAGAATACATTTCTTCAAATCCCACCTAGATTCACAAACTTTTCTTTGAATTGCCAGGAAAATCTGTATTTATAACCAGCTTTTGAGTTTGTCCCAATTCCTAGATTGGTCTGGGAAACAGTGGGCTAGTTAGGTGCTCTCCATGGTCCTTAAATACTACCAATTCTGACTTCAGTCAGAGGTATGAAGCAGTAGACACACAATCCAAATTGCAGGGTGGTCTTATTTTTTCTTTTAGCTTTATACTTTCTCAGTTAAAAATTTTAGAATTGTTTAGCCTTATTCACTCAGAATATAGGGTTAACTATCTGTGGATGGATAGGAGAGAAACAGATGTGTTATGGCTTAGAAAGCGTCATTCACTTTAGAACACACCTTTCTCCTTCTTTTCTTCTCCAAATTTCTCCCTACTTGACCTAACATTTTTATCTCAGCCTATGTACCTCAGACCTCAGCCCCTATAATGTGACTACCCCTGTTCAGAACCTCTTAATCTTGATAACCAAAACCCTTTTTTCAGTCTTGGTGCTGGAGCTGACTACACACCTTCTTCACAGTTTTAAGTAATGCCTGTCCTTACCTTATTTATAGCAAACTCTTGATTTCTATTTTCATTTTTTATCTCATTTTTTATTTATTTTGCTCACTTATTATTTCAATGAATTATTAAATTCTTTATATTTTTCACACTACTCTTCATTTTTCTTCAAAGTAAAGGTAGGATTCCTAAAGAAAATGAGGTATAATTCTGCCCTCAGCTCTTTTTCTTACTTTCTCTTGTCTCTAACAAGGAGTTCTTCATCTCACCCCTGCTTGTAGTGTCATCTTTACCTAGATGTCCAGATGGCTGAAAAAGTTACATCTGTAAGTGACCACATCTTCAAAATAACTGTTATGGTGTATTCCCAAATCTATACTAGACAACATCGCATCCCACAGATACTGATTTTTCACTGATACCACCAATTATATTTGTTCAAAACTCTCACAGCTAACTTTTTCCACAAAAGAATGACCAACACACAGCAATTCTGCTTCTTCACTGGGATCCTTTCTTAATAAATGGCACTATCATCTGTCTGTTCACTTAAGCTAAAAACCCAGAATTAATCCTTATTTGTTAGATAGTGCTGTGGAAAGAGAGAGGAAGGAGTCAGTTGATCACCACAATTTAAATTTCACTTGGGCATCTTTGCTGCTTCTATCTCTTCTTATCTCATGGTCACCGTGTACATTTCCTTCGTAGATTGTGTCTTGTTTGTCTCCAGTCCTTTGTGCCTTATTTGTTTCTTGTTTGGCTCTAGTCACATCCTAACTCCAATTTTTCCTAAATTTTGATGCAGCGTGATTTTTCACCTTTTGTTTTTTTAAAAAAAAGTGTGATTCTGCCACCTTTTTTTTTTTAACTTAAAACACATCAATGGAGTCCAATTAATAACATTAGGCTTTCTCAGCCTCAACACTATTGACATTTTTGACCAGATGATCATTTATTGAAGGTGGCTGTCCTACACATTATAGAATGTTTAGCAGTCTACTCACTAGATGCCAGTAGCAAACAGTTGCCCCTCCCTTGTGTGACAGTATAAATTGACTCCAGTTCTACAAAGTAACAAGCAAACTTTCTAATCTGTGTTTAAGACTATATATATCATAGATAGCTCTAATAGGCACTGAATTCTCTTGTCTCTCCAAACACTTCAACATCTTAGTATCTCGGCCCACAAAACTCTACTTAACATCTTCTGCAGCTGAATATTTTCCTCATCTATAGGTTGGTTCCAGCCCAAATATCAAGTCCTCAGTGGAACAGAAATAATTGTCCTATAGAATAATGTATTAGCTTTGGAAGAAAATGAATTTGATTTCAAAACCCAGATCTCCTATTTTCTTGCTTTGTAGACTTTGGCAACTCACTTGAACTCCCTTATCCTTAGTTTTCTTGTCTACAAAATAGTCAGAAGTACAATATAGAAACAATAAAGAATAATGGCTCTAATTTAGATGATATTATTTAATCATGTTAAAATGTTAAATTTTAGTTTGTTTCTCCATTTCTTCACACTTCTTCTCAATAAGAATTCATAATGGGAAAAAAAAAACAAAAGAATTCATAGAAATGTTAGTAGAATAACACATCCTGTTTTCTTTAGCAAAAAAATTATCTATGCACTTATGCCTGCTTTCATTATTAATTGCCATTGATAATAGTACCTGCCCTTTACTGCACACTTACTGTGTTCAACTTTATAGCTCTTGCTTATATTTACGATAAAATCTCATACTCTGCATTTTGGTTATTTAACTACACATATCCCTCCCAACAAACTGAAAACTAAAGAGAAGAATAGTTATTTGGTTATGTAGCATGACTGGCCATATCCTCAGTATTTAATACCTTCCTATAATGAAAATGGATGCATGAGGCTTGTGGTCACTCAATCAAAACAAAGTTAACAAGCATCTTTCTTTTAAAGGACAAATGAAATGCTAACAGATTAATTTCTTATTATTTTCTGAGTATTCCTCTAGTGATATATTTAAGGTCATTGGAAAAGAAAGAAGTGATACAAATTTGAGAAAAATGTAGAAAAACAATATTCCCAAAACTCTGCTAAAATATAGTCTTGTGTGGACATACCCATACTACACTTCACCATCTCTGGGACATGGATTATTATTTCTAACAATTCATTCCATTGCAGCCTGCAAAATGTCACCAGCTCAAAGAAGAACAATCCAGCTTCATATAATGTCAGAAAAATGAGTGTCTGTATACATTCCATTATCTCTTGTTGTTCTCAACATGACATTTTTGCAAAGATCCTGAAAAGAATATAATTTTGGGCAATCTGAAGAGCTATTATTTAACATTATATTTGTTTTACAAATAACTTTTTCCTAACAGAATACGGAAAAAATAGAAGGAATTCCAATGTTTTGAAACGTTTTTCTAAATGAATACAATTTTAAGAGTGTTGGCACAAAACTTTTAAATAAGGAAGAAAAGGGCAACAATTGTCAAAATTTTGTTGTAATAGCTTTAAAATGAAAGAAAAACACAACAAAAACAAAAAACCCAGTCACCTAAATTGGACTGAAATAACATGTCTAGACATCAAGTGCTTATGTACTAAGCATGCCAAATTATTTTCCTCTAATTCAACAGTCTAGGAGAACTCTAATTCAAATATTCTTGAACTTGAACCCTGAAGGAAGCTTGTAAATTAGATGTGACAATATTTCTGATATATTGCAATACAAAAGTAAGGAGAGTGAAAGAAAAGAAACTGATATAATTTTCCAGAACAGTGCTAAAGATTTGTTTAGATCTGGCTTTCAACCTTTGCTTTCTCAAATATTAGTTACTTGAAGGTAAATACCTTGCTTGGGTTCATTTGGCTTTAGTTTCATGATTTGTCCAATTAATATAATAGTATTTAACTGTCTCCTAGGATGATGTGAAGATAAAATTAATATGCATGAAAGTACTTTTTAAAAATTCAAGTTCTATGGAGATTTACAGTGTAAAGATTAAAATCACAGACATGTATTCTCTCTTTAGCTCATAGAATCAATCACTTGGTCATTCAACAAAATTGTGTTGAACACTGGTTGCTTGTTAAACTGTCGTTTTCCTTCCAAGTATTCTAAACTTGGTGTTTTCTACAGATACTAATATTGCAAAAGGAATTTTCTATCAAAAATGTTATTGAGAAAGTGGTAGTTACATTTTTTAATTGCTTCAGAGATTCTAAATAGAGATAAGGGAGCACTGATTACAGTTCTAGATCATTTAGCCTCTCTGGGGCCATGTCCTCATTTGAAATATAAATGGTTTGACCAAATGACCACTAAGTCTTTTCCCCCCATCCCCAGAACTTATGTTCTATGGTTATAATGATTTCTCTGGAAATCATGTACTAGGCTTTATAAATGGGAACACCTAGGCTCTTTGAATGAATGTTGATCACCATTGTTACTCCATAGTCAAAGAAGATAGCTGCTTTTCTTATTATCTTCACCCTTCAGAGTCATCAGTACATCAACTCATGCAGAGAGGACTCTGAATCTAAAAAAGAGAATCCTACGATGTTTCTTAGTCATCTCCTTTAAGGATTAGCAATAGTTGGCTGGGTGTGCTGACCCATGCCAGTAATCCCAGCACTTTGGAAGGCCAAGGTGGGTGGATCACAACGTCAGGAGTTCGAGACCAGCCTGGCCAAGATGGTGAAACCCCATCACCATTAAATATACAAAAAATTAGCCAGGCATGATGGTGGGTGCCTGTAATCCCAGCTACTGCAGAGGCTAAGGCAAAGAATTGCTTGAACCCAGGAGGTGGAGGTTGCAGTGAGCCGAGATCTTGCCACTGCACCCAGCCTGGGCAGCAGAGTTCATCTCAAAAAGAAAAAAAAAAAGAGGATTAACAATAGTCATTCAGAAGAAACTTTCTTATTCACCAAACTAGTCAAATTTTCTTAAGATCAAATTTATTTAGGTAAATATGGAGAACTTAGTCATCAGTATGTGTTTTTAAAACATTACATGGTATTACATTATTATTGCTTTCTGGACACTGATATTATTATTATGCCTAATGATAAATTTAATTATTTTATTTTTCTTTATAAGTTATATTTTATGCCCTTAAATCATTGTAGTAACTTTTGCATGGGCTCTCCTTAAATAATCACTTAGAAAGTATAATGTGGTGAGGGTGAGAAGAGACAACGGGTTATGCTATCCCTGACACATCAGGTAGAAATGACCTCTTCCTCCTCTATGCCATCATGTAGTTCCCTTATACTGGCTTTACTATTTTTTATTATTATTATTATTATTATTATTATTTTGAGGCAGGGTCTCACTCTGTCACCCAGGTTGCAGTGCAGTGGCATAATCTCAGCTCAATGAAGCTTCTACTTTTCTGGGTTCAGGTGATCCTTCCACCTTAACCTCCCAAGTGGCTGGGACTACAGACATGTATCACCATGTTCAGCTAATTTTTATATTTTTTGTAGATATGGGGCTTCTCCATGTTGCCCAGGCTGCTCTCCAACACCTGGGCTCAAGTGACTGCCTGTCTCTGACTCCCAAATGCTGAGATGATAGGATGAATCAATGCACCAGCTTACTCTTATTATTAATAGTAACATTGGACACTTATTACATACATTTTACAAACCAGATACTCTTCTAGGTAGTTTACATGCATTTTCTTATTTCCATCTTACAATAGCTCATGAAAAAGACAGATACCAAAAAAACAACAACAACAAAAAATAACAACAAAAATTTAAAACTCGTCAAAAGTCACACAGTAAATAATTTGTAAAACCAACATTTAAACCCTTGTGGTATAACCTCAGGGTTCATACTCTTAACAACTATGTTTTCACATCTTACATGTCTCTGTTGCCTGTTATTGGTATGACATGTAGTTAAGAGTACATACCCTGCAGGTCGGCAACCCAGGTTCAAATCCCAGCTCTGCCACTTCCCAGCTGTGTGACCTTGGAATAATGTTTAAACTTCTCTGGGCCCCCATATATCCCATCTGTAAAATGGGGATAATAATATTACCTGAATCCTAGGATTTTGTGAGTATCAGATGTGAAGAACAGAACAGTGGTCAGTGCATGTTAACTATTTATCTCACTCAACTAAGAGCTTCTGAAGGGCAGGGGTCATGTGTCTTTCATCTCTGTTCTTCAAGCCCAATCACAGTGTCAGATACAGCAAGTGAACAAGCGATTTAAGGAATACATGGATAAACAAATGAATAATAAAGATTTACTTTGGATTTGAAAACCAAATGGATCATCCTTCCCATTTGCCTATTTCTCTGCCACATACTCTGCAAATGGTATTTTTCTGCCAAGTGAATAAATGTACTTAAAAGTAAGACTCTAACTAAATATTCTTTCCCTAAATTTAATGGCAGACTCCATGGAAGGAACTGTACCTCTAATGCATTTGTACTGAACTAGAAATTCAAATATTGTGTTAGGATTTCAATCTTTTCCCCTCTTACATTAATGAAGTGATTTAGAAAATATTTTTACCTGAAAGAGGTCAGTATGATTGTGTGTTTATGTTTTCATATGTGTGTTGGTGGCAGGCAAGTATAACAGCACTTTCTAAACTTCCAAGGGGATTTGAATAATTATCTCCCCAGGGAGAATTTTAAAATAGAAGAAGCTGCTCTTTATTTCATCCTTCTCAATGTATGCATTCTCTCTCACCATCATTCTCTAGTCTACCGGTAGAAACAGGGAGGTAATTGTACTCAAGGTCATTTATCTTGATGTTTTCAGGGCTCCACAAAGAGATGTAAAATACAGCATTGCAGACCTTACACAAAGTTCTGTTTCTTTCTACCGAAATCTATCAATTTGGATACTTGGTGAGCTAAAGTGGACCCAGAGGAAGTATAATTCAGTGTGTTATTGTGGAGTTGAAACATATATCAAACTGAGCTCCCATTTGAGAATTCGCTCATTATTCTCCTTGCCCCCCAGTATTCACTTTGTGGTGACAGGAAAAAGCTTTTATTTTATGTAGGTGAACTTACTGCTCTAGCACAGAATGATTACTTCTAATGGACCCAACCCATGAGGTCTACCCTCATATGTGGCAATGGGTTGGACCACTGTCTCTCATTTTATTGAAAGATTGAAGGTTTTTTTGTTTTTTTTTTGGGTATCCAGAATGTAGGTAGGTTAAAACCTTTGGAAGCCAAAGGTGAAGAAGGCCTCCATTATTTTGACTAAGCCTCTCATTTTGAACATAAGGGATCTTGGGCATAAAGAGGGTTATAGTGACATGATTAAGGTTGTTAAAGAGAAAACTAGAGTAGGAACATCCTCTTCTCTAAGCAACCTTTGAGGCTTCATATATATTTGCACTGTGGCCTGCATACTACGGCATTTGAATTGTTTCCTTAATATTCTCCAACTTCCTTTCTAACAAAAAGAGATGGAGACTTCCTTGACGAAAAATTATGTGTGCAGTATTTGGTACACCTGGAGCCAAGAACAGTGATTATTTATCCCCTAATATATTCAGACTAATAAAATGAAAACTCAACCTCTGCAACAATCCCTCCTAGATCATCTTAGGCTGGATTCATTTTTTTATTTATTAATTCAAAATATTTGTTCCATGCCTCCTATGTCTCAGCTACTACAGAAAATAATAGAGGTACAGAAGACAGACGTGGTCTCTGCCATCACTAAAATGTTAATCACAGCACTTACTACTGATTTTGATAATTATTATTTATGTGTTCAATTTCTCTTAGACTTCAAATTCCATGACAGCAAAATCTGAGCTTGTCTATCATTTAATCTTTAGTGTCTGTCATTATACCCAGCTTAATAACGGCATTCAAGTTGTTTTAAAAAAAGTAAACAAAGCTTATTTTAGTATCTTTTCCAACATATTGTGTTATAAGAAGGAAAAATCTTGAGCATTTTTCATGTTTTGGAATATTTCAGCACTACAGTAATAGGTATTACTTAACATTTTGAGTATCTACTATATAATACACTGTAATATTTAATATTATTTCATCTTTAATACAAAAATACAGGATTATCACTCCTTAGGCAAGACTAGAGTTTCCAAATAAACAAAAGACTTGCTCAAAGTCACAAGGCTTCTAAGCGACAGGAGCAGGACTTGCATTCACATCTTCCTCACTACAAAGCCGATGACCTTTCCACTATGCCACTTGGATTTGAAATAAGAGAAAAACAGAGACACAGTCTCTATTTTAAAAAAAATAAAACACATAAACATAGCAAGCAAAAGACAGATCCTATTAATCAGAACTTATCCAACAATCATAATAAGAGAGGTTGACCTATTATCTGAGTGTGTTATGCTTGTGAGGTTCCCATTATAAAGCCTGAAATCTGAGGAAGAAGTTTGTTCTGAGAAAAACACCACCACTCTTCTTGTTTATTGCAAAATCATGTTTCCTTAGAAATCACAAATAACAGTGAATAAGATCAACTTAAATTTTGAAAGACATTCATAAAAATAATTGTTGATCCTTGTTAAAGCTTTCAGTAATTGAACCTTAAAGAATATTGGGGTTTGTGGGGCATATGTTTTCTAATTGTTGCAGTCCAACTTTTATCTATAATTATCTAGTCTGATGATCACATTTCAGACAGTACAAAATGGATACTTGAATAATAAAACTTTTATCTTATGGTTTGAAACAACTTTAAAGATGTGGGTCCAGCTTTTTCAGAGTATCTGATCTAGTTCTGAGTATAGGATTAGTAAATCAGTCGGTATACTAAAATGGATGGCATGCTACCTACTTTTAATTCCAACATGGAGTGATCAATGATATGGTCATGTCTCTCTCAGCTTTAGCTTTAGGTGTGGAAAATGCTTGGGTAGAGACAGAAATGAATTTGTAGAAGGAATTGGTTTTTTGATGCCCCACATATAATAATCACTACTACAAATTCAGCAAAATTCATTAACTTATGGTAATAAACGTAGCCTAGTGTATATAATAATAGTTATTTATGAAAAGCTTTTAATGTGTCAGGAATCATGATAAGTACTCTTTATGAATTTAATGTATTTCTTCCATTACATTACATGTAATGGAACTACAAACAACTGATGAGGTCTGGGAGTAAGGATTTAACTCAGATGTCCATCTCTAAGAGTTCACAAAGCTAACTGCTATGCTACAGTGATCACATAGAACCAGTTTCTCAATTTGCAAACAAAAAACAAAAACAGAGGCCGAGAGGCATTAAATGACATGTCCAAGGTCACAGGTCTACTGAGTTCACATTAGTTCCCAGCTCAACTGATGCCCAGTTTAGTGAAATGTTCTCTTTCTTAGACTTGTATTACTGAAGGACTCATGGAGTTCTCAAAAAATACTTTTCCATTTCTTCCTCCATGTTTGAAGTAACAAAATGGCACTTACCTGTGCTTGACTGGACAATTCCAGAGTCTACTGTTTGTCCAAGAAGATCATACTGGTTTAGACGTGATCCGTCTTCTGCTACAACCACTGAGCGTGCTGGCTCTCTGGTCCATTCATAAACAACTTCTGCTCTTGTATAAGCATCTAAAAGGAAACAGTAGAAAATTATCCATATATTTTACTACTTCACTTCCCTTATTTAGTCGATACCTTCTATCAGCTTCATATGTTCTATATCATGGTTCCAGAGGGCAGGCTAAGAAAGCAGAGTGCACATCCCTTAATTTAGGAATTTAGGAAAATTAAAACACATTTTCTATTTTTTTTTTTTGAGATGGAGTTTCGCTCTTGTTACCCAGGCTGGAGTGTAATGGTGCAATCTCAGCTCACCGCAACCTCAGCCTCTTGGGTTCAGGCAATTCTGGCAATTCTCCTGCCTCAGCCTCCTGAGTAGCTGGGATTACAGGCACACGTCACCATGCCCAGCTAATTTTTTGTATTTTTAGTAGAGACAGGGTTTCCCCATGTTGACCAGGATGGTCTTGACCTCTTGACCTCGTGATCCACCCGCCTCGGCCTCCCAAAGTGACATTTTCTATTTTTTAAGTCATTTATTCTTTCTTCCAGCAAATGTTTATAAGCACCTACAAAGGACAAAATATTATGCTGGGGATATTAGCATGTCTGAGTTTACTCTCCTCTGTTATTGATTATCCTTCTTTTGGATATTTTCCATGATGATGAGCTAAATTCTATAGCTCTTCATCTCAATCATTTTCATTTGCCATGTCACTTTGAACTTGGCCATCTCCTAATGAGAGATTAAGTCATAATTCTTATAGATAATTTCCACAGGTTGGAGGAGGAGAGTGTGTAGCCTGAGAGAGAAAGAGGAGAAGGAATTCCATTGCTTTTATGATTTATAGTCCTATAACACCCACTTCACATAGGTTGAAATAACAGTACATACTCTCCTCTGTTTAGATGCAGAATGAGGTTAAAAATTTAAGGAAATATCACAATAGAAAAAGCAAGCTGTTTCCAGTGTTTTTGAGGGGAAAGCATTACAGCAAAAGTTGGCCTATGATAAGAGCTTGACTCATTGGCCAACAGCCAACTTCTCCATTAGGCACATTTGTTGCAGGGCCAAAGGTCCTCAATGCTTTTAGGAGGCCACAAAAATATTGCAAGGTTTTTTGAAATCAAAAGATAAGGTGAATATAATCTAATCTGGATTATATTCATCTTTGTAGTAGCAACATAGTCATAAAATAATTTTAATTTTCTCCTTGGAGGAATGGCCTCCAAAGACAAAAATGTTTAAGGCCCATAAACGTCATAATGCATCTCTGTTTGGCCCAATCCTCACTCAAATGACCAGGAGTTTGTGTGGTGTCCAATACATATTTGCCCCAGATAAAATATTATGAGGTGTAAAACTACGATTGCTTTTTTACATGAAAATGAGGCTGCATGAAAAAAGATGTGAGCCATGACTCTCAGTCCCTAAAACAAAGCTTCTAAAGTGATTACTTTTCATGGAGGTGAGTGATGCAGAAAAATGTAGCCAATGTTCCCTGATTTTACAAGGGTAGCCTGCCAGTTTCAGTATCATTTCTGTGTCGGTTTATAATCAGATGTTTTTAAAAAACAAAATTTTCCATAAGTTTAAGAGAATGAGCTAAAACTTAATTTAGTGGTTCATGAGACATGTAGAAGTAAAAAATTGGTAATTTTGAATTTATCTTTGTTTTTCCTTTTTAATTGTGGTTATCCTCATAGTCTTAAAAAATGAAAGCATTTCAGCAATGTATATATTAGGAGTACTGTGTCTATTAGAAGGGCTGTAAAATGTAATTTAAAAATCTCTTAGAATGGCTGGGTGTGGTGGCTCACACCTGTAATCCCAGCACTTTGGGTGCTGAGGTGGGTGGATCACGAGGTCAGGAGTTCAAGACCAGCCTGGTCAACATGGTGAAATCCCGTCTGTACTAAAAATACAAAAATTAGTCAGGCATGGTGGTACACACCTGTAGTCCCAGCTACTCGGGAGGCTGAGGCAGGAGAATCACTTGAACCAGGGAGGTGGACACTGCAGTGAGCTGAGATCGTGCCACTGCACTGCAGCCTGGGCAACAGAGCAAGCAAGACCCCATCTCAAAAAAAAGAAAACCTCTTAGAAGAAGACAGAGCACAGTAGTTTGAGAAGGACCCTATCGTTTGCAATTTGTAGAGAACCACATTCAGTAATTTTTAAAAATATGATAAAATATTATTTTTTAATGAAAATGTCTTATCTAAGAAGACATAATGAGTTTATGGTAACATGGAATGATTAAATGATCAGTTTCCAAATGCCTCAAAAGTCATAGAGTCTAAGTGCATTTTACAGATGGTAAACTGAGGCAAAAAATGACTTGTTTAAGGGCCCATCACTAATTTCTGGGAAAACCGAGATAAAAAATTAGGATACTATTCATTTGACTTTATTGTGGTTTATGAGCATTTTTCTAGGCAAAACTGAAAATTAGATAGATTCTCATAAGCTAAGCAAAAACACTTGGTGGTCATGCAATTAGCGATGAAACCAGGTCTAAATCTTGTGTCATTTCACAACAAACTAAAACCCTTGCTTGTATATTGCACTGCTGTTAGCAACAGTGTCTGCACCCTGTCTTTTTATCCTTTGTCACGTGTTGTTACTGGACTGCTAATAGAGTTGTAGAGGGGGAAAAATGTGTTACCACTGACTTTCCATTTTATATAATTTTGGTGTCTCATTTCTTGCAGTTTCATAGATGCATCGTTGTATATGAAAATGTGTAGACCATCTACTACAAACATGACATCATTGTGAAGGTGCAGATGACTCATTATCCATGTCTCTCCGTGGAAATCTTCCAAAATGAAGGGTAGATTCACATGAAGCAAGTTGGAATTTTAAGATGGAGAATACAGATATACTTAAAATCTTAGCAAAGATGATATATCCTACTGTTTCCTTAAATTTTAGTAACCAGAAAGTAGTTCCTATGAAAACATATTTGATTGGAGACATTAGCATAAGAAAAGTGAGGTTAAAAAGATTCTTCAGCTAATTAGTCAAAAATTTTAAGTTATAATTTCAAATAAATTATATTACCCCAGAAAAGTTTTAAAAATAAGACAACAAGGTGGTCAGACACGGTGGCTCATTTCTGTAGTCACAGCACTTTGTAAGGCTGACACGGGCAGACTTATAGAGCCTAGGAGTTCAAGACCAGTGTGGGAAAAATGGCAAAACTCTGTCTCTACAAAAATTTCTTCAAAAATTAGCCACATGTGGTGGCATGCGCTTGTAACCCCAGGTACTCAGGAGGCTGAAGTGTAAGGATTACTTGAGCCCAAGAGTTCAAGCTAGCCATAAGCCATGATTGTGCCACCGCACTCCAGCCTGGGCAACAGAGCGAGACCATGTCTCAAAAAAATTAATTAATAAAATTTAAAAAGACAACAAGGTTTTGGTTGGTGTTATGAAAGAACTTTGTGGTGGTAAACACTGGGAATGGATATTATTTGGTATCAGAGATCTTCTGATTGACACTATCATTTCACTTTTATGAGTCTATGTGTTTCCATTTGTATGAGCCACGTGAACTAAATGATTTCTAAAGTTGCATATTGTTCAGAATTCATTCAAATTTTGACCTATTCCTCTCTCTGTGTTTACAATGCTTTGTTTTTGATAATTAGTCAAGAAACAATCATATATTAAGGCCTTGCTAGATTCAGCTTTTGTCTAGGTCTTTATGTCAGAATCCATAACTCAAATCTCCTTTTTTTTGGACTCAAAGCCTTATTTGGTGTATTTCTCAAAAGCAGTGAAACGATGACAGCTATATTATGCATATGGTCCTCGGGTTAGCTGGCCTTATAAAGAGAGATTTATCCATAACCAGCAAAAAGTTTAAGTTAGCCTTTAAAAGCAGGTTCTAATAGAGAATGGTAAGGAAAACTGCTTCTCAACTTTTTACATTTTATCACCATATGAATCAGGTTGGTTCAGAATATTCATAAACATTTATTACACACTGTTCCACTAAATTATTGAAAACTCCTCTTGCCTATTCTTTTTTCTGATATTTTGGCAAGATGTTTACTCCAAAAAATGAGTCAAAATATTTTTAGCCTACTCTTGCCTCAGTTTCTTGACCTTTGAAATATGCTAATCAGACCAGGTCAGAGAAATGACTTGACTACAAATGGATTGCCCCAGCCTCTTCTCATGCCAGTGCCAGTCAGTGGTAACAAGCCATGCTGTTTTCTTCCACTAAGCATGACCATCAGAGCCTGAAATCCAACGCCTAGTCTGTTCTGTTTCATTTCCTGAAGGTCTTAAACCCTCTTTTCTGGAGCTTATATAGTGAAGAGGCATTTAAATCCTGAGTCTTGTAACCTTTATCCATTCAATAAATATTTATTGAGAACCTACATTGTATTAGCCTTTGTGCTAGGAAATGCTGGACAAAATATGTCCTTCTCTCATGAGGTTACAGTTTCCACACAATAAAAAAGTTAACCAATAAATAAAATGAATCATTATTGCTGTGATAAATGGTATAAAATAAATGTGCATTGTGATCAACAAGACTGGTGGGACTGTAAGCAAATTTCGATAAGATCATCAGGGAAGGCCCTAGGAGGTGATATTTATGCTGACATGTGCAGAGATAGAAGAAGCCAGCCATGTTAAGAACCAAGGGAAGGGTAATCCAGGCAGAGAAAAGAGCATATGGCTCTGAGGTGGAAAACAGCTTGCTTATTTTTCTTTAGCTTCAATTTTCTTATATGAGACACTGTTTTCTACTCACTATACATTTACCTCTTCTTAAAATACCTCCAGTATTCTTCAGGTTGACAAATATTTACCTCCAGCCTTCTTTGCAAATATCATTGGCAGTGTGAGATATGTTTGATTAATGAGATGTGTGAGTAGATTTCTATTAGGATTTTAGGGAAAGCTTTTATGTTTATTATATACTACTCCTTTCTTTTACTATTGCCTTTTATTGTGATTGGAGATGCAATGGTTGGAGTTAGAGCAGCCATCTTGTGATAAGAAAGAAAATCTAAAGACATCTTAAGAGTTTTTAAGATACTGAACTAATCAGAAATCTATCAACACTTTCACACATCTTATATAAAATGATAAACTTTCCTTTTTTCAGCTATTCTCACTGCTGAAAGCATTCCTGACTAATTTTTAAAAATATGTCTTTCATTTTTCAAATTAGGACATTTTTAAGATAAAAGGGGGGTTATTAGTATTTATACCAGGCCAGGCACTGTAGCTTATGCCTACACGCCCAGCAATTAGGGAGGCCAAGGTGGACAGTTTGCTTGAGACCAGATATATGAGACAGAGTGGGCAACATAGCTGGACCCTGTTTCTACAACAACCATACAAAAAAGTTACAAATAAGTCAGGCATGGTGGTACATGTCTGTAGTACTAGGGACTCAGGAGCCTAAAGCAGATGGATTTCTTGAGCCCAGGAGGTCAAGCCTGCAGTGAGCCATGATTGTGCTACTGCACTACAGCGATAGAAACAGAGCAAGACCTTGTCTCTTAAAAAAAAAAAAAAATTATACGAGGCTGGGCACAATGGCTTATGCCTGTAATCCCAGCACTTTGGGAGGCCAAGGCAGGTGGATCACCTGACGTCAGGAGTTCGAGACCAGCCTGATCAACATAGAGAAATCCTGTCTCTACTAAAAGTACAAAATAAGCTGGTTGTGGTGGCACATGCCTATAATCCCAGCTACTCGGGAGACTGAGGCAGGAGAATTACTTGAATCCAGGAGGCAGAGGTTGTGGTGAGCCAAGATCACGCCATTGCACTCCAGCCTGAGCAACAAGAGGGAAACTCCATCTCAATAATAATAATAATAATAACACCAGTATATTAAGCATAAACCAGTACTGTCCCAGGCAAACTATGATTTGATGTATAACCTTCCTATCTCTAAGGTTATATTGTGGTTTAAATGAACTTATCAATGTACAAATATTTAATATACTGTCTGACGTGCAAGTAACCAATAATGCATATATCATTATTAAAAATGGATCTGTTATTCAGGAGGAAACATAATAGTTCATATTAAAGAATGCATATTAAATTGGGGAAAAAGCAGGGAGAAGGGAGTTATCACCAAATGCCAGTTAAGGCTATAGTTTTTGAAATAGTTTATCTTTGAGTTTCAGTACAAAATGGGATTTATAAATAAAATTTTCTCTCCAGGACTGATGCTGCTAGGAGCCCGAAGGCCCTTTGCTATTTTCTTTACTTTCTGTCTTCCTACACTATCACTGTTATTCTTCTATGAATCATATCTTCACCAAAATAATCATTTAGACTGCCTGTCTAGTGAGAACAGAGAATCAGTTAGGTAGTCCAGGAGTTGACTCAGTCCTTGTACATAACTCCCCTGCAGAAAACCAAGAATACATTATTCCCACTCACTCCCTGCATGTAAACCAGTCGAAAGCAGAAGGGTAAAGAAAAAGATCGGAGAACCTGACTCTCACAGCCGTTTTCTCTTGGCTCCTCCAAGGTGTTTCTGAATATTTTCAAACAGCTGAAACCCAGAAAGTTATTATAAAGGGCATTTATCTAGGATACTTTCAAGAGCACTAATGCATATATACATGAATGTCATGAGGTATACAGATATATCAGGTAGTTTTTTAAGACTATAATTGGGGTATTTGTGTTTTTTGCAACATCAGGTAGGTGTAAGCTTCATTATTAAGAAACACTTATTGCCCTTTGCCACCTACCAACATTTGAATTTGGTAAACAAACTTATAATGATTTTTAAGATCAAAGAAGTGTCAGTAAAGATATAAAATTGACACAATGATCTCCATTAATTGAGAGAAAAATATAATCACGAGGTAGAAGCATCCATACTTCACTTCTTTTTCTATAAACACAACTGCACCATAAATAGAATTATTTCACCAACTAGTTTAATCCGTGCTTTCTAGTTCAGTAGATAGAAAATAACCTGTCTCCCGAAGCCACATTAAAAAGTAAAGTCAAGGAACGCCACTTATGGAAAGCCCATGTAGCATATTACTCTTTAAATTTTCTTGATTCTCTTATATGTGTTTTTCTCACAGATATAACTAGTTAGAGATCTCTTGATTAATGACTTACAATGAAGAAAAATTACTATAAATTTACTCACAGCTTCCAAATTTTAGTGGGCAAGCATGGGCATCCATAGGAAAGTCCTCCAAATGCATTGGACATTCAGCTCTCACTGTCAGCCTTAAGGGAATACATAGAATACAAACAACAGCCATATAGATTACGTACTTCTTGATAATTACAAGTGGAATGTTATTAGCTGAAGCAAATATATTAACAAAGCAGGTGTAAATTGCAGAGTTATGCCGAGCTGTTAATAATCCAATGATCTAAAAATACATATTTACAATAATGAGTTGATTCTATCCTTTTGTTTCTTTGCTTTAAGAAGATAGGCAACTCCTGATATTGTACAATGGGCAAGACTTGCTAATATTTTCCAAAGCAACTGTTAACTAATCCATCCAGCTACAGCAAATTTTTTGACATAAAACTAGATGTAAACAAATAAACAGTTGCATAAATACTAGTTTATCCTTGGTTGAAAGGAAGACATGGATAGCATGGAGGAGAAGATAATTTCACCTGCTGTAAGTGCATCTCTCTCTGCTTTCTTCCCTAAAATAGCACCAAATGCATAAAAGAAGGAAGGCAAAGGTAAAGGGGAATGTGCCCTCAGGCTTTGAGAAATTACGATTAATGTGACATCTCCATCTAGGATCTCACTACTTGCCAACCAGTTGATTTTAGTTACAAACTCACCATCTAATGAAGCTAGGACTCTGCTGTGCTTCTCTCTAGTCCCCAGGATGTTATGCGGGTGTGAAATCTATTCTTGTTTTTGTTTGTTTGTTTGTTTTTGTTTTTTTTTTTTTGACTGCTAAGAAAAAAGTTCACTGAAATATATTTGCTTTCAGTTTGTAGAAGTATAAGCAAATTTATATTTATGTCATTCATATGATTTTTAGCAAGTATATTTACCCATATTATTAATAAGCTCAAGAAATGTGGTAAGATTGATTTATAGCCAATAAGTCACTAAGTGACTAGAATACCAACTAAAGCAAATATACAAAGTGTAAATTAATGATTAAATTGCATTCTTAAATGATTGAAGAAAGTAAAAACACATTAGCAAAGGAAAATTTTAGGAGATGAAAGATATAGGCTAGATAATGATGAAGAACATTGCATACATGAGAAAACATTAATCAATAAACTACTTAGGATATGCAAATCTCTCCTCAGAAAATTGCCTTCTACGAGGAATGAATACTGGATTTAGGCTCAAAGCCAAGTGTATGGTGTTTCATCAGGGGAGAACATTTCAAATACAAATAGGTCCTGTTTAGATAATCTAGAAAATTCTCAACACATGTGTTCATTAGTTCTCTATTTCTATCTTTTAGATTTTTTTAAGTAAGTCTTATGACATTTTAATTAGCTGCCTCAATATATAAAGTGTCTTTTGAGGCATTTTTTCTTTTGGATGTTTATGTTTGAAAAGCTAGGCATTCTGACAGCTTTCTTCAAAGGCAAAATATTACTGTGTTTGCATACAATCCACTAAATTGATGATTTTTGCCTTTATTACCTTTTTGTACTGAAGAAATAAGTGAAAAAAAATCTGAATTACAAAGTGTTGATCAAATGTAAAAAACTTATATCTAACAAGTCATCTGGGAATAAATTACTGCTGCTCTCAAGAATGAGTTTGGAACAGTTCTTAATTTCTCATAAATGAGGAATATTTTAAACATCTCTTTTTTTCTTTATAAAATTCAAAAACCTTATTTGATTCATATTTCTTTCATTCTGTCATAAGGTATTGAGCACCTAATAGATGTTAATCTCTGTAGCAATCTTAAAGATGGGGAAATGTTTATAAACAGAAATGTATACATAGTCTTTAGTTTGAGCAAAATTAAGAGTATCTATATTCTCATTCTAACCATCAGTGCCATTGTGAATTCAAATACCTCTTCAAATACCAATGTCTACATGAATCTGTGATTTATAAATTTTGTAACTGTCCATATTTTCTGTCTTTTATTACTTCATTTTTAGTAGAAACGTTGCAGATATGCATCTTAGACAGCTTCTAGAAATTTAATCTAGATCTTACTGGGATGCAGGAATATATGAGTTTTATAGTAGAAAGAGGAAGTTCCTTATATTGAATCCACCTGGCTACATAAAATTATTTAAGAATAAAACTAAATGTAAGCACATAAAGACTTGCATAAATACTAATTCATCCTTGATTGAGGGAATTAGAATGGGTTGGAGAGATGTTTAAAATTATTAAGGTTGAAAAACAAGGAAGCAATGTTCCACCATGGCTCATAAGCCTGATGACTGCCTACAAATGGAAGGGAATGAAGTACAGAAACATTCATGAATGGCAGTGCAGCCATCCTTACCTCATGGTGTACAGCAAGGTGCCATCCTCTGTGATCCGCAGGAGTTTATTGGGCATGGTCATGTTGTGTGCCACTGACTTCTTTCCATTGTGAAAAAACGTGTCCGGAGTCCAGATTTTACTTGCCATTAGGTTATTTAACCGTAGGACTGTCATGGGTCCTTTAAATTTTAACCTTTCATCCTTCCAGCTTTGACGGAAAAATACATCTATCGTATATTCCTAGGTAATTTTGGAAAATGACGAAGAGTTCACTGTGCTGTATTTTGCAATGCAAATATCTAACACAGACAGTGCATAATTTTTGCAATTTTGGAAGTATCATGTTAGCTAGGTGATGTTTTTAGAAGTAAACGTGTGATAGCATATACATGTTGATGTCAGGTGAATCACTGGTTGGTGAAATTATTTTTTAAAAAATACCTAAAATGCCTGACATAATTTTTGGTCAGAAAAATTTTTCCAATTATCTGCTCAGATATGCAAAAGGAAAGTAACACCCCACCTCCACCCTATCACAGCAGCACTAGAAGAAATAGAATATATCACAATTTTAAAACAAACTCATGTTAGAACGTATTATGCCCAGAAAGAAATGTCTAAATTAGACAATTCCAGCCACAAAGATAAAGCATAATGTTTTGGGGGCCCTCTCATGGTCTCTGAAAACCTCATGCCCACACCCAAGTAAATTATGATGCCAATATGGGCGTAAAAATTCCAACTTCTTTTTTTGCGAAATAAACTTTTTTTTTCACAGATAATGTATATAGATTTTCAATTCTCCTACACATTAAAGAAGATTATGAACACAAAGACTCTGCTTCTACTGGTAATTTGGATCTTTTTTCAAAAAGAAAAAGAACAAGAAAGAATGCAGAGTGTGCTGGTGTGTGTGTATGTGTTTGTGATTGTACATGTGTATAAGCCACATGAGAAATGTTCGAAGCTCATCATCATTCACAGTCAAGGAATCTATTTATTTGAATAAGCACAGCATTCCTTATGGCAATCCCAGAGACAAACATCTGCTAATCTGAAAACAAGCAATGTGACTTACCAGCTCCTAAAATTGAAAAGGGTAATATCCATCTTTCGTGCAGTGCTTGCTACACTGGCACTAAATTTGGAGCTCAATGGTTTGAAGTAGAGATTACCACATTCTCCATTAATCTTAGCATACTCCAAACCAGAAGGAAGACTAACTTGAAAGCATCATGCTACATTTTCCTAAGCCCTGATATATCAAAAAGCAGTTTTTTAAATCTTATACATATTATCTTTAGGACCTACAAAATAAACAATGTTTGTGTTTGGGAATTTTGAGTGTGAACTCAACTACATGTCTCTTCTAAGAGTTTAAGCAATAGTGGGCAAAGACTGAATGAAGGTGTGTTCTCTGGCACTTGTTTGGCATTACTGAGCCCTTACTCATCAAGTAATTAACTATTATTATTGAATGTATTATAATGCACCAGATATAGTACTAATTGCTGATAGAGATAGAAACAAGGAAGTGTACTATGATGCCAGACTGTCTTTGTAGACAAGACGTGTTACCTTGTTTGTTGGTTAGGAATTGCATCTGGAAGTGTCAGATGAAAGGCACTGTGCTAAATACATGAAAGGAATTTACTCACCAACAAACATTTCTTAAGGACTTGGTAAATTCAGCAAAAGAGAACTGTTTAGGCTTGGGCACTGTAAGAAAAACTCGTGAAAGAGTAGGATGGGCATAAAATAGTATTTTCCATGAGGAGGGAAATGGGAAGGGAGGCTGGATTATATCAGCAAGTGATATAATGTGGCAATGCCTATTAGGTAAACCGGGTGGATGGATCAACCTCAGGGTGTGCACGTTTTCCTCTCTGGATGACAGACAAGCTTGTGAGGTAGGGATATAATATGTGATTAATTTTTCTCTTACTCAGGACTTAGCCATAAAAGCTCTAGTTTCTATCCAACTGAATAACTTTAGATTGGTTAACAGTAGAGAAATGAATGGCACCTGCAAATCAAAGTTCCAAGATGCCTAACATGACCACGTTCCCATCAATCCAGAACATTTGGTTCACTTGTTTGCTTGCTCCAAGGATGTTTTTTGAAAATAAATGGTAAATATAAACTTAAATTAGATTTATTATCAAGTCTTTGATAAAATATATCCCAAAGGCAATGATTTCAAAAAATTATGTCAAAACTTGCCAAAATCCTGTTTATCATGTTTGACGCCAGCTTTATTATTTATCTGTGCTAATTACAGACAATGGAATCCTCAAATTCCTTTAGGACATTTTCCTTCAAATATTAGACCAGTCACGTGCACACACACACACACACACAAACACAGACACACACACACACACACATACACACATAGCAACACTCACTGAGTAATCTTTATTTCTATTTTCTGCACTGCTAGAAGTTGAAATACAAAGTGAAATAAAATCAGTGGATGAAAGTTAGCTTCTGCCTAACCAAGAGTGTAAATATTTGGTCTCCCATTTCTGACAACTCTCCTGTATGATTGCTGTGGTAGCAGCAGGTAGTTCTCGAAATCTAGTTCTATAAGATGACTTTGCCCCCGTGGGTACAGGTCATTAGACCAAGAATGGGCATCTGGATGAAGATTGGCCAAAGCCCCCTCTTTTTCTGTTGTTTTCTTTTTTGAGATGGAGTTTCACTCTTTGTTGCCCAGGCCAGAGTGCAATGGCACAATCTCGGCTCACTGTAATCTCAGTCTCCTGGGTTCAAGCGATTCTCCTGCCCCAGCCTCCCTAGTAGCTCAGATTACAGGCATATGCCACCACGCCAGGCTAATTTTGTATTTTTAGTAGAGACAGGGTTTCACCATGTTGGTCAGTCTGGTCTCGAACTCCTGACCTCAGGTGATCCACCAGCCTCAGCCTCCCAAATTGCTAGGATTATAGGCGTGAGCCACTTTCCCCGGCCAAAGCCCCCTCTTAAAGAAGCTGGAATGAGAGGGAGGGAAGCAGCAGAACTATAGCATAATTGTTATGAATGTAAGTTCTGAACTTGCCTGCATAGTGGCCTTAGGTAATTATTTCATCTTTGCTAAGGCCCCAGTTTCTTAATCTATAAAGTGGGATAATGCACTCTGTGATTTTGAGAAGTGAGTTGATACTTGTGAGAAAATCTCTTAAGAGTGCCTAGAACATAGGAAGCTCTTAGTAAAAGTTAGAAATTCTTATCTGTCTCCCATTTTATTATTTTATCAACACAAATTTATATTGGGTTTTTATGTAGTCAGTCATGAAAATGTGCTATTTCCATAGAAGGATTGTAGAGAAGAAAATCCGAGGAAAGTAAGGTGGTCAAAAGTTAAGTTACCAAGTTTTTACTTACTAAGTTCAGTAAAAACAATGCAAAAGAGGGGACTTCATGAAAGAGAGACTAGACCAAGGAGAAGCTCTACTAAATAATTTGCTCAAGTTTCCAGGCTCCAGCCCCCACTACTCAACTGAAAAATCTGAGTTGCTCTGTTCAATAGAGTAGGTCCCTGGAGAATGTGAGTCTTAGTCTGAAGATCTGGGACAAAACATCCTCTATGTTCCTAAATAAATATTGTATTGAAGTGTTCCTGCCTGTGCCATTTATTACCATCTGTGTGTACTTTGACTTAATACATTTTAAGCACTACGGAAAACAAGGCCCTATGTTTGTACTGCCTGGATATTTCTGTCAGAACCTAATGCCCTGGGAATGTTCTGTTTGATTGCCAATTAATGGTTTTTAAAATAAAGTTAGAGAGTTGTCCTAATTTTGTTTTCTATTCCAGATGAAGTCAGATGCCTTGGGAGCGATGGAGTCTCTAGGGCTAAATAGCCTGGGTTCAAGTTGCTACACTTAGCTAAGCAGGTCACTTTCCTTCTCTGGGAAATGTAGATAAGAACAACACTTAGCTAAAAGGCTTGGTGTGAGGATTAGATGAAATATTATCTAGAAAGCATATGTTGCCTAATGTGTTGTAAACATTCAATCTTGTTATGTTATTAATATAGATTAATTTATTAGTTCTCACTTTAAAAACTACAAAGCTTTTCCCATTTTGAAAAATAGCTTTGTCTTTCGGTCTTCTGATTTTGATTGTCTCTAAATCGCACTGCTTCTTCTTGTACATAAAGTTTCCCATAATAGAATTTAAATAATTAATCTTCCAAAGCAAGGTGGTCATGTACAATTTCTACCAGCTACTAGCAAACCAGTGGCAGACCTATGGCTAATTTGATGCTTCAACAGAGCAAGTGAAACATTGTCTTGTTGAGAGGTTTTAGGCAATAGGGAATATTGTTGGTTGAACACTCTGTTCATTATTCCTATCTGATATTTGACCAAATGTAATATATAAAATGTAGATCATGATAATCACAGGGATAAAGGTATATCAAAAAGCCTATTCTAAGATTTAAAAAACTCCAGAATTGCATTATTAAATCACAGTTAGTCTGAACCAATAACTCAAAGGCATGCCACTTATTTTTTTTTAAGAAGAGGGAAAAGCTTTTGTTCGCCTGTGGCTTCATTGGGGCATTGTCCTTTAACAACTCGTATTGGACACTGACTCTGTTAGGCACCATGCCAGGTGCCAGAGACTGAGATAGAATGGCTATTAAAAGTTTTACATTATTATAAGTAGTAAAATGAGTATTTCCATCAGCGTGTGATGTTCTGAATGTTTCATGCCCTCTCTGATGCTTTCATCAATGAGAAAAGAGTGCTTTGCTAGTGTAAAACTTCTGCATGCTCCCTATTCCTTCATACTCTTCTACTGGCGAAAAGAAAGGAAAAAGTGAATTTGATAGGTGAATTTGGAAAAACAAATCAATTTTACCTATTTTGTCCTTTTCTCTTGTCTCTTCCATTTGGATGCTGGCTGCCTTTAAGAGTGAAAAAGCCTGCTGTGCTCTTCCATGCTGGAAGTTTTACAAGCATAATCTACACCCCAGCAAAGGAAAGCCAACACTGCCTATGACTGGGTGGGTTATTCTGGTTGATTCTTGTGCCTACTCTCTGCAAACCCATTTGTCTACAGATATATAAGTTACATTCTACAGTATCATCATTATTAGTAATACATATGATATTTTCATTCCCCATGCCTCCTACTCTATTGTCTTATATCTCATAGTTTCAGAACTCAGACAGGAAAGAGCATATAACTTATTAGGTCCCACAAGAATTCATTTTTTAAAAATGTTATAGACCCCTAAACCTATCATCAAGAAAATGCCTATTTAAAATTAACTCTAAAGTAACAATGAACTAATACTGTCAGAGATGTGAAACACATCAGTCTTTACATTTTTGGCAACAATTTAAGAAAATAAGATATTTATTTATAAATAAGAGAAATAACTTTACAAAGCAGTACTGGGTATGTGGCCGAAAGCTAAAATGTATTTTATAGTCAATACATGTGATTAGAATACAAAATGGAAAGTCAATTTGTTATTGGGCTAATCAAAATAATTTCATCAAGCATTTGGATCTTGATTTGGGCCTCTGAGGAAGTGTAGGATTTAGATGGGTAGAGAGAAGAAGAAATTTCCATTAGGTCTGCATGGCACGATAAGGAGCTCAGAGGTAAAAATAATGATAGCTATTATTTATTGAGCACTATCGATAGACACTTTATTTACACATCTCATTTAAAATGTATAAAAATGTTGCAGGAATAGGCAACTATAATAATATAAGCTTAAGCAGTTTGTTCAAGGTCATGCTGCTGCTGATGGTGAGATTTGAATTCAGCCAGTTTGAATCCCCAAGCCAGCCCTTCTAGCCCCCACACTGTACTGCCTCACGGAAAGCAGAACTAAAACAAATAATATTGGGAACGAGTGACAAAGAGTGGCAAAATCATTTATGGATTGTATGGAATACAGGCAGAAGAGTTTGTATTTGACCTTAAACATGACTGGCAGCTAATAAATGTTCTTAATTATGAAAGCATCATGAGAGAATAGCGTGGAAGACTGAGTTCCAACATGGGAGAATCACAATGGGTCCTCAGAGAGTGGTCAATTTTGTAAAATACATTGCATCACATGATATTTCAATAAAGTGGTCTACAGACTGAATATAACTACCAAATGAATTGTCAGATGCATAAATTCACAATCGTGATTGACTTTTATATATTTCTTGCATATTAGTAATGGCTAAAATTTGTTCAATGGTATTATTAATCCCACTTTATACATGAAGAAACTGATCTAGAGAGATATTAAGTAACTTCCCCAAGGATATGCCCTTCTGTGTGAAGTAGCTGGAATTATAAACCCAGGCAATCTTGTTCTGAAATCTGCATTCTTAGTTACCACTCTGTTACCTCTCATATACTCCACCTATTTTTCTTTGTCCATTGGTATATTTCAAAGCTTGTCTTAAAATCGAAAATATCTAATTATCCTCTGGGCCAGAATTTCCCAATGTTAAATTCACAGAATATTAATTCTACAGAATGTAAACAGGGGTCAAATGACAAAAAAAGGCCTTGAACAAATCCAACTGCACAAACACCAGATTAAATATAAACAAGCAGGTTTTTTTTTTTCCTCAGAACTTGTCAGAGCTTTTACTCTGCCATTCATATTGTAAGTTTTATTCTAAATCTCTCTGAGCTATTTTGAAATCAAAATACTTTTATAGTAAGTTGGTGCTAACATGAGGCATTTCAAAAATAGTATTCAATTAATATGTCTTTGAAATATTTATAATGGTTGTCTTCATGGCCACTTTATGATGTTTTGCTTATATAGAATCTGGGCTGTTATTAGTTCAGGAATATTATATAATTTCTGTAGAGCTCTATTAACTCCCATTAGATAGAAGAGAAATTCATGTTAATTTATTTGGACCGGAAAAAGAGCAGATATAGATTCATTATATTTCCATTGTTGGTAATAATTTAATGAATGATTTTTGCAGTGAAGCAGAGGGTTTCCTAGTGGTATTTTAACTATTTTGTCTAATTATGGTCAACTTTTACACTCATTTCCTTTTAATAGCCAAAAATAATTTAGAAATCATGATGTTTACAGCCATTCTATAACAGTTCTGATTACCTGAAAACTAGCATCCTTGAATCATCATGGACTACTAACTAAAATGAAAGGTAACTTGTACTATATGGCTTGCAGGATATTAACCAAGGCAAAGCAATCATTTTAGATACTAAAAAAAAACCCATGTCTGTACTGGTTGAAAACCATGGAAATAGGTCTGATACAGGAAGCAAATAAATATTTTTCTATTGTATAAATATTATATTACATATTATACATTACATACAGAAAGACACAAAGGTATAGCCAAGACTTTTCAGGTTGCCTCCTATAAACTTAATTTATAATTTTCCTTGACAAGTTAAATTTTAAAAATTCTCCAAGAAATCCAAAGATACAGTGTCCACTTACCATATCATGGTCTGAAACGGGTCCAAAACTGGTAACGAAGATATCAGTCTTCACTTCAGTTACACGCTCTGATGAAGCAGGAAATTGGGCAAGTAAGTGTCTGTAACAGTCCTTATTAGATCTCACCACCATATACACACACCCAAATTGGAAATTCATTGGCTTTGATTAGCTATTTCTAAAATTGGTCCACTGTGTAGTCCTGATAATTTACTGCTTACACATAAAAATTCACAGTTAATATTTTCTATGGAGAATGAAGCCTAAATATGCCACTTTGGGAGGCAGACTTTATGGAAAACTCAGCGGCTGCCTAATGAATTCTTCAAGAATGGACATACTTGCCTAAATAATACTAAACTGCTTCACATTGTAATGAAAACATATTAGCATATTTGTATGGCTTAAACTTAAATATTTTTACATGGCAAGACAGATCCTCCAGGTATTTAAGCTATTCTTAGGAAGTTTGTAGTGTAGTTTAGCAAGCATTATTAACTCTTCAAGGACTCAAGAGTATGTTTTATAAATGTTTGCTTTCTTGCACTAAATCATAACTGAGTTATCCAAATTACTCCCTGGGAAAAATATGACAACCTATGTAAGTATCTTCAATTTTCAGGATGAGAAGAACATATGATGGCACAGAAAAAGTTCACTTAATAGATTCTGTTTTGTATTCCATGTGATTTTATTGTATTGTCCTCTAATGGCACATGTATCAAGCAATAAAGCATATTTATTATAGTGCTGTGACAACACAGTCATTTTCCGGAGAAATACTGCCATTCCCCAAGAGATAGGAAAACAATGCTTTCAGAAAAGAAAACAATTTGTTGAATGGTAAGAATGAAAAATACGAGTTTGTAATTTTCACCTTTAGCTCTAAAAAATGCAGTCCAGTATCTTAGGTAGTTTATTTATCAGCGTATTGGTATCTCTAAATAGGTAATTCACCTTTTATAAATTCCTTTGAATTTATAAAATGATAATTTCCTTTAGAAATCAGGAGCTGGCCTTTTCCCTTAGCAATTTACTTGTGAAGAGTTAAGACTTTCAGTATAAATTCATCTCAAGAAGGTCATGTTATACACTACATGTAATGTATAACTCAATTAAAAGAATAATTTGGAATCGGGGATGTTCCCTTCAATAACCAATACAACGTTTTCTGCAAAAAAAAAAAAAAAAAAAAAAATTGTTAATTGGCTCCAAATGCTTAAATGAGCCTCTTGATGTAGAAATTATCTGCAATTTACCCTTTTAAAAGTTCAAAATGAGAACATAGCTTATGACAATGAAAATAAAGTGTTGTGGTTTTAGAAATCACTTCCAACTGTAGCTTTATCACACTGCAGCAACTTTGTGTAGCACGAGAGGCACAATTGTCAGCGCTGTTCCAGCTGCCTCAACCATACTCCTCTTCTGATGCCCCCATTCTCATTTGTTCTAGCATCATTTCTCTGGTATATGTTACACACATTCTTTCCACATATATTTTTACTAGATTATTTCTCTTTCTTAGTTAAAACATCTGTTATTTCTCAAGGCTCCATCAAGAGCTCATTCTTTATTAGAAGTCAGGACTGTCTTTCAAACAAAAACAATAATAAACAAAATTTATGTTATATGTTCACAAAAGTAAGAATTTATCATAGTAAATGAGCTCACATTTTTCTCTGCTTTTTTTTTTTTCAGTATTTCCCTTTCTGGATCAAATAAAGTTACCATCAGTTGAATTTTCTTTGCTATCATAAAATACACCTTTATTATCATGAAGAAAGTACAAGAGACAAGATGACAGACCCTTGAGCATATTTTCACCCTAAATTATTTGTGTACCTTACTTATTGTATTAATTTTATTTCTTATTACTCACAGATAAACTTATTGCAATTAGGTGTTTTCCAGGCTGGGTGATCGAGGGAATCAAAATCTAAATTATCTTTATACATAAATCTTGATATGGTCAGATATTCCTGTTACACTGTCTTTTTTCTAATTTGTTGACTCAACTTCTCTTTGTTTCCAAGGTTCAACTTTGTTTCTACTTATATAACAAAGTTTAAGAATTACAATGAATATTATATGAAACTTAGAAATATATGAAATCAAAATGTTAATTTTTATTAATATATAATTACTTTTATTTTTGAGATGCATGTTCATTTAGGGAATATCTGTCAATCCTTGTCTGCACACTTGCACGTACTCAGCAGCCAAGGTCAGTTCTCCGGGAGTCATTTACCACTATTATGTAATTCTTAAGTATGGGAAGAGCATAATATCTACACTTTAAGGTAATTCCACAAAGTCCCTAGCTTTACAAAATTGATTTACCAAAGGTGTTAGGAGCCATCAAACTGTATTATTTAGCATGATAAAAAAGCCCTGAAGGAGAAAGGTGAGCACTTGGCAAATGTATGGGCCTTTCTCTCTGTTATTTTAAGATTGCTAGTAGATTACCATGCTGGATAATAAACGAATTAAAAGGCTTAAAAGTGTGTTTATAAAGATTATTGTGCCAATAAAATGCAGTACAAGACATAGTTCAATTTACAACCATATATAGCCATGTATAATTGTTACTGTGCCATTTAAAGGTAAGGCAAAAATAGAAATAAATTCACATACATGACTAAAACCACATGTTGAGAGTCTATTTCTTTAATATTTCATTTATCATTTCTCCTAAACTTATTTACCATACCAGTTCACCATCTTCAGTTATTTTATCTTATTTTGTACTAGACACTTGCCTCTGAGACGTCCCAATAATCACCATTCCAACATCACTAGACAAGTACCCTGACTGGGTGTCCCCACATGAGTCTCTTGAAGGACCTTCTCACCATGAGTGCTAGCCTTACATGTGTCCTTCAGGAGTTCCTGATTTTCACTCTCTATTTATTATTTTTCTGCTCCAAACATATTCTCAATACCTAGGCTTTATGTTGCAAGATTTGTGGCATTCCAGGGAATTTTCCTTGTTTTCATATCTTTCTGAGTTTTCTAAACTTATATTTTGCAGGTTTTTTTTTCTAACAACATAATGTATTATATTATTATATACACCTCAAGCATACCTCAATACTGAAATTTGCCTGTGGGAGATTGCAGTGACCAAATACTAAATGGGAGAGGGGAGTGAAGACATAAGAAGAGGAAGAAGCAGAGAGTAATGATATTCTGCATACTAACTAGAACTTGGGGCAGCAGAATAATTTAAAAAGGGGAACAACCATTTTTCATATATTTCCCCCTCTAATATATCTCCTTTGCCACATACCCAAGAAATTCTCTTTAATTTGATTTGTCATCAGCTTTTAGCAACTGTCCAGTGGAAAAAAAAGTTTATGTGGCTGGAAAACTCTGCTTAATTATCTAATACTGTTGAAAACATTAACATCCTAATGTCTCTGAGAAATCATGTCTTAAATAAATGTGGTCAACCTTGTTTACCCTGTTTCCCCAAATTATTTGAGACTTCTGCTCTAAGATATTACAAAAGCTTTAGGGTGTGCTTGAGGCTACATAACAATATAATACATTATGTTCTCAGGAAAAAAACCTTCAAAATATAAGTTTAGAAAACTTAGAAAGATATGAAAACAAGGGATATTCCCTGGAATGCCACCATTCACATAAATCTACTGAGATATGGTTTCGATATGTGTCCTGCCCAGATCTCATGCTGACCTGTAATCCCAAATTTTGGAGGTGAGGGATGGTGAAAGGTGTTTGGATTTTGGGGGTGGATCCACATGAATGGCTTTGACCATCTTCTTGGTGATAAGTGAGCTCTCTCTCTCTGAGTTCACATGAAATCTGGTCATTTTAAAGTGTGTGGCATCCCTTCAACACACCACCCCACACCCGCCACAACCCTCTGTCTCTCTCTCTCTCTCTTACTCCGGCTTTTGCTATGTGATACATCTGTTCCCCTTTCACCTTCTGCCATGATTGGAACTTCCTAAAGATCTCATCAAAAGACAAGCAGATGCAGTGCCATGCTTGTACAGCCTGCAGAATTGTGAGCCAATAAAATCTGTTTTCTTTATAAATTACCCCAGTCTCAGTTATATCTCCACAGTAATTCAAGAATGGCCTAACACATCCACTTTCTATTCAAATATATACTTAATGATTTTCCTCAAACCACATCCTCACTTAGTCCAGCATGTTTTCAATGACAAGGGATAGTTTTCCTAAACTAAAACTATATATTTCACAATAGTTCACCAGGAATTCTCCAAGTGGTTTATGAAGTCATTCTTCTTCAGGATAGAAGGTTTATAATCCCAAGTACAAAGGCTTAAGATAGGGCCTTGTTGCGAATCAAGTTCAGCCAAGTTAAAAACAGAGACAGAGTTAACTCTCTTTCTTTGTTCAAGAAAAGGTGGGTTGAAATTATGACCTCTTTAGCCCCATGACCAGACTCAAATGGAAAGTGTGTGTGTGTGTGTGCGTGTGTGTGTGTGTGTTGACTGAGATCTAGGGGAATTCTTCAGGAACCTTCTTTTTCTCCAAGTTCTGAAAAAATTTAACCATCTTAGCCCCTCTTCCCAATGAGATCCCACAGAGTATAATTATTTATTATTTGAGGAACATTAGAATCTAAATCGTGTGCTCTAATACCAGAATTTATTGACTAAGCACCATATTCTAAAATACTATTAGAAATAACTGGAAAGTACCTAAGGCCTTTCCGCAGATCACATGAAGAAAGGTCAACAAATTTTTTATGCTTCAGCTAAGAGAATACAACACAAGTCAAAAACTCCTAAGAAAGTCTATCTAAAATTATTGTACACCTACTCAAAGCTAAACATGAGTGAGCTATCAATATAACTAGGAAATTGTCTGAAAATGAAAATCAATTAAAATAACATGGTTGGAAGAAATGTTCAAAGAGATAATTAATCAAAGAGTTTTAAGAATATTTTATTCACAATAGTTCTTCCATGTCGTATGTAAAAAAGAAAGTCCAAACATTCTGGTTTTTGAGAGAGGGTCTTGTTCTATTTCCTGGGCTATAGTACAGTGACTTCTGGCTCACTGCAGCCTCAACCTCCTGGGCTCAAGTGATCCTTTCACCTCATCTTCCTGAGTAGCTAGGACTAAAGGCACACACCACCATGCCCAGCTACTTTTTAAAAATAGAGACAAGTCTCCTTATGTTGCCCAGGCTGGTCTTGAACTCCTGGGCTCAAATTATCCTCCAGGCTCAGCTTCCAAGGGTGCTGGGTTTACAGACATGAACCTCTGCCCCCAACCTAAAATATTATTTAGGATAAATGTACATACCTGTGCAAGTTTTCTAGGGAAAATCATTGAATGAAGTTATTAAAAAAGAATCATGATGATGATGGTTGTTACTGCAGTTAGAGATATCTCAAAATAATACATCAACATAAGTGAAGAATTTGGTAATAAATCTATTAAACTCAGTCTTTAAACAAGCACACCCTTCAATGTGTAAGACATACATTTGTGTTTATACATATGTATATACACACTATACATGTATAAACATATATATAAATACTATATTGCATTCTCTAATTCCCAGACAGCAGTTAATCTGTTTTTTCCTAGGAATTTTCTACAATGTTGATAACCTGCTGATAAGTTTTGAAATAACATACATTTTGAATCAGTAATTCAAAAATACAAGATTAGTAGTGGAGGCAAAAATGAGAAAACCAGAGTAGTAAAATAAGCAGTAAGCACATTAGATTAAGCATCTAAACACTCAGATTTAAACTCTGATTTTTCTCGAGAACAAGCTGTGTGATTTTAGGTACAATCCTGTAATCTCTCTGAGTCTCTATTCCTACATTTTGAATGAAGAAATAATACCTGCTCAAATGACTACATAGCATTGGAGTGAAGTTCAAATAACATCGTGGTGCCAAAAACACTTTGAGAGGTATCTGTTGGGTACATTAATTTAGTCAATAAATATTAAACATTTTCTATGTGCCACTTAGGCACTATTCTAGGTAACGGTAATACAGTGATGAGTAAAAGTGAAAATGCTTCTGTTCCTCTGTAGCAAAACTCACACTGATTTTAGGAAAAACATATTTTAGATAGAATAGGAGATAGATAGATAGATAGATAGATATGTAAGTGCCTATATAATTATGCACAAACACATATACACACATTCTGCTATTTAAATTGTGATTATAAATGCTCTGAAAAAAAATGTCTTTGGAAGAGATAAAACTTGAACTGAGACTTTAAAGATGGGAAAAACTTAGTAACATCCAGACCCGGGGAAATACATTAAGGAGAAGGGGAAAAAAAGAGAAGCAGGCAAAGGATCTGAGGTGAAAATAAATGTGTTATGTTTAAGAAACAGAAAGTCCAGTATATCTGGAGCCTGGGAATGCTGATGATCTTGGTACAAGATGACAATCTAGAGGTAAATGGGACAATATCTAAACAGCCCTGTGCATTTCAGCTTGCAGTTGACCTTTATTTTAATGCAGTAGGAAGCCTCTGGGTAATGAAATGAAATGATGTTACTTGCCATCTAAGAAGATAGCTGATGCTGTGTGAATAGTGAACTGCAAAAGTGACTGTAATAAAAAAATGGAGGAAGGAATGAATAATGAAGAATTATAGGTGGCATTTTATTAGTAATGCTATCATAACTGTTTATTTAATACGGCATTGGCCATATTTTTCCCGGAAATGCTGTCTACTGAGGAACTCAGAGTAATATTCACTAGACCCAGTTTTATGGGTTCATACTGATGAAGGAGGCCTATTGCCTTACTTAAGCTGTGTTGTGTCTATCGATTCACAGAGGTAGGTAATACATGGAGACTAAATGGACTGACATTAGTCATTATAATAAAATGTATCTCAAAACCCTACTTTAAAAAGTCCTGTTTGGAAATTGAAAATATCCTGGGCTCCTACATAAACATCAATGTATACTCCTGGATATGGCAATATTCCAGCTCCCTGCTGACCTCCGTGATTTGAGCACCATTTTCGTCCCCTGTCCTTCATCTCCATTCAATTAATGCCTCAGAAAAACTGGGAACTTTTCCCCTAGTTGTTATGTAGAGCTGCTTAACTTTGGCTGTTTTCAGCTACTGAATCTGGATATAGGGGTAGACCCTCAAATTTCAAGGTGTTTGACCGATCCTTGATTTTTTGGTGTTTTGGGATTCCCAGAACTCAAATGATACAAACATTTCCTAGGAAGAAAGGTCAATATTGTTGCAGGAACTATTTATCTTATTTCCACTGATAAATTCCCTCCTTATACTGTAATATGAGCAGTTTCTATTGAGAGAGAGCTAACCTTTAGAGAATGTGCATTTTGCTGTTGGAGAAATGGATTTCTCTGGCCAGTAGAAGTCTTTTTTAAATTTTTATAATTTTTAATTCTTTTGAGTACATAATAGGTGTATGCATTTGTGGAGTACATGAGATGTTTGGACACAAACATGCAATGTGTAATCAGTATAAGTCTTGATCAAAATTGTACAAACTGCAATAGCTGTCAGTAATCCTATTTCCCACTCTCAGAGTAGCATTTTAGTTATACTAAAATAATACTATTAACAATCTTACAGACATATGCCATTTCTTAGGGACTTGCTTTCTCTTAAGTTTTCCAAAAATGGCCATCGGTGACATATAGCAAACACGATTCTCATCTCAGTAACACTACATTATTTTTCAAATTTAGAATTCTGATTCTGCCAGAAAAAAGAGCAATGATCTATAGACAACATTTTTTAAAATCCCACATTGGTACTAAAATCAACATGGGACATGGAAACTATAAAAAGGGTCAAGAGTAGCTACACTACAAAAATAAACCATAGCTGTTTACTAATACTGTGCCCTTTATAATTTGGACATAGTTGCAGTGGTTGACTTTTTAAACATGTTTTCATTTTTCATATTTGTGGATACATAGTGGGTGTATATTTTTATGTGGTGCATGAGATGTTTTGATACAGGCATGCAATGCAGAATAATCATATCCATCCCCTCAGCATTTATTCTTTGTGTTAAAACAATCTAATTATACTTTTTTAGTTATTTTTAAATGTCCAGTTATGTTATTATTGACCATAGTTACCGTGTTGTGCTATTAAATACTAGGTCTTACTCATTCTTCCGATTTTTGTACCCATTAACCATCCCCACTTCTCTCCCCCCATCACCCTACAGGGTCTGATAACCATCCTTTTACTCCTTTTACTCTCTGTCTCCATGAGTTTAATTGCTTTCATTTTAGATAACATAAATAAGTGAGAACTTATAACATGGGTACAACTGGAAGTGATTGTGCTAAGTGAAATAAGGCAGGCGCAGAAAGACAAACACTGCAGTGGTTTCATTTTATCTCAGGAAAATATTGGCACTGATCAGGTAGATGGTTTACATACAACAGAAAAGATGAGAGTATGAAGTTTTCTAAACATGCTAGAACATTCTTTCGGGTATTTAGGTTAGATTCAATAGACAAGCTGGCTCCATGAGCTGAGGGTAGATCTCAGCCAGTAAATGTTAAAAGGTATTCTCTGTACATTTTAACAATTCCTCTTGGGATTTTGGTAACTATATTTTCTCTGAAATTTAGCTGAATTATGAACTGTTAAGATATAGCATTTCTGTGGAAATGGACTGCATTTTGCCAAAGTCTAAGCATCTGCTCCACACCTGGCATTAAAAGCAACAGGGAAAATGACAGCAAATTCAAAAGGAAGGATTCCAGAGTAGAATTTCAAAACATAATACTAAAGGCTATTCTCTGGTAAAGTAAACATAACAACAGCAAGGGATTGGATAAACCTAACTTTCTTTGAATTTTTTTTCTGGAAGTTGTCAGTAATTTAGACTCTTTATTCTATCTAATGCTATCATATTGTGACAGAAACTATTTTGTTCTTTTTTTAAAATTTTTTAATATAAATACAAAATAGGCATTTTAACATTAGTTGAACATAAACAAAATGATTCTCTCTAATCTCAATGTTGCATAGCATATTAAAAATATAAAAGATCACATGAATATCAGACATCTTCTTATCTTGAGATAGATTGAAGTTGAATTTTAAAAGAATTAAACTATGCTGCTTTCCCTATCCTTGGGCCTTCTAAGCTTTACAAAGTGGCAAAAAAAAATAATTTGTTCTTTTTAGAGCCCTGTTAGCTTGCCACTTTTTCTTATTTTTATGTAAAGAAATGGAACCCAAGACCCAAGCCAATTCCCTAACAAGCCAAAAATATCTTGCCAACTGTAGGGAATTTCCCACCCAGTTGCCTTGCATTAGGAGTTGGGAATTCTTACATCTTAAAGCTGAGATCTCTTGAAATAATTAGGCTAAAGGTTAGTCTTAAAGGTTTTCTGTTGGCACACATAATTCAAGATTAGAAAAAATATGATAATAAAAAGAAAGTCTGCTTTGAGGCATAAATGATTTTTTAAATAATATGTTGGTATTTAAATACATTCAGACATAGCTCCAGTTACAAATGCTTTGTTACTTGATACTGTCGAAGAAAATCTAAAAATGAAAACAAAACAAAACCCACAAAACCAAAAAATCCAAACCTACAACACTTACAGAAAAAAAAGAATATGTTAACTAAATTTCTAATAAAGTATAGCAGGAATAAAGATAGTCTATTCTCTAGCTACAATTTTATTTCTCTATCATCTACCTCTCCACTCTTCTCTCAGGTTTTGTCATTTTAGGAATACACATCCATCTCTGTTTCCTTTGCTGTCTTTACCTACGTGGTTTGATGACAAAACCTTTGAGAGGTATTTATCATCCATGATATCATACATGAATATTAAGTTTAAGACTGATGTAGATCATTATAACAATATTTCCAGGAACTACCTAATGGTAGTTAGGGAGAGAGAGGGTGAAAAGTTCTTTCTTCTGAAATTCTTTCATTTAAGACCTCATTTCTTCAGCTGTATCATGTTTGTGTTCTAGTTAAAGAAGTATCTGCCCTAATTTGTTTTCCAAGAAGCGAAGTAAATGTGTTCATAGAATAAAATGTCTTTTGTAAGTTAAATGGGTGAAAATAAGTATGTGCACAGGAGGAGAAACCCTTAGCTTGGTTGCATGGCCTCTTGGTGATAAACTGTACATCAGTGGGGCTCACCTGGGATTTTGGCTTATCATAAATAAAGTGAAACCTGTTTATATGGTGGGATAAAAGGGAGGAGAAACATATCACTTGAAGAGTATTAAATATCCATAAAAGCCTGATTATCTTCCTTCAAAATTAAGCTTCATATCTCTGTTTATGGATTATTTTTGTCCCACACCCAAAGTGCAGGGGAAGCCAATATGAAAATGACTGAAATTTCATGCAGATGGGTGCAGTTCAGCAGGAGCAGTATTTAATTTTTTAGGAAGCTGGAGAACATTCAGGGTTCCTTCATTTATTGTAATACAGGCAAAGAGGAAAAAACTTGGGAAAATGAATTTCCTAGAAAAATCTTGGTTTCATCCTGATTTAAAACTAAAAGAGCCATATAAATTGATCAAGGGACACTTGAGTCTTCCCAGGCTCATGAGATCAATTCCTCTCCTTATCATTTCCTCTTTGTTGCTGTCTTTCGCTTTCTCGATTCCTCTGACTCCTCTCTGTTCTCTATTTTCTATCCTCTTTTGCTTTCCTTTACTTTTTTTTAACTTTTTCTTTCCTCTTTTCCCATTTTTCTGACTTTTTTCCTTTTTTCCTTATTTTATTATTCTACACTAACCATGCTTTAGGTAAGAGTTCTTTCAAAAAGATTACTCAGCTTCTAGTTGCAAGAAAGAAGCAGCCCCCCACATCTTGCCACCAAAGAGATTATAGACAAGAATGAATTTGGAAATTACTAATAATTTTTATTTATATTTTCTGGATACTGATTACTTTAACTCAAGTCTATTTAAATGTTTCTTCACTGATATTGTACATAAATTATGAACATAGTTAACTAATTTTTCTCTTTACATCCCAAATAGACGCTATTAAATTTTTAGAATTCCACATATTCTAATCCTCTGTAGCTCTCCTACCTTTAAAAATACCTTCCTAGAGATTTCTCTTTATTAGTCATCTTTTTATTTGCAGTTTCTCATGATTAATCTTATCCTTGAAAAGGCAGCCTTTTAAAATAGTTTTACAATATTTGCAAACTGGTTCCTGTCATCTAGATTAACCAAGTTATAGTTTTCATTTCTAGTTATTGAACCCAAGGTATATATCTACTAAGAACAGTGCTACACCTTCTGATGCAGTGTGTGTTTCTTTAAAAACAGGTCATGATGAATTTGCAAAAGAAGAGTTTCTTGTATTAGTCTCAAGTCTTAGCTTATCACATTTTTCTATTTTCTGACGACATTCAGAAGCAAAATCCTTGCCTTTTGCATAATGTTGTTACTTTTATAAAACAAGACTTTTGTCATAGAAAGAAGCTAGTGGCACCTTTATCTTGCAAGAGGAAATTATCTTAGCTATGATCATAAAATTACTAAAATGTTTACTCTCTTATAAGATAATGATAATCTCACATATTTCCTTTACATAGTCTTTTCATCTGAAGGCAAATGGCTCCTGTAAAAAAATAAATAAAAGGAGAGGGCCTGTTTTGCAATAGAGATCTACTGGAATGCACAGCATACTGAAAGTAGCAAAAATTTATGGTAAAGGAATGAAATTTAAATACTTTGAATATGTAAAAATTTTAAAAATACACAATAATGTCAACTTAATAGCAGCCAGCATTCATGGTATTATCATGTTTCTCTAAGTCTACAGCTGGTTATATTTCTCAAGATGTCTTAAAACTATACTTAGTATTTTAAACTATACTTCTCTAATTTCAGATACGGTCTCTAAATGCACTTTAAAATATTGATGATTCTGTAGGTATACGTAATAAACACATGCCATTTTATTCCTTAAGGATTAAAAAAAATCCAAAAAAGAATATAAAAAAATAACTTTAGTCAGTATCAAAGTTTTTTCATAAATCTCAAATTCATCACATTTAAGTGTACCACATTCCAACAGGATGTTTAGAATAAACATAGATAAAATATTTGAGCTACTTTTTTGTTTGCTTTAATTTCTATCATAATCTGAAAACTTATTGTTACCAGAAATCAGAAATATCAAAAAAAAAATCTTACTAAAGATTAAAGCACATCCACTGTTAATTTTCTCAAGTCCTGAGATTATTATAGCATATTGTTCATTTCACGAAAAGGAAGATGGCATGCCTATACTTGGAAAACTACTATTTCTGTTCTTTAAATACATATCTATTTTTTCTGGGATTAAATAGATGATAAAAGTAGATTCTACAAAAATAGCAATGTGGCAATATGAATTAACATAGTTATTCTTATAAGCAAATCACTAGTATTGAAAATTAGCTTTTCAATATACTCTTAGTCTAATCTATATCTTTTCAGGCTCTATGGTTCTCCAGGGTCTAGGAGTGCATATAAAAATTAGTTAAAGCGATTTTTGCTAAAACGATATTTGATGAAAGGGTTAATGTGTACATTTATTAAAGAGTTATTATATACAATTATTTGGAAATGAACACTCACAGCTTGTTACTTGTTCTCTGAACAATAATGTATACACATGGGTAGATTTTAAAAGTTTGTATGTAAAATTATTTAATAAATTGAAGACTATGCACAAATCTGTCAGATAATATTCATATTTACATGTCAAAATATTAAATAGAATTTTCTAAACTAGAATGAAGAGAAAGTATTAAAATATGTTGTAAAATTCTGCTGATTTTTTAGGGAATGATATCACAGGGCAGGAGGAGATTCGGTAAAGTGATCAGATCATTCCAATCAATATTTTCAAAAGTGTTTCTATGTAAAATTTATAACACTAGCCTGGCTATTTCTTCTTTTTGTATGTTCCTCATCTAGCTAGTTTTGTAATTTATTGCAAATTTTATAAATCAAGAAAAACTTGTGAAACCAATTGAGAGGTTTAAAGGTACACAAGCAATATTTTGACATATCATATATACAATTAGGCTCCCCTTTTGTGACCACTCTATTTAGAATTAAATAATTTTTTTCTAAAAACTTAAATGAATTTTTGCTGAAGTCCAAACCTGAGGAAATTTGTATAGTATGTCCTAAAATGAATGTTTGAAATTGATTAGAAAGGACACCTGGTAAGACACTTGACATATATTTGTGTTGTGTCTTTCACAAGGCAGTCCCCCTTAAACTTTTGAGACACTAATGACATTTGGCAGCTTCAAAATAGGCCCATAATGCACATTCATGTCATTACATTATGCAAAATATTTCTTAAAAAGTGACTGTAAATCCATGCAACCATTTAGTCATAAAATCATTGCTTGAATTTGTAAGCTTTTTATTCTTTGCTTATCTGTGCTGTCTAGATGAAGGAGAGGTGGCCTTCTTAATATTGCCATTTAATTATTATTTAAATGTTGCTATTAAATAGTTTCTAGAAATGCTTTAGGAAAGGTTCAGTGTCAGCTATAGTTGAGAATCATGGATTTTAACCTTGGTTTTCTGTGTGACTTTGAACGAAAATTTATTTCCTTGTTTCACTTGTTTTACTCTGAGATCAATATTTTGATTTGGCTTCATTAGACTTTGTTTAACAAATAAGATGCTTTGATTATCTTATTCAAGTGTTATTCAAATGTGTGCCATTCCTATAACTATTTACTCTTATTGTTATACATATTGTGTTATTAAATGTTGTATTCTTCCTAAGCAGAAATGTATCAATATAACCGAGTAATGTATAAACCAAGAAAAATAAAATTGTACTGCAGAAAATTAGGGTATAAGTTCAAATGCACAATTAAACTACAACACGACCATCTATCTCCTTCCCCTATTATCCTAGAGGGGGTGGCAATTTAACACATAATAGTGGATCAATATGTAATATTCCAAAATAAATGTTTGAACCAATAGAATCAAAGATACCCCTGTTGGAATTCAATGCAGACATAGCAGTACCAGGTGAGATAGCTGCAGTCTTTGTGCTGGAAGAGAGAATATTATCCCAGTTTTTACCTACATAATAAAATCATTACACAGAAAGTACTGTGCTTATCACGTAAATGTAGCAACTCCTTCGTGTCATTATGAGAAGTTTGTGTCTGCCTTTTACTACATATGGATATGAAACTACATAGTAACTTGAATTAACATTGAGTGATCGATTAAAAATAGATTCGTCATTAAATTACATGTTACCATCCTTATTATTTGACTATTAAAGTTAGGCTGTAATGGTAAAGATTCCATGCTATCCTCTAAAACAAAAATACAACAAATGCAACCTACCTCCCAATCCTGGTCTCAGGCGATTGTCATAGCCATCTAGGAGTCTGTCCAAAATCCTGGTGAAGACAGTGGTGTTGTCTTTAAGTTCATCTTGTAATGACTGCTGTCCATAGCTGAAAAACCATAAAGAGAAGCAATAGCTAAATTATACATTTCTACTAAAGCCTCTTTCCAAATGAAACCTTTCTCAGTTTTTCTATCTTGCTTTCTACTGAATCTTAACTTGAAAATTATTTTTCACAAGGTAAAAAAAGAATGTTATTTTTAAACTCTGGGCATTTAGTTATATTTATCTTCATGGTTTATAAGCTATTTTAAATTTTTATTCATTAAATGTGAATGGATAATTATAAGAAATGACTTCTGTCTGTTTAATTTTGAATTCTCAACATGTATATTATGTTGTAATGCATGTCTTCTCTAAGCAAGTAAGAATGCTAATGCACATTTTTTTAAAACCTGGAAAACTTTCCAAATTAAAAAAAAAAGGTTACCAAAATAATTGTGTGTGTGTGTGTGTGTTTTAATTTAACATGTAGCAAAAGCCTAAGGTTTTACCTACCAACATCCCTTCTTTCATCCACTTCTTATAGATCTGTGTTTTGGCAGGGTGTTTTTTTTTTTTTTTTTTTTTTTTTTTTTTCTTTTTTGATGTTCTTGTAAGAGATTTAGATGAGAAACATAGATAAAACTTATTTCTTAGATAATTCTATTTTTACGTCAGTGTGCAAATTTCCATTCCTCTTAAGATTCATGACCCAATTATTAAAATTTTTCTATTCACACAACTAATTAATTTTTATTATTTCTAGTCTAAGATGTAAAAAGAACCTTTAGAAAGATCAAGTTCAATAATCTTAATTTATGGTTTACTAAGCTGTCGTACAGTTTTAGGGTTTTGTTTAAGAAGGCATATCTATTTGTGAGCAAAACTTGACCTAGAATCTAGCTTTCTTCAAATGTTAGTCAGAAATTTTATTTCCCTTCTTCTATATTGGAATAATTATTTATATTTAAATGTTACTAGTTGGAGATGTAGTTTGTATCCCTTACCATTATTAGTCTTTGTGTTTCAACCACCTAGTGATCTCATTTCAAAAATCGTGTATTTCCTACATCAATCACATTGCTATCTATGCTCCTTGAATCATATTTGGTGTGATGATTAGCATGACAACTCCAAAATCCTTTGAGAGAAGTGTTTTCTATCTTAGGATGGATTAAATTTACTGATATATTTCAATTATAGTTCTGACCTTGAATACAAAAGAAAAATGAATATAGGGTGTAAACTAAGAAACTGCCACAAATCTATCACTTCCATACTTTCTACTTAATACGCTTTGGGCTGCACTTCTGTGTGCTCATGTTATTGATAAATATAAGAAAAATAGTAACATTTGAAACCAGAATTCACTTACTTGACAGCAGCAAGAAATATGATCAAAGTATCATTTCAAAAACAAACACTGTTTTGCAGGTAATTAATTTTCTGTCGACAAAATGCAATAGCTATTTTTCTGATGAAGTTTTAATTTGATAAAGTTACTAAAACTAAAGGCTGTCCATAATATTGGATATCCTATGTAATATGCCTCTATGAAACAAATTTTCATTCCCCCTAATTTCAACATTCATGCCATGCAAATTGAGGGCTTACTCTCTTTTGGCAAAATTAAGCATCTTGCTGGTTTTTAAATCAAATTTCCAACAAGCTAAGTGTCTTCCAGTATGTCTCATTGGCAGATGACAGCAGTAAGTCAACAATAGTTTTATGAATGCAATTATTTATTAAAAAAAAATCTCATTGTCACAAAATCAATTGTCATGCATGCATCTTTCAAGGATACTGGAAGGTCATCTTGATAAAAATGGAAAAGAAATGTTAGAACACCCTAAGTTATGAGGAGGGCCTGATCGGAAACTCTAAGGAAGAAGCAATGCAATAAGAAGAAGGAAAACATGAGATGGGGTAACATGACGAAGTAAAATTAAATTGTTAAAACAATCCTTAGAATATGGAGTGTTTATTACCTTTATCTAAACCCTGTAAGTTTTTACAGCTTATATAAAATTCAGAAAATGCTTTTCTCCCTGGTTTTATCTTACAAATGTTTTCACCAATTGTTTTCATTGGAATACAAATGCCCAAAGAGACCACTGTCTTTTGCCCAAAACCAGTTCTGCTTTCCCAACTGAAGTGGAAATCTTTCTTTTACGTAATTTTTTAGTGATTCTCCATCTTTACTTCTAACTCACTATGTCAAGTTGTAATTGCAAGAGAAAAACCCTAGGAATTAGATGGTTATCCATTTGGTATTAAACTCTCCTGCCAACGTAGTGTTTCCTAAACTGAATATATATTTTGAAGAGAAATGCCAGTTTCAGTACCTGATTTTGATTCCATATGAACCACTATATAATAAAACACTGTGCACTAACTCCATCTACAGGTCATTGCAATAGTAACACTTCGTATAATTTTTCAAAAGCAGTAAAGACATTTAACTTCTCACATTAAGGGTATGTGATAATAATGCATGTTTGTCAGTGTTTATCATACACAATAACAGGAAAACAACAACAGACAACTTTTGAATTAAAATAAATCTTTCTAAATGCACATGTGTTTCTAGACTATTGCATCTCCCTATTTTAACTCTTTAGAGTTCACTTGCCATTGCATTTTGAAGAAACTCATGTTTTTATATTACGTCTGACTTTCTTATGGGCCACAGGAATAGGCTACACAAAAAAAATACAAAATCAGATAAAGAAAAATCTGAAAAGCTCGGTCATATAAATAGTTTCTGCTATATTAATTTCCCATGCTTGATTGATTCATTAGAAAATATTTTGACTATGGTTAAGCTTAATAAACAATTAGTAATTGTTTTTCAAAATTTGTCTTCATAGTAGGTACATTTAAACGGGGAAATTCGATGTTACCAAAGTTCTTAAATATTTGTCTCAAGTAGTCCACCTTTACTGGTTATATAGATAACAATTTCAAAACATGATAAGCACATGCATTTATAGAGACATGATTTTCAAATTGCAGATATTATTTAAAACTTTCCATTTCTATATATACAAAAATTACTCTGTGATCTTTGCAACTGGCTAGAAATTTTCTTGCTGCATAATCAGCTTACACGGTATGCAACCACTAATTGGGTAACTTTTTTTATGAATTAGGAAATCATATGTTTTGTTCAGTTCCAGCTGAACAGTGAAAAGTTCAATGTAAGACTTAAATGTTGAATTAATAAGTGTCTTAACAATGGCTTGTTAGGTGTATTCTAACTAACATGCAAATATAATGATTTTTTTTTTCATACTGCTCCTCTTTATTCTTAGCTGGAAATTATTGCAGTTAAGTTTTCTGAATTCCCTTAGTCATAAATGCATCTGAGGACAATTTTCTTCCCCCTGAAAAAATAAATGAAAAGTTACAGAAATTTTCATGCAGATTAAAAAAAAAAAAAATGTCCCCACCTTCTTCCAGTCAATGTGCTCAGAAGGAGGATCCAGGCCCAAAGATAGTCAGACAGACCTGGACTTTTCCTCATCGCGGGCTGGAGCAGCTGAAAAGTAGAATAAGTAGAGATCAATGTCTCTAGCAAGAAACATCAGGTTATAACCACTGGGGCTGACTGAGGCAGTTTAGATGAATGCTTTGAAGTCAGGAAATGACCTCACTGGGATATGACACCTCATTGGAAGCAATGGAAACCTGGACCATCCATTCTCCACTCTCCCTTCCATTTCTCCATTCAGAAATATATCAGTGTCCTTATTCTCCTGTAAAAGAATACAAGTTGAAACGCTTTCAGGTGACAGTATTGCTTAACATGAAAACTGTGAGCTGTTTATCTCTAGGTTTTATATTTAGAATATAGTTTAGTTTATTCTCTTCTTGCTATTTATCATATGAAAATTTGAACCTTTATGATTCAAGTTTCCACAGTGAATTGTACAATAAAATTTTTAAGCTGGTGTCTCTAACAGGAAGAATTTATTTAGGGATAGGGATAGGTTAACGTGTTGTGATGGCTGAATTCCTCTTTTAATTCTGCAGGTACCTCGATTTCAGAAGCAACTGTATTTATCTCTATTTAAAAACATAAGAAACACACTGTTGAATGCCGGAGTCGTGCTTGTATTCTGTGCCTGTGACTGCTCTGCTAAATATGCTTCCTAATGTTTCTGTGAGGCTAAAGGACATACTTTATAGTCAAGCCATGTGCTGATCTCTCTCACATATGAACCACACACACACAAATCCACACAAACATGCCCACACATATCTTTCAAGCCCTCTCAAATTCTGCCAGGTTGCTGGTAGAAATGTTTCATCTCAAACAGATGGAAGCTCGAGTGCTTTGCTTTGCATGAATAAGGGGTTCTTTTTTACCTCTTAGGTAAAGTGCAATCAATCACCATCTGATTGTTGAATTTAGACTTGGTAGTGGAATGTTGGAGAACTGGAGGAGTACAGAAAGCTTAGAGAATTAAAATTGTATATAATCTATGTGTTGAGTACGTTTTCAAAATTCAATGCACTACCTGCATAAGGAGCAGATATGGTAACATTTTAATGTGCTGTAATTAATTCCAATCATAATATGAGAAATGTTAAAAGTATTTAATCTATACTCCTTAGTGGGGTAAGTGATTAATAGATTGCAAGGCTTTTAAAGCTTTTTTTTTTTTTTTCATTAAACACTCTATAGTTTAACATGGTATGCTTTTAAACACATCTATAAAATGCTTTCTACACTCTCGGGAATCATTTAAATCACTAAAAACCATTACAAGCAGGCATGTAAGCAATGAAACATAATATGTTTAGAGCAAAATGGTTTAGAGATAAGAATTGTGAGCCTCATCATAGCTTTCACTCAATTTAGTAATTTAGTGACTGGTTTTGAAACAGATAAGTTGACTACGACAAGAAATCTTGGATAATTATGTTAAATACTACATCTTAATTGCAAAATTTTAATTTACACTCTTACTAATATTTAGCATTTGTTATGAGGGAAAAACAGCTTCTCTTAGTCCTACTAATTTTTGTTGATCTTTTTAAAAATACTGAATATCCGAAGGGCTAAACAAAACACAGCAAAACGCTGAGACAGGTCACCATAGATTTTGCCCTCCTCTGACATTTTTAAAAGAGAAAAACAAACCTATCATGGCACTTGAGTTGTTGAGTAAGAAAGTTTCTTGCAAATACAAACATAATAGTTTAAAAGAAAGGCTAAGCTGCAGTCTTATCACTTTCTACTTTCATCCCCCCCACCCCCCGCCCCAGACACACACTCCAAACATCACCATCCCATGCCACCCATATCAAAGAATAAGTTGAGTTTTCGTGTTGTGAATGAGAGAGACCCCCTATACCAGAGGGCATTTCACCGGCGGCCACTGGAAAGGAGAAAAGAGATTTTGCAGCCAGGACCTGAGAGTGCCTTCCCTAGGATAGAACAGGGAGACAGGTTTTCTGTCTCAGCGTCTTAACTTTAGATGATGGCCCCCAACGCCCCTCCCCAACTCACCCCAGCTCCCCCTTGCAGGAAAAAAAAAAAAAAAAAAAGACCAAAACAACATGCCACCACCCACCCTGCGGAATACAGTCAAATACGCCTAAGAAAGCGGGGAGGAAAAGAAGACAGACAGCGGAAAAATAATGCTCTTATGTTGCTGCGGTTTCACCCTGAAAGAAAAACATTTCGTTGTTTCTACCTGCTGTGGGATCAGGCTCCTGTCCTGCTCGCTCCGTCGCTTGCTGGATCGCTCTCCCTCTTCTCTCTCTCTCTCTCTGTCTCTCTCTACCCCCATCTCCACCCCCCGCAACTATAACATTCCTGTCTCTCTAGCTAGGAAAAGCCACGTTCCAAGCTCTGTCTGTGTATCGTGGTCCAAAGTGGCACTTACCTCGGGCTCCCTCTGGACACAGGATCTCTCAAGACCGGGGAAAAGTCTGGGAGAGAAAATCGTGGAGAGACTGGAGCCGGCACGAGTCTGCGAGTCCGGGCGCGCCGGATCCGAGGGGCGTCCTAGCTCAGCCTCTCACTCACTCGGTCTGAGCCATCATGGACTCTGCGTGCTCCTCTGCTGAAGATTTCACACCCAAATTTGCTTCCCAATATCCAATCTGCAGCTATACAACAAAAGATTTCTCTTTACCAAGACAGTAGTAATACGTCCCAGGGCAAACCGGATGTGAAATAGGCGGTGACTTCATGCCAGAGAGATTTTATTTTAGAAAGGAAGGTGGTACCAGCCTCTGGATCTGGAGACCAATCCGCCCATTTTTTATATGCAGCACAATTTAACTTGCACCGCTCTGGCCCTAATCCCCTTCTCTCTAGCTGCAGGCTCAAATCCTTCTACAATCTGCTGCAAGCTTTCCCTTCTTGCGGGGAGCGGCCATGGGGGAGGGAAGGGTAGAAAGGGTGAGAGACACACAGACTGCACTTGGAGTCTTTTCACTCTTGCCATTTACGAACATCCGATTTTAAGATGAGCCCATTAAAAATACAACTGTTCCCTGCAACTATTCTGCCTTTGATCAGATATGAAACCGCTGCCTGCATATGAATGAACTCAAGCTCTGAAACAGGGAGATGCAGGGTTACACGTGTGGAGAGAGCACTCGTCTCGCCTCTCTCCCTCACACACACACTCCCACACGTATGTCTAAGTCCCCGTGTCTTGCAGAGTCACGAATGGTGACGGATGGTAGGAGAGAGTTCTGGCAGGTAGGAAATTGGGACTGGGTTTAGAGAGTCTTGCGCACTTTCCCAGGATGGGAGCGCTTTCCAGCCCACCTTCTTCTGTAGCTTCGAGGACAGCAAAACACCCCCCGATCCGGGTTGTTGTTGTTTTTCAATCTTTGGAGACAACTGTTTGTCTATTTTATCATGGAGAAAACGCAGGCGCTGTTACCTCTGAATTGTGCGGGGTTCCTGGACGAGGAATATTTAACTAATACATCACCCCGATCATTTCCAGGTTTGAGAGTCCCATCTCCATTTTCGGAATCATATCTTTGCCTCGAGCTCCATGATTCTCGGATTAGGAAAATGGGAGAGGGAAAGGAGGAATTTTTAGAAGTCAGGACAAAATCCGCGTCTACTTTTTTTTTCCTCCCCTCTCTGGCCTCTTCTATTGCCCTCCCTGGCAGCTCTCCACCCACAAATAATTATACACTAGGAAAGGGCAGGTGTTTCAACATCAGTCTAACTAAATTTCCAAGGAATCAGCGATGACTGTGGTTTCCTCCTCCGATTTTGTGAATGGCTGTTCGTAGCAGAGAGCGGATGGGTGCTGTCTTTCTGGGAGAGCTTGCTGAGACCTAAATCACTGGGAGCTGTCCCTTGAGCACTTTCGTCCAGTTAAGGCAGGAGGTGCTGAAAAGGTGAGGTGTCCCATGCAAGGTTTCTGGTGGATAAGGTCTGAGCTTTGCACTGGTCATTTTCTCCTAGTGAGCTCCTAGCAGAGAAGACGTTTCAGATGGGGCGGAGCTTAAGCAAGTGAAGGAAAGTCCTGAATAGCCAGTCCATAACCACTTTGGGGTTTCTGATTCTACAAGTGCTTCTTGACCTTGTGCAGCAATGCAATCAGCTTAATGATTAAAACTTAAATAAGGTGATTGCAACAATAGGGAATATAAAATTGAAAACCACGTTCGCGTTGGGCTTTGCTACCTTCTGAGTTTTGTGATTGTCAACTGGGAAATGATTTTAGAGATAAACTTTTGGGAGAGATATTTAAAGATTATCTTAAGATACCTGTGTTACTGGGCAGTAGTTAATTGCCTATTAATTTCAGATATAATAAATGCCAATGTATGCTTAAGGATATTCGCTGAAAAAACATGACAGCCTCCCTATGTGACATTACCCAATTTATATTTGTTTGCTTATCCATTAATTAATTAATTTATTGAGTGGTTTTGAGAATAAAACTGAATTTAATGAGATTTATAATTAACACGAAATCTTAAGCTAACAATTAGAAAACATTATTATATTACTTCATATACAATGCAATTCCACAGTTTTATCCTGTTTTAATGAAAATCAACAGTCATAAACATCTGATTTTTTAGTGTTCTCCTGGCTAAACTGTTGCACCTCATTTTATGATCTTCTACAAATTGAAAATAACTTTATATCCTTTATTAATGAAACACAACCAAATCACTCTACTGATTTTGGTTTTGCAAACAAAGTCACTGAAGCTTAATCATGTGAACAATAGTCTCAGAGCAATGCCAATTATATTCTGCTTCAGATTAAATTTTTTTATGTGTCTATGAAACAGGATACAATTGCACAGCATTTTCATACATTTAAAAATAAATATTAAATAATTTGGGGGCCATAGTGTGTATATGGAAATGAACATACCTATACTATTATTCTCTTTTTAAAATACAATACTCACAAGGTAGATTTTACTAGGTAATTTGCTGTGACTATCAGCTTGTAATATATATATGCATGTATGTATTCATGCACACATGCATATAATTTGCTTTGATACATATATGTTATTAATTGTATTTAAAAATATTTGTATTTTAGTTCTCCAAAACAACTGACACTCTAATTGTGAGTTTGTTTATTATTTTCCATCATGATGTCATCAATATATGCACATACTACCATACAATAAAATAAATTAATAAGAAAATACTTTATATTGTGTTTTAACATTAAATATTTTGTATATTTTTCGATATTGTGTGTTTTGCTTTAGCCAGAAAGAAGCACTTCAAATTATGTGTGCATTTAATGATGTCAGTTTTCTAAACGATAATTACCATGGTGTTTAATATTCTTAGAGTGTTTACTTGGTGCAACTTAACGCGCAAACTAATTTTCATAATAATTCAATTTAATTTTCAAAATGAGTCCCTTTGAGAGATAGTATTAATATTTCTGTTTTACAGATCATTCTATAAATTACAGACTAGAGAGATCAAAAGACTTGGCTAAGGTCACACAACTAGTGAGTATCCATACTAAAATGCAAACCCATATGTTCTGACTTCAAAGCCTGTCCTCTTCAACCACACTTCTACATTACTTTGCTTCCTTAGTAAAATCTTTTTCATTCTCTTTATGTCTATGCTGTCATCTTTCTATCAGTCACATAAAACTAATCTTTGAATATTTATTATTAATTATTTATGGCAAGACTTTTGTTTTGATGATCCAGTGCATCCAACTGCAACATAAAATCAGGCTTACTTTAGTATTTCAGAGATTTAAGCTATTTTTCTTTTGTCTCACGAGGCCAGTGGCCAAGACCCTTCTAACAGTTACAAGTTTTTGGCAGAAAGAATTTGAGGTCAAATCTAGAACCAGGGATTCTCGGGATGCCTAATAACTCTATCTCTAATACTGCAGTGTGGTACATTTTGCTTTCCTGTCAATTTTAAATGGCAGGAAGCCGTGACCTAATTGATGAAGTGGTGCTGATTCTATTCAACAGAAAAATGTTTGTACTTTCTTCAACTAAATGTGAACCAAATGAGAAAAAAAATAGCAAGAGTGTTCTCCTTTATTCAGTGTGTCTTTTTATCATTTACAAAATAATGTAGGGTGAAAGAGAATAAATAAATAAAAATAATAAAATATCAAATGAACTTTAGTTGAAACTCAGAACAAATTGATCTTTTAAAATGTATTTGAATGGCTCAGATATATACACTAAAAGTGTGTTTTAACATTATACTGTGAAACATGGTTACCAATCTGCAGCAACATATGTACAGGTTGCATTTGAACATGAGTTCACCCACATTTATGTATATATAAATGAATATTTATATGGAATATTTCGTTACACTCATTTAAGTAGTCCTACTGTTCTAATTCATCTGTTCATTATACAGACCACCATGTTTAAATGACTATGCTAGCATATCCAGAGGCATATCTCTTCTTCTATAAATGATATTGAAATAGTAGTTCAATCAGGGGAAAAGAAAAGAAATGTGACTTAAGGAATACAGTATTTTTTGTACCTTTATCTGGACATCTTTGTCATCTGGGTTATTTAGACAAAGTATTTTTCTTAGTCTGGAAGGCTGGTTTGGTATCTCAGCATACTGAGAAACATGATGAATATAGCAAAGACAAAATTTATTTATATTTGCATCATAAGTGTTTGGCACTCTAGTGGAACTTAGAGGTCATTTCCTCCAACCACTTTGACAAATCACAAAGCTTATGTAATTTTTTCCATGATCTTCACAGAAGTAGAACCCAGGCTAGCATGCCATGGTAAATGATTATGCATGAATCTATACTTGAAGACACAGGTGTTTCATAGCTGTAAGGCCCTGGTCACATTGCTGAACTTTTCTGAAGTTTTCAAATGAAGCAATGATACCTTATAAGCTGGCGGTGGCATTACATGGGAAAGCAAATGTGAATCAGACAGCCCTCTTGTGTAACACCTAATATACATCTAATGAATGCCCATTTTCCTCTCTCTTTTTTTCTCACCATAAAATTATTCTTTTCTTGGCATTTTAGTGCATTATTTACAGCATGTTTAAATAACTAATAATACACATAATATTGTTCACATTTTGCATACTATTGAAACAATCACTTAGACAGGTAGTAGAAAAAGCTAGCCTCTGTGCCATCTTAATTCTAGGCCCATTAAGGTGTTTAGTGAAGGAGATTTTCACTACATAGGCCTTAGGCATAGAGTATTTTACATACATGTTAAACCAGAACATTTGAAGAGACTATGACTCAGGATATAACCAACCACAGCAAATGTTCAAACCACAGCTAGTACAATCAACCATAGGCTCCCCAAAAGACACATTTATATTATTATTCTGTAAGATGCAACAAATACTCATCAGGAATAAAAATATGTATGTGAGAATCAGAAACTATTTAACAGTTATGTAAGTAGGGCACTATCCAATTTTGCTCTGTTGGCAGTTTTCTGTTTATGAGCAACTCACATGTAACCCATTTTCTTTCAAGGACGTTTCTTTTCACAGATGTCTAACACATCAACCCAAGAAGGCATATGCAAATTTATTCAGAGTTAGGAAAAATGATATGCTGATGATTAGAAACAATTATTTATTTTAAAAGTCCAAATAATATATAAATTATTTTTGAAATTTTTGAACAAGTATTTTTTGACCCTGAAAATTCAGTTGGTAGCTTGAAGACTAATATAAGTCAGGAAGGAGGTAAGAAAATAAATATTATTTACTGAAATGTTGTCACAACTCTCTAGATTAAATACTTTAAAATGTTGTATCCCATATAACTGGATTGAGGAAACATGCATTTTTAAAAAATTATAGCAAAATTCAGGCATTTAAGATGTTTATGTGTTTCCTTTGGTAAAATTAAAGTGCATAAATATATGCACACATGTAGTCTTTGTGTAAACTCTTTTTAAACCACAAGAATGTATATTTACTTATGTTTTTCTTTTTTAAATACAATGAATACATATTCAATCAGTAACAATGATTAAGTGTCTATCTTGCAGAAAGAAACATTGCTCTAAGTTAGAGAATCAACTTAGAGATCTTATATATAAAAAATAATAAAAACCATTAGGCATGTTGGTAGCAAGAAACTGCATTCAGCTGCATACCAGCAGGAGCTGCTGGTATGTTAGGATATGTCTAATTTCAATATTTGAAGAGTTTAATGTGGTCTCATTATCCAGTTGGACAGCTGCATTTACACATTTGTTTGAAACCATAAAACACAAAACAATGACATCAACATTAAAGCAGCATTTTATAAAACCATTCATCATGCCCTGAGTGGCCATGGGATTTGTGGAAAGGATATGAAACGGAAGGATTTACTAGAATAAAGATCAAGAATTAAGACACTAATACACCATCTGTTCAATAGCTCCCAATTCTTGATGTTTACAATAATTGTATTGTGTGGAATGAAATGAAAACAAATTTGTGGATATAGATGCATTTTTATTATGGCTTTACATAAATATCTCCAAACATAACTAGTGCCCTTGTGTTAAATGTAGAAAACTGATGTAATTATATTTTTACTATAATTTACAACTACATAAAATAATCTCCCTTAACCTAACCCATTTCCAATTTTACTCATAATAACATTCACTAAGATTTCTCTGTAAAGAAAATTTCATAGACTATCCCTTCTCTCTCTCTATGTATACATAGGGAGAGATATAGATACATAAATATGGATATAAATACCTATGTGTCTACAGCTATAAAAACACTCCACCAGGTATCTATATTTATATCTCTATGTCAATAATATTGATATCTAGACCTCCAAACTGATACTGATATCTTTACTTCTCTCCTATCTCTCTCTCTCTCGACCTCAATAGAGAGAGAGAGAGAGAGAGATTATCCACTTGGGAAGTGGGAAATCAAGAGTTTTAAAATGAGTGATATTCACTTTTGTGTAATTATATATCAAACAATGATAAGCTCATACAAATCTCAGAAACATAGACTGATCCCTATGAAAACTTGGGGTTTGGCCCAGTAGCATGCTCCAGATGAATACATATATGTGCAAGACCAGCCTGGCCAACATGGTGAAAACCTATCTCTATTAAAAATACAAAAATTAGCCAGGTGTGGTGGCTGGCGCCAGCTAATCCCAGCTGCTCGGGAGGCTGAGGCAGGAGAATCTGCTTGAACCCTGGAGGTAGAGATTGCAGTGAGCTGAGATCACATCACTTCACTCCAGCCTGGGTAACAGGACAAGAAAGACTCCATCTCAAAAGAAGAAAAATAAAATTGAGTGGATTTTTACTGCTTTTGACTAACCACATTCAATGTTGGAATTTCAACATAAAGTTGGCCATCCTTAAATTTTATTTAAGGGAAAAAGAATAAACCCCCAAATATCAGTCCCTTCCTCATAAAAAGTTTAGTTATTATTTAGTAGCTATAATATGCCAGGCACTCTTAGCTGTTTGTGGTTGTTGTTTGTTTCCCACATAGCATTTGTAATTGCATTCTTATAAAGATACTGTTCACAGATTAGGGAACCTATGTTCAGCAAGATTAATGAACGTTCTTAAATATACATGGTTTATAAGTCAGAATCTGCATTTGAATGTAAGAATAGATTTTGTGGCTTCCAAAAATTTCTGTTTATACAGCAGTGAAGGTAAATCCCTCCACATAACTTGGGAGTAGAACTGTAATGAGAGGCTGGTGATATTATTTCTGATCACAAAAATCTGCAGCAATAAAATGTAGTTATTATGAATTTTTAAAAATTAAATATTTAGGCCAGGCATGGTGGCTCACACCTGTAATCCCAACACTTTGGGAGGCTAAGTTTGAGTGGATCACTTGAGGTCAGGATTTCAAGACCAGCCTGGCCAACATGGTGAAACCCCGCCTCTACTAAAAATATAAAAATCAGCTGAGCATGGTGGCACGTGCCTGTAATCTCAGCTACTCAGGAGGCTGAGCCAGGAGAATCACTTAAACCTGGGAGACAGAGGACGCAATGAGGCAAGATCGTGCCATTGAACTGCAGTGTGGGCAACAAGAGTGAAACTCTGTCTCAAAATAATAATAATAATAATAATAATATTTAGTTTAGAAAAGCAGTCTAATGTAATTTTTTTTTTTTTGAGACAGAGTCTTGCTCTGTTGCCAGGCACCAGGCTAGAGTGCAGTGGCGTGATCTCAGCTCACTGCAACCTCCACCTCCCAGGTTCAAGCAATTCTCCTGCCTTCAGCCTCCCAAGTAGCTGGGACTACAGGCGTGTGCCACCATGCCCAGCTAATTTTTGAACTTTTTAGTAGAGATGTGGTTTCATCATATTGGCCAGGATGGCCTTGACCTCCTGACCTCGTGATCTGCCTGCCTCGGCCTCCCAAAGTAATGTAATATTTGAAAAAGAAATTTGGCACCAAAACTGTTCTTCTCTTTTCTAGGTTGATTATTTACAGAAGCTAAGTTGGGCCACTTCTTTGAATTTTAGTATGTTTATTTGTAATAGAGTGTTAATGATTTCATTTTACATGGAATATTCATGAAATAATACCTGTAAAGTAGTTAACAAAATGTTCTCCACAGTTGGTAGGTATGGTTATTGTTAACACAGGCATTACAGTGTAACAGTCCATGATAAGTAACTTTTCCTAGAATAATTCTTCACTTTCTGAATAATGAAATTGAGATTTTGCACATTGCAACCAATTGTCTGAGGCTTTGCAGTTTAACCACCACACTCAAACTCAGCCAAAATTTATCACATACCAGATTGATCATTAGGGTTTTTTTCATCATACAGTTGTGACCTGAAGAAATGAAGCATTGACATTTGCAAGGAGAGTGAATTCATTATTTTAGAGAAACTAAACTCAGCAGATGGTAAGACCAAAGACATAAAATGCTTAAGGCACAAGCTATTGTGAAACTCAACCTTAACACCACAACAGGAAAAAATATGTTCTTTCTCTGTCCAACTTCTGCTGAAGTCTTTTTACTAACAAGGCAACAAGGTTTAGAGAAAGAAAAGAAACAAAGAGAAAGAAAGAAAGAAGAAAGAAAGAAGGAAAGAAAGAAAGAAGGAAAGAAGGAAGGAAGTGTTTAAAATGCAAATCAAATAAAATGGAATGCAAAACAAATTAGATTAAAAACAATAAATGAGAAACGAAAGGAAACTAACTTATGCTTGCCATGTTTTACATGTTTATTAACAACTGGAGTAGATATTGCTGAAGCAAGAAACAATGCACACACCATCAGAAAGGAATACCAAAAAAGAAGCCATGTAGTTTGGATTCAGCAAATTCAGAAATGAAAAGGAACTTTTACTAGAAAAACAAAAAATCAGGGCATACTATCATAGAGGTTCTGTTTTATATCATAGTTTTTGTTTTATTTATTTTTGTAGAATATTCTAGCAGGCAAGTTCACTCTATTATGAATCAAGTGAATCTTATCAATGTTCCTAAATTCACGCTAAACACAAAAATCAACTTCTGTTTATACTTTTTCTAAACTATCAATGTGGAATAAAATCAAAACTTAGAAACAGTGACTGAAAACTAAGAACTATACTAATGTTCTCTTTTTATCCTTCATTATTAGCTCTGTGAACTATGTTAAAAAACTGTAGTTACTCTTCTGATGACCTTGGGAGACTTGATACCTCTAGGAAAACTAGCTATTTCACAGATTGAACTGTGCTAAGTTAGTCTGACAGCCATATGTTTAAATTATGATTTCAGTGCCTGGAGAAATTTTTGTCAGGCTCTCAAACAAGTCAGCAAATTCAGTAGAATTACCCTGTGGCTTTGCAGGAACATGGTTGGGGAAGGTTAGTCAAGGTTCAGAAAGCCTTTGTCAAAGTCTTAAAGAGGGCTCAAATACAAGCACTGTTTTCAGATAGAAGAGCATCTGCTTCCCATATATATGCTCATGGAAGTCCCTTTTAATTCCAAAAGCAAACAAACATTGCAAGATGGAGCCACTTCTTTTATTTCCTAAAATCAATGTGTAATTTACTCTGAGAAACACATAAAAACAAAAGAAAATTAAAAACCAAAAACAGATGAACTAACATCTCCTTTGATAAGAGCTTGTGAAGTACCAGAAAAATGTAGAAAGAAAAAAAAAGAACATTTTAGAATAAGATTTTTATAAACTTCACTGTAACTCCTCTACTACAACAATGTATGAGTACAGGTAGAGAATGCGTTTGTAAAATTTGAAATTGTATTCACAAATATTGTTCTCATTCTTTTGAAATATAATTGTTACTCTAAAGTTGCCACTCTATTAAAGCATATCAATGCAGACATTAAAATAAATATAGTTCTCAGAGTTCAGCATGCAAAACTAAAATTTTACATAACAGTTTAATAAGCATGACTCCTGGAAACTATAAGTATTTATTTCTTAATCACATTTTTATTTGAAGAAGTCTCAGTAACTGTCGTTTGTGCTCATCATTGTTTTTATCTAGTTTTAAAATCTAAATCCAAATTTGAGATTTCCTCATTTAGTGGCACACCATATTAAAAGGATATGCCTGTTCAGGCCAACTTTCTCCTGCCTATTTGAAGAATTTATACCTACACATGTGTTTACTGCCTTGGAGTTTCCAAAATGTATTTCATACAACATCTTTAAAAATGCACCAAATAATCTAATCAGATTACTTTTAGAACTAATTGAATCAATCCAGAAGTTCTCTGAAGGAGTTAATGTGAGCAAAACCATCAAATCAAGGCACAGAGATTCCACCAGATAGAAACTATACATGAAGCCATAGTAAATAAAACTCAATAATTCTGGCACAGAAAGACTTGTACAGCTATAATCGCAATGAAGAATCCAGAAAAAGACCCATGCATATTCCAGCAATTGTATATGAAAAGGAAGTTTTCCAAAACAGTGTAATTTATTATTCAATACATGGAACAGGATTACAGACATTACAATAAAATAAAACAAAAACCAAATGAACAAAAATATTAAAATTAAATTCACACCCCCAAATAGAAATAAAAATGATTTACTGGTGAAAGAAGGAACGTACAAATATCCCATGCATTAATGAAATTAATTTAAAAAATCAGGCAATGCACATAAAAATGAGAGCACAGGACAAAATAATAAATCAATAAGGAAATTTCATTAGTGGCCAATTAACATGGGTGGAGATATTCAATTGCATTTGTGATCATACAAACACAAACTGAAACAACTTGATGTCACAGTTATCAGACTAATGAAAACCTTTTAAAAAAATGATAGTCTTCAGTATTTATTTGAGTTGTTGGTAGCAAAAATGGCAAACTGTTAGTAGCTATCAAATGATAAATATACTGTACGCAAATTTTAAATTACTATCCTAGTCTTAAAAACCCATTCTACAGATATTTGAATGCCAGTATAGAAGGGTATAAGTATATGGAAGTTTGATGGAGAATTAATGTGAATGCCTTTAAAATTAGAGCTATATTAAATATATGAAAATAGGAAAATAGTTGAATAAATGTTGGGATGTTTACATCATGAAATTATATGAGCATTTAAAAAAATGAGGTATATCTTTATCCATTGACACAAAAATATATTTTCACCATATAGCTAATTCGAAGAGCAAAGATTGAAATATATTATTCCTATTTTACAAAATATATGTAATATACAAGATAAAGTATAAGTCTAAAATGATATGCATTTAATATATATAAAACTATTGACATGAATTATTTCTTTTTATTTTATGCTTTTCATATGGCATGATTTTTTTGGGGGTATATCTTTTGTAAAAATTTTTTATAAAATAATAACAAAAGAAAAAGAAAATGAGATTTAGATTTTTAGACATAGAAGACAAAAATCAGTGCCACCCAGAGTTCACTTAAAATCCCAAAGTCTGAACTCTAGGTTTACAAAAGACAGGTTTGTTATAATTATCACCCAAGAAGAGTTGGGTTCTAGAAGTGATTTCATTCACTTCTAGAAGTTGAGAAGGAAGTGACAGAATAGTGCTAGAAGCTCATACTCACTTTCTTTGTCTTCCTAATTATATAGCCATCCAAAAGCAACACTTCTCTTCAGAAATAAGATAGTTCAGAATATTAAGCATTTTTCCAAATGACATGCTTAAAAGTCTACTGTAAATTCAACAACAAATGATTGGAAATAGAAACTGTCAATCAACTGAAGAGATATGTTTGAGTAAGAAAAACTGTCTAGTGCACATTTAAATGCCAAATCATTTTGCAATGTTACCTGTATGGAGACTTATAGACTGCCTCTGCCTTGCCTCTGCCTCTGCCTCTGCCTCTGCCTCTCTGCCTCTCTGCCTCTCTGCCTCTGCCTCTGCCTTTGCATCTTCTTTTTCTTCTGCTTCTTTTGTTGTTGTTGCTGTTGTTTCAGGGAGAAATCATTTTCCATTTGCTACATACTCTAGGGAACATATGTTTAAGTATGTTAACAACATATTTATAGGAGCCAGAGTACGTAGTCTACTTCACCATCTATGCACTTTGAAACTCTTCCCTAGTGTAATTCTCATAGCCTTATTGTTAAATGAACCCCTCTTATTCCCTGTGTTGAAGGACATTTACATTTGGCTGTATATTTTTGCACAACAGTTATGTAAGTAAACAGCTCCAAAATTCCATCAAGGATACTCTTTCTCTCATTTGCAAATATTTGGTCCCACATAGCCTCAGCAAGGAGAGTAACTTTTAAAATGGAGAATAAATTTAAATGTCTCAAGTTCCTTTGTGTTCAACCCTACATAGTGTACCACATCCATTCAGTGTTTCTGGAGACATAAATGGTTAACTTCATGGTCAAGAAAAAAGTATCTCTTCTTTACATCATTCTAAAAAGAAAGACAACAATTTTTCCATATATGAATATATATTTTGGACATATACAAATATGTTCTGTGAGTTGAGAGCATAGGTTTCTGTCTAACAGATAAAAAAATCAGGTTAAATCATCAATAATATTTCTTTAAGATTTTATTGAAACACTTCTAAGGTTAGAACTTTGATCCTTACATTTTACTATTGAGTCCCAGTGGATAAAGATAGTGTATCTTGTTTATCACTCAGATTACATAGGTTTGCATTTCAGAAGAGTAGGTAGTGAAGATTAACTTGATAGTCCTGTAGTATGGTACAGTAAAGTGGACAATTTTTCTACATCTCTTGAGATCAAACGAGGGTAGAGGATGGAGATAGGTGCTAAATTTCCAGGCTAGGGTGAGCATAAAGATAACAGAGAGATTTTCATTCAACACAAACACAATGAAAGAAATGTCTGGATGGAGTTACAATAGGTCAGTTTCAGGCAAACATGGCTCAGCTAATTATTGAGCCAAGACAAGCTACTTAACCATCTAACTTCTGATATTTCACCTGAAAATCAAGTGTTAATAGTCATCTCAAATGTTTTCTTATTAAGTCTAAATTATATAACTTAGCTAAAGTAACTGTTTCTGGCACATGATACATGTTCAATAAATACGTTTTAGACCTTAACTGACAATGTGCATTCTAATGAAATTATAATTAAAAACCTGAGACTCAGTTTCTAAATTTATAGATTAAAGTTAGTACTTTGTATTTATCATAAGGTTAGAAATTAGTAATTCAAGGAAAGCATCACTGTAGGTACCATTACTGGAAACACTAACATAATGTTTTTCTTTAAGGAATGCATTATGCCACCGTCACTTGAAAATTTACAAAATTGCCATGGAAATGCCACACATCAAGAAGCACCTGTCTCACTTTACAACTTAGGGTTAAACAAATGAATTAACAATGATCTTCTAGGAGAAATGACGCCAATGTATGTTAGGATGAGCAGTCAGTATAGGTTTTAGATAACCCCATCTTAAAGACCATACTCTATAGTCATAAAGGCTTAAAAATATCCAGGTAATAGGAACACCAATATTATAACAGTTAGAATGCATGATTACTGCTAGGATACATGAATCTCTGTGTAGGTAAAAATAATATGCTAATGTTATGAATGTTTGTGAATTCTGTGTAACTCTCTATTTCTTCTTTCAATACTAATGATTAGGTCTATTATCGCGGAAATTAAGCAAGAACATCGTTTCCCTATATATCAGTTTATACATTCATTATGGATAAAATAAAAAGTTTTTAGTGACTAATTTCAAATATTTGATAGCTCAAGTACTGGTGCTTAGGTATATAGTGAACTAAAAATATTTCTTTTTGAGTCCTGACTCTAAATATAAACTGTGACTGCTTTCCAAACTAAGAGAAGCACATTTCTAGCTCCAAAGTACTGAAGCCATGCTGATTAGAAGGATTTTTTTACAAATACCAATAATTATTCACATGAGAAGATTTTTCTGACAGCAATCATGCATTAATTTCTCCTGCTGGGTTTAATATTTGTAAATGCTTCAAAGGCTAACCAGTCTTCCAGTTTCATTGGGAAATATGACTTGACTACCTCCTGTCTGCATTACTCAGGAGATTGGTCTGAGAAATAGTGGCAGCACTTAAACTACTTACGAGGCTGTGATCACTAGGATGGGTTGGGGCTGGGAATACATTTTTGGAGTTGGGGAATCTGGGTTTTCTTACTTAGTAATACAAGACCATTAGTTCCATGGGGGTCGGGAGTATTCAGAGAAAACAAATGGTTTCTAAAAGTCATACATAAGATTGAACTTGAAGTACAAAATAGATTCTGTGCTGAAGCATCAGAATTAGAGGGACTTATTGACAGACAATTCTCTGTGTATCTAGCATTTCTGCATATTCTCTGAACAAACACATTGACTGCTTTTATTCCAGATTATCTTTTTAAGGATATCTCTGTAGTAAACAGCCTTGGAAGACAGAGATAATGTCTCTGCTTCTGAAGAAAGAGCAGATTTCCTTATAACCATGGAAGATAGAGTTACTATAAGAAGTAAGCATATCTGCCCCTTGCTCTCTCCAGAGAGAGAAACCTACTTCTTATAGTAAAAGAGGTAGGTTTCCTAAATTGAGGATTTGTCTCCTGTAATGCATCCAGTTTCATCTGTAGATGTCATCTGGCCCTCTTCACGTTGCCCTGTGGATATTGGGGTAAAGGGCACTGATGGAAACATGATGTCATGCTTTTTGCTGTCTTATGAATAATAAAGTCCTTTGTCTCTGACCCAGAAGTATTTTTTTTTTTTTTTTTTACTTTAGGTGCATACTATATCTGGCATTTCTCCTCATGTTATCTCTCCCCACCCTCTCTTCCCTCCCCACCCCCCCGTCAACTGTCCTCTGTGTGTGATGCTCCTCTCCCTGAGTCCATGTGTTCTCATTGTTCAACATCCACCTATGAGTGATAACATACGGTACTTGGATTTCTGTTCTTGGGTCAGTTTGCTGACAATGATGGTTTCCAGATTCATCCAAGTCCCTACAAAGGACACGAACTCATTGTTTTTTATGGCTGCATAGTATTCCATAGTGTATATGTACCATATTTTCTTTGTCCAGTCTATCATTGATGGGTATTTGGGTTGGTTCCAGGTCTTTGCTATTGTACACAGGGCTGCAATGAACACACTGTGCATGTGTTTTTATAGTAGAACGATTTATAGTTCTTTGGGTATATACCCAATAGTGGGATTGCTGGGTCAAATGAAATTTCTGTTTCTAGATCCTTGAGAAATCGCCACACTGTCTTCCACAATGGTTGAACTAATTTACACTCCCACCAACTGTGTAAGAGTGTTCCTATTTCTCCACATCCTCTCCAGCATCTGTTGTCTCCCAGTTTTTTAATGATCACCATTCTAACTGGCATGAAATGATATCTCGGTGTGGTTTTGATTTGCATTTCTCTAATGACCAGTGATGATGAGCATTTTTTCATATGTTTGTTGGCATCATATATGTCCTCTTTTGAAAAGTGTCTGTTCATATCCTTTGCCCAAAAATTCAACAGCCCTTCATGCTAAAAACTCTCAATAAACTAGGTATTGATGGAACGTATCATATAATAATAAAAGCTATATAAGACAAACCTACAGCCAATATCATACTGAATGGGCAAAAGCTGAAAGAATTCCCTTTGAAATCTGGCACTAGACAAGGATGCCCTCTGTCACCACTCCTATTCAACATAGTATTGGAAGTTCTAGCCAGAGCAATCAGGCAAGAAAAAGAAATAAAGGGTATTCGATTAGGAAAGGAGGAAGTCAAACTGTCTCTATTTGCAGATGATATGATTGTATATCTAGAAGACCCCATGGTCTCAGTCCAAAACCTTCTCAAACTGATAAGCAATTTCAGCGAAGTCTCAGGATACAAAATCAATGTGCAAAAATCACAAGCATTCCTATATACCAATAACAGACAAACAGAGAGCCAAATCAAGAGTGAACTCCCATTCACAATTGCTACAAAGAGAATAAAATATCTAGGAATACAACTAACAAAAGATGTAAAGGACATTTTCAAGGAGAACTACAAACCACTGCTCAACGAAATAAGAGAGGACACAAACAGATGGAGAAACATTCCATGCTCGTGGTTAGGAAGAATCAATATCGTGAAAATGGCCATACTGCCCAAAGTAATCTATAGATTCAATGCTATCTCCATCAAGCTACCAATGACCTTCTTCACAGCACTGTAAAAAACCACTTTAAACTTCATATGGAATCACAAGAGACCCTGCATAGACAAGACAATCCTAAGCAAAAAGAACAAATTTGGAGGCATCACACTGCCAGACTTCAAACTATACTACAAGGCTACAATAATCAAAACAGCATGCTATTGGTACCAAAACAGAGACATAGACCAATGGAACAGAACAGAGACCCCAGAAGAAACACCACACATCTACAACCATCTGATCTTTGACAAACCCAGCAAAAACAAGCAATGGGAAAAGGACTCCATGTTTAATAAATGGTGTTGGGAAAACTGGATAGCAATGTGCAGAAAGCAGAAACTGGACCCCTACCTGTCACCTTACACTAAAATTAACCCCAGATGGATCAAAGATCTAAACATAAGACCTAACATCATGAAAACACCAGAAGTCTTATATCTTTTTTTTTTTTTTTTTGGGGGGACGGAGTTTCGCTCTTGTTACCCAGGCTGGAGTGCAATGGCGTGATCTCGGCTCACCGCAACCTCCGCTTCCTGGGTTCAGGCAATTCTCCTGCCTCAGCCTCCTGAGTAGCTGGGATTACAGGCACACGCCACCATGCCCAGCTAATTTTTTGTATTTTTAGTAGAGACGGGGTTTTACCATGTTGACCAGGATGGTCTCGATCTCTTGACCTCGTGATCCACACGCCTCGGCCTCCCAAAGTGCTGGGATTACAGGCTTGAGCCACCGCGCCAGGCCCTAAGTCTTATATCTTCTTCCAGCAGTCATGAAACTGCAGCAAGACAAAATGTTAGCTTGCAAGTAAGGTAAAATGTTAGACATTGCATAGTTCTTGATACAATGCAGAGAGATAAGGTGATAAAAAAGATAAAATAACTCAATAAGGGAAAAGTAAAAAATAGCCTGAGATTTCCTTTCTTCATGTTTAATAAAGACACCCTTAGCATTAACACTTTTATTCATACAGTGAGCACACTCTATGTAACAGATATTATCCTAGGTACCAGGAATATAGTACTGACTATGACAGACAATTTCCTTCCTCTCTTGGTACTGAGCAGAGGCAGGAACAATACATGAATATGTGTGTGTATGTGTGTAAATTCCAGATGGTTACATATAGTATGAAGCATAGTGTAACAAGCTAACACTTTTTGCATTAAAATAGAGAAAGTCTTTATGAAGTGATAACATTTGGTATAAGGTCTTCAATGCAGAATTTGGGGAAAGAACATGTCAGATCACAAGGAAAAGGAGAGGGAGTGAAAAGCAGTGAGAGGAGTGGAAAAGAAGAAAGAATGGGTAGAGAAAAGGAAAAACTTTTGTTCTCTAGCAAAAGACAAAACAGCAATAGAAGAGACTCTAGGATTAAATAACTTTTCTTTTCCAAAAGAGAAAGAAAAGCAGTATGGCTGGGATATAATGGGTGAGAAAAAGGGATACTTAATGAATTTAGCTATTTTTGCTGGCACAAAATCATACTGGAAATTATAGAGCACAGTGAGGTAATCAAATGGAGAAGATGCTTTCTCTTTAACTTTATGAATTGGTTCACTTTCCTCATTATTTTTAGAAGTCATAAAGTTTATTGATACCATGAGTATTCTGAAAGCAAGGAATACATTTGCACTGGAAAGTGCAGGTATTTGAATTTCTAAAACAAAATGAGAAAGAAATACCTTTATTTAGAAATTTCTGTAATAGAACTAAATATTGTTACAACTAATCACACTGTTGTTATTACTACTAAAACATAGATACTTCTATTACTACTAAAATAAAATATAAATATGAGGAAAAAGATGAGGATGAAGAAGACAAGAAGGAAAACAAAACAACAACTTATTGAGAGACTCATCTAAGAACTAAGCAAGATGCTTTACACATTTTTTCTAAAGTTCAAAAGTACTCAATAAAATGCTATGGTGCTCTTTTCAGAGACAGAAATGCATGCTCACAGAAGTGAAGTCCTTTGCCTGGGATTTCCCAGCTAGCCAGTGCCTGGGCCAGGAGTTGAACCTTGGAACTACCCGGCTCCTGAGCCAGGAGCCAGGATATTTGTGAAATATGCAGCCCATATTGTAATGAAGCATCTTTATGCTGCAGATGTTCCTTCACTTATGAAGCAGACGGCTTTGTCAGCAGTTGATAGAGAATTGTAGCATTTCGAAGATTGTTAGGTTCAGTCTTGGGACAAAATGATTGGCGGTTTTTATCTGCATTATTTGAAAAGTATAGCTCTATACATTGGCTGAAACATAGCACATAACATTTCTTTTTTCTTATTTTCTTTTAGTGGTGTCATCAGACAACAAATGTATCATGTCTGCACAATAAGATGAATAGAAGTGCCTAAATCAGTCATGTAGCATGAGTATATAGCTGACCCATGCTTTATTCCTGGTACTTCTAGACTTTTGGTCTTTTGGAAGGAAAAGGATGAGTGTCTGGAAAATATCTCTAAAGAAAAAAGGGTATGATTATTCCAAAGGAAATGTTTCATAAATGCGCAAAATCAAAGGGAACACATAAAATTTTCTGAAAAGGGAGACTTTGATCTAGTAGAATACCAAATATACAGGAATCTGAAATTTACTTCTTGGGTAATTGGAAACCAATTTGTTGTTGGTTTGCCAACTAACATGTTGACATGTTGTTGCACTGGGAAAATATACCTAAAAGAAATTGACTAAACCGGTGTTTTCATAACTGTGTTACAAAGAATGCATGTTTCTAGACATAGTAACATTTTATGAAAATAAGTTCTCTAGTTTGAAAAACATCTATCAGAATTTACTAATAAATATCAATCCTTTCTTAGTAACAGAACTCCATTTAGTTAGTTGGGGAAGCATTATAACCTTATAGTATGTGCCTGTATTTTTCAGCCTATATTTCATTGAGGAAGCCAATGGAATGCAGGGCTAATTTTGGATTGTACTATAAGAAAAGTCCTGTAAGGGTTCTAAACCAGCTTGGAGGGGCATCCATTTTGCCACTTGCCTTTTTGATTTTTCTGCTTGGAAATTGTTTGTAATGATGGAACTCTAGCAACCCACAGTTTTGTGACATTGGGTTGTTTTCAAGATAAAATCCACAAATTAGAATAAAAAAACTTGTAAATGAAGCTTCATTTTACTCTGTGGTAATACTATATGAGCCCTGGTATACTGACATCATAATTAGACGTTTGGTGGGAAAATAAAACGGTAATGATTTAAGCCATTGTAGCCAGGTCTCTGCTACTTAACAGTAATTGGACATAATTCCAGATACATTTGCATATTCTACATTCTTCCTGAAGGTTTTGCAGGTACATTTGATGATTAAAAATCCTGAAAAGTGTTGTCATAAATTATACCTACATAAATAAAACAACTATTAAGAAGTTTCCATGTGCTAGAGATTGACTTAGTGCTGATGACATGGAAAGATAGAGGAGTGATTGATTCTGACTATGTCACAGAAGGCTTTTCAGAAGTCTCTCAATTGAGTTTTAAGGGTGAATAGAAGTTTTTTAAATAGAGGGAAAAATGGAAATATAATACAGGTAGAAAGTGTAATAAAGGAAAATAGATATAAATATCATGTTTCCCAAGAACTTCGGCATGCTTGTTACAGAAATGAATTTGTCTTGTGGGTGGATATATTGTCCTGGGTCAAAATTACACATTTAGAGAGACAAATGGCAAATTGTGAAAGACTTTTGACAGCAATCTAAGCTAAGGAACACAGGCATTGTGTGCTAGGCAACATGGAATTATTAAGCAATTGTAGGCAAAGAGAAACAGGACTGCTTTCGTGTTACTGAATAAACTCCCTAGCATAATATGGAGGATAAATAAGGGAGGTTGTTTGTGGGATTTAATAAACAAATATAAGAATGCCCAAACTACTAGAGCAGTAACTTCTTTGACTGATTAATAAAAAGCCACTGGTGTTTTTTCATGTGACAATGTCCATTCCATGAATATAACCAACGTCAAAGGAAATTAAGAACACTCACTGTTACATCAAAAGAAAGCCCATATTTGAGAAAATTATTTATATGAATTAAAAATTTTAAAATACCTTCCCATTTTCCAATGTTAAGAACAACCCTTTTATAAGTGCACAAAGATGCAGATTCTTCTTTGATTTAATTGGATCTTCCCACTAACAGCAGCTTCTATGCTGAAGACAGTTTTTGTTTCTCTGCCACTTTGCAGACCTCTTAGCACCTCAGGATAAGAGCATAGTCTATTCTACATATTGTAGTCAAAGAAGTTTTTATTTTTCAAGGGCCCACCCTTCCTAGCATTTAGAAGCTGGTTAGAGACAGCACACAGTGGTGACATTTCTCTTGGGCATTGTGACTGAAGCCAAGATCATTTTCATCAAAGTAGTGCCATTTACCACTAAAGTGCCAGTGGTTATGCATCAATGAAATTCTGCATAGCCCTGATTTCAAAGGAAGTAATTATTTCTTGGGAAACAATAAGAGCCTTAGGACCCTTTAGCATGTCTAATTTTTTTTAATAGTCTATATTTCCTCTTCATTAGCTCCTGGCCCAACTTACTACCACACTAAATTCTGAGGAGATTCTGAGATTTGGAACAATCCCGCATCTGCACAGTGGAATGTTTACTTTGCAACCTGTTAAGAAAGGCAATAAAATACTTCTGAGGGTATTTCCAAGCTGAGAATTAGATTTTATCAGGGTCTTCCTGCTGGGATGGTTGGAGGTGAACTTTCTTTTTCATTGTAATGGTGTTTGTTGCTATCATTTACATCCTAGCCACAATTTTTCATCATCTCTATTCTGCCAAGTACATTTCTGAGAGAAATCAGTCCGTGTAGAAAGAATTAGTATTCAAGTGCACCCATGTAGTTTTGACCACCACCTATATATATATATTTTACAAAGACTCTTGTCTCTGAATTTATTACACTAGGAATATTGGTTCCTTTCAAGCACATGAATTGCATCACTTCATGCTCCACAATGTATCCAAGAACCACTACTAACAAGAATTTTTGGCAGAAAGTATCCCTGTCTTCATCTGACCGTTGCAGACACTGAGTAAACAGACTGGAGGAAAAAATTGTGTGGTGATTTTGCTTACCTGGTGAGCTTAATAAATATTTTTTAATTAAAAAATAACAAATGGGTATTTTAGAAATATATGACTCTAAAATAGGCTGCTTATAGAAAGATATATTTTTTCTTATTTTTATTTGAACTTCAACTTGTTTTCAAAGAGAATTTGTAGTGGCTAGTGGTGCATACTACTAATATTATCATTCTATTGAAAATTTTGTTGGTCACTTAGCAAATTCAACAGGAAAGGACATTATTGAATATAAATTTAATTTTATTCCAATTAAATTCAACTTGTTATTTTCATAAGAGCAATAGGATCAGTAAGAAAAAAAGGCAGGAATAGATGGCTTGTTTATTAGGAATATGGGTCAGGAAGCTCAGTCTTTGTCTTTCACATATGGAGAAAAAGACACTGGAATAAAAATCACAGAAGTGAACCATTAAAACAGTACAAAACAAGAGAATTAGACGCGTTTTCTCATATCTAGGAAATATACTGACTACCAGTTTATAAAAGTAATGCAAATTATAAAAAATCCCACAGATCCTGAAATAAATCAATGTATGGAATAATGATTCTTAGAGAGTATTTAATTTAGTGCTTGCACTTCACAGATGAGGAAACAAAAATACCAGATAAGTAACTTTTTCAGTGTCACACAGTAATGAAGGCTAAGTAGGGCTTTCTGAACCCTACTTCAAAATTTAAGTACTCTAAGGAAACTTATTCTAGGAGAAACCCCTCTTTTAGGATTCCATTTTTCTCCCTTCTGCAAAGTCAATAGGTGACCATGTGAACCAGGACACATTTACTTTCTGATTTTTTCTTTCTTTCTTTCTTTCTTTTTTTTTTTTGTAGAAAGTAAAATCATGATTTTTAAAACATTTGTTCATTTTTTTCCCCCATAGGTTCTGGGGAAACAAGTGGTGTTTGGTTACATGAATAAGATCTTTACTGGTGATTTCTGAGATTTTGGTGCACCCATCACCCCAGCAGTGCATACAGTACCCAATGTGTAGTCTTTTATCTGTAGCCATGATTTTTAAAAGAGTTCTAACAAAAAAAACAGCAAAAGAAAGATTTGAACCAGTGTCCAAGATCAAAGACCAAAAAGTCCTCTGTTTAGTAACTAAATGTAACATAATTCAAATCAGAATTTTAAAACCAGATAGAGCACTTTATGTAGTTACTTCTCTTAAGGAAGAGAGACATGAAAATATGTTTTTTTCAAGTAGTAAGAAAGGCCTTTATCATATTATGCTAAGGCTTTACTGGTTAAAAGATTAAAGAATCTTCTTTGGGTTTCTAGAAATACTTAGTAACCCAGTTTCATAAGATCCCATTATATCACAGCAGGGTATGTGTTTCAGAACTCTTGGATATAAAAGTTTAGCTTAGAGAAAAAGAAGAGTGAACCTGCTGGAGGAAAAGTATTGACTTTTAAGAAAAAGAAGTTTCACCTTTAGTGATTAAATTAATCACATGAATATTTTTCATTTTCCTTCCATAAAACACATTTTTAGAGACCATTCAAACATAAGTTGCTCTCAGAATCATACTAATTGGCTCTCTGGTAATTCAAGAGATGACTTCTTGATGAAGGAGATAATGATAAGCTCACAAGAGAATATAAGACGCAGCAATCCTACTCACATTTTTAAAAGATATAAATAAGAAGCAGCACTTTATAACAGAAGCTTGAGAATGGTTCCTTAAAGCGATAGTAATGCTAATATATATAGTCACTTGTCTTCAGGGTAAAAATGAGGGAAACATCTAGAATTAAACCCTTATAAATGGCATAAGAATCTTAAACTATCAGACCCTAGGATGAAGCTGCCTGTCCCATCTTGCTCCCTAGTTATGATTTGCCCAAAATATAAGGTTTCTGTAATTGCTCATATTCCATTAATCTATATGGAAAAGAAAGGCTATTTTCTACTGCTGTGCTGTAAAAGAAATATTTAAAATTTATAGAGCAGAGAAGTAGCAACATTTCTGGAACCCATTAACCTGAAAGTTTCAGCTGGTTGCCTCATCTGCCTACTTTTTTTGGCATAGGACCTCAATTTATTTGAATATTGACTCTCAAATGGCTCAGAAAAGAAAATGGAGGGGGACAATTGTGATCAGTCTCATACTCCTTGGTACCTGGGGATTAGGAATGAATGTACGACCCAGTACTGAACAGAGACATGCAGGAAAATCTATCTATGTGGCTTTACCCACAAGAAATATGTGATAATAGGAACATCCTTCTTTTTCACTTATGATGGCCATATGCCAATATGGTACCAAGAAACTGCTGAACACATCTTGCAACCATAAGTAACAACTGCCAATATGCTAAGGAGAACAGAGGACTAAAGTATTGAGCATCTGGGTCTATGATAATATTGCCGATTTGCTATATGAACTCTGAAATCAAGCTGAAGCTTGCATCCAATTTTCTGTAGGTATCTTGAATATCTTTAAATCTTACAGGCAAATGCACTTACTGCTTTTGTTTCTAATCATTTTTTTCAAGGATTTTTGTATAGGGAAAGAGTTTGAAAGATGGAAATTTAGGGTCTCATTCTGGAACAAACGGCTGCTTTGTTTACTGTTCACTGTGGTAAAGTTTAGACAAAAAACAGTTTAGACAAGCTTACTGTCCATTGTAGAGGACTTGTTTTCTAAGCTTGGAGTTTCTCTCCTATAATGCAACCAACTTCATGTAAGAGCATCGTCTGGCCCTTAACATTAACACAAAAGTCGATCTAGCAGGGTATCATCTTAGAGCCTTCATAGTTACTGACCCCGGGCTTCCTGTTGTCTGAGGCAATAAATTTCCTCATATCCTCTTTTAATGACACACTTTATTATTTATGGCTAAAAACATTGTATCTAGATATCACAATACTGTATATTTTTGGAAGACAAGAGAAGATAATCTCTAGATACATGTTTTATGTTGGAGTCAGCAGCATTACATAGTGAAATTATAAAAGCTGGATACTTTTGAGACTTTATTTGATACATTTGTCTCAATGTTCTCTTGTTGATGTTTTAACAAGGAGGTAAATCTCCCCTGAGTAAAGACTGTGCCTTGCATATAATACATATGGTCACTTCATATTTTATTTTTTAAAAATCATGAAATTTTATATGAATATTCTCAAAAAGGTAGCTTAAAAATCTTTATATAACTAATATTTGCATCATAACATTCTAACTCAAATATCAGGTGTTACAATTGACAGATTTCTTTAATGGTGCAATGAACACTTTTAAAATTTAGTTTGGTATTCTGAGGATAGAACTGCAAAGAGATAAAGTCTTAGGCAAAACTGTGGAATTGCTTCTTTAGATGACTCAATTAAATAATCTGACCTCAAAATAAAAAAGAAAGCACTAGAATTTTTCCTTCTTCTTGTTTTATTTATTTATTTATTTATTTATTTTTATTTTTGGTGTTCCAGGAAGAGACAGTATGGACTGTCTTTAATAAATCTTTTGTGAAGTAGTCATCAATGAACAAAAATGCTATTAAAACATGTTTATGAGTTTTTCTTTATCTTTCCCATGTAGAGGAAAACACATGGAACCCAGAATGTGAAGCGGTGGAAGAGAGGAATATGGGAGAGCTACAGGGGGTTTGGGCTGGCAGGATTAATGGTAACCAGGGATGCAGGGCATTTAGGGAGGGTTAGAGAGCCACATAGATAAGCTGGCTGGAAGCTTGGTGACCCACAATGGCAGTGCTGAGAGGAGATTGGCAAAGACAGAAGGGAGGCCTTCACAGCTATAGTTTGGTTATACTGATCAAATAAGTAACTGCATTGAGAATAAAATGGAACCCCTCAAAACAAAAGAACTTATTACTAAACAAAGAAAATGCAATAATGCAAATAAGCAAAAGGGATTGAAATTGGAGGTTTCACTATGGACTATGAATACATATTCAACAAGTATTTATAGTTGTACTGTATATGCATTCATATACATATATTTCCAAGCTCTGTCCATTGAAAGGCCCTAGAAGCAATGACATTCCTATAACAAGAAGCATGGCAAGGACCATAATCTTAGTTTCTAAATGTTGTCCTTACTAAAAAGAACCAGAACCAGAACTTCTGTGGAAATGACTGATTCCAAGGCAAGGGCAGGGAAAATATGATTGGACGTTCTATTGCACCTGACATTAAGGCAATGTTCAATGAATGTTGGGGACATGTCAAAAGTATATATAGAAACTAGTTTGAATGGAATGATTTTGGCATTAAAATAAATAATGGCAACAATGTATTGCAATCCTAATGAATAAGAGAGGAGCTCATGATTTTATACTGACATAATAAATGAATTAATTACTAGAGCCATTATATATTATATTTAGTCTATTATATATAAAAATAAATAAATCTAGAGATACAATTATAATTTGCAGGTTCTTTTCAATCTTAAAACCTCAGTTGTTGTCATCTTCCTCAGAAAGCCATCCCTGGTACTTCCTTAATTGGAGGCAGACATACTTTTTAAAGAAAGTTCTATACTTTTAAGGCTTGGATATATCCATTTACTATTTATTAAATTATTATTTATTTATAACTAGAGTTAGTTTTGTGTTGAGGGACTAAACTTCATTTGTTTTATGTTTCATGGGTGTAGTAGCATTGGACTCAAGTTGGTTTAGCCATTCAACAAATATGTTCCAGGTTAAATTACACTTTTCATATACACAGGTATTCCAATTAACTAATATGCATGCATAAATAAAATGGATTATGCATAATGAGTGGAACCAATATAACTATTATTAGTTCTTTGTCAATTCCCAGTTACAAAAATGTATTGCAACTTCACAAAACAAAGGAAAATATAAATCCTCAGTGGAACTGAAAATATTCTTAGAAGTTCTAATATTTTTCTTTGTGGTTTTGGAAGTCTATATATCTAGCATATATATTATAAGGTAAAAGATAAAATGAAGCTAACCAAAAAGCTTTATTATTTTTAAAAATAAAACGTGTAGAATGTGTTAATGTATTGTGGATACCTCCCTCTTTATGGTTTTGATGTAAGCACTTTAAAAATGGTGTTTTCACTGGGTGCCGCCACCACAATTTATAATGGTTTTGGTCTTTATTCACTTATTCAATATGCTGCTGAACTTTAACATTTAAGAAACTGTGAGATGGAACAAAACAATACAGTATTTATTATTTGAGGAAGCAGTCATATAGCTACTTCTGAGGAAGATGGCAACTGACAGCAACTGAATAGTATAGAGAATAAAATGCTTTTGGATAATAGGAAATTTATAAGTTGTTGTTATACACTGGCTATTTTGCACACAAAATTATATTTGGTTTATAGTTGCTATCCATAGAGTAAGATACTATGTTTGAAGTCATTTTTGCTAATTCAGAGGGCAGGCAGCTGGACAGTGATGGAGGGAGACAATATCTTCTACGGTTCACAGATGTGGGATGCTATCATCTGGTTACAAACTTCACTGTCACTGTGTTTCTGGACCTGTGCAAAATAATCTCTTCCCCAATTTGACACATTCCTCAAAGTCAGCATAGAGGGTATGGAGGTATATGTGTGTAGTGTATTTATTTACTGCAGTTCTGATTTGTTCATTCCTAATTCATTCTCTGCATAGCAGCCAAAATGACTTTGCAAAAACTCAAATGAGATTATATCGTTCTTCTACTTAAAACTTCTAGTAAATCTCTATTGCATGTAGAATAAAATTTGAATTTATTTGCCTGACCTACAGGGCTCTGTACAATCTAGACATTGCCTACTTCTCCAACATCATCTCAAGCCCTCCCCTTGTCACTCGCTAATTTCCAAACATGTTGGCCTTTTGTCAGGCAAAAGGCTGTCCCCTGACATATGGACCTTTGAACTTACTGATTCTCCTGTAATAAAATATTCTTGCCATTAGGAGGGTAGCTTTTTTATATACTTCACGAAATAGACATACTGTCACTGAATTCAGAAAAGCATTGCATATGGTTTAACCTAACACCACATTGTGTTGCTCTCCATGGCCAGAGTGATACTCACTGTTGAAGCAACATGGAAACAGTTGGCACAATGGGATACCCACAGGGTTTGGGCTCAAATCTGTAGTGCAAATTCTGGTTGTACAACACACAAGCTGTGAAAGCTTGGATACATTTCTTTAAGATCTCTTGGCCTCATTCATTCTATTTTACATTCCCAGATGAATTCATTCATTCAGGCACTCTCCTAGACACTGGGCATTAAGCAGTGAACAAGACAGACAATCCCCTGCATTTACAACACTTCGATTAATGTTGAGGGATGCAGATTATCAATGTACATTACAATTTCAGGGAGCAATGAGTGGTATGCCTAGAAGGAAGCTTCTTTTCCATAGTTTGATCAAGAGAGATCTTAGGAAATGGGACATTAACTAAGTGAAAAATGGTATTTTCCACTTTATGTTATGTGCAAACTGGAATTAGTGACAGCGAGAACATCAAATAGTATCGGTCTAGGAATAATATTGACATGATCAAGGATTACCCTTTGTAGACACTGAGACCTATTTTATATGATTGCTGCTCTGGGAAATAAGTGAGGTGTATGTTGTGGGGCAGCATAGTGCCAGAAACTTGATCAGTACTTGATAAATATTTCCTTTCCTACAGTTCTCATCTTCTGTCCTACTCTGGGACATTAATGAGAACTGGGATATACATAAAATCACTCTTATGGTGACCAGTATTGTTACTTTTTACAATCTCATATTCTCTCACATTCTGTCTCTGTGCATATAAATGTGGCAAGTTAGATGTCTCACCAAAATATAACATGTTAGGAAAAAGTTATTTCTTTACAAATTCTTGAACACATTTTTCAATAGCATTATTGTAGGTATTTTTAACAATTAGCATTTCCCCGTAGTTAATGTAAAGCAAAACAATCCAAAGGGGGATGTAAGTTAGTCCAATCTTAGTGAGAGTCTCTGATTCATCATTTAGTTTGATAGCTGGGTTACCTTTCTTTAAATCACTTCATCTTTTGTGACTTGGTTTCCTCACTTGTAAGATAGAAAAAGAATTTAAATCATAAAGTTAACATTTGCAGTATGCTTACAATCTCCCAGTTATTGTGTCAAGCCTGTTGCATGTACTAATATATCTATTCCTCACAGCTACCCTTTGGTACATTGGCACTATTATTATTCTCATTGTACAGATGTGGACCCTGATGTGCAGAAACTTAAGTCAATTGCCCGCGATTACATTGCTGGTAAATGTCAGAACAAATATTTGAAACCATTCTACATAATATATGAGTGAAAATTAAATGTTTGTTGTTGTAAGCTGTTGATATTCTGGAGTTGTTTGTTACCAAGACATACCGTGTGTGTGTGTGTGTGTGTGTGTGTGTGTGTGTGTGTGTGTGTGTTTATTGGAGCTCTTAATGTACTTATGCATTATAACATTAAAGAAGAAGCTACAATATGAACATTTCTCCAGTGTGTTTTATTTAACATATTTAATGTAACAATTGCTATGCATAGGCAGTATTTTAGAAACTTTACAAGTAGTAACTTTAATTCTTATATTATCACTATGAGGTAAGAAGTACTATTAATGTTTCCACATAATAGGTAAGAAAACAGGGACACAGTGGATAAGTAACTTGCCCAAGATCACATAGTTATTATGTAACAGAACCAGGTTTTTTAACTAGGGGACTTGAGTATGTGCTCTTGACCACCGTGTTATAATGCCTTCCAGTACTTGAAAATATATTCCACAAGTCGTGGACCAGTTACTTCTGGAATTCGTGTGGCAATCTCTGAATGTTAGAAATATGGATCTCTTCAGTTGAGAAGGATCTCAGACAAAGTCAGTCTCTGTAACACTTTCATGAGCTATGTATATACCCTTTAGACTCTCTATTCATTCTTTCCTTGAGTGAGGAGGTTAGAGTATGTCTTTTAAAATAAATAAAATAAAATAAAAGACATAGAGTATGTCTTTTATTCTTCAGAATGAATCTTGACTACATTTAGCCAACTAAAATTTTCAGTGGAGGCTATTGATATATTGTTGAAACACAAGTGCAGCTTTTAATTTTTGTTTCTGAAATTATTCCGTTAACATTCAGTACATTTGTATGGCATTAAGATACAGAAATCAGATTTACTTTTCCTAAGCTTTCTTACTTAGAAAGTTCAGTGTTATTGGTTTGTTTTTAGAACACAAACTATTGGGAAAATGTGTGTATTAGCAGCTTTACTATGACGCACTGTGAATGGGAAAACTTTACATTTTTTGTGATTCTGACCAAATAATTCAAAACTTTATGGAATTTATAAAAGGTAAAGGAAAGGGCTATATATCACTGTGCGTTAGCAAGACAAGATGTGTATTTTAAAAAATAGTCTTAATTCTGATTTTTATCCCACAGGGTCGCTCTATAGTTTTCATATACTTGAAGGGAAAGTGAGTTAGTATCATAGGATTGATGATTTTAAAAAAAGCATTATTGGGATTCCATCCCATATTGCTCTCTACACCAAAACAAATATATAAAAAAGAGGAAATGCTTACCTTTCAACATCATTCCACATGGCTCTTGCTTACTGGATATTTGTCAAGTATCTTAGGAGAAAGAAGACTAAGTGTGACTCTGAAAGTGTGAACATATTTTTAAAAGTTTTAAACCACAAGGAACAATAGTTTCTCCAACAGTGAAACTTACTGACTTTGCAGAAAAAACAATGAAAGTGATATGGAAAACTCTAGAATCCAGGGTTATTTACAGATTCAACCATATCAGTTCTTTACTGAGAATTATATGAGCTTGCTCATCCCACTCTACCACTCCACTGCAAATATAGTTGCTACCCATTATGGTATTATGATAAAAAGTTTCTACAGGTATCTAAGTGCTATTTCTATACTTAGGTATGAAACCAACACCTTTAGATTGGGTTTGATTCTAGACCTAAGGATATGAGTGCTATCTGCTGAATTATTGCTTATGCTTTTTAATCTCTCCTAGATTAAAATTTAGGAAGTTTGAACCCTGGAATAATATAATAGGGTACTTTAGTATTCCATAAAACTCAAAAATATGACAAATCACTGAGATCCTTTCAGTGGTACCCTTAAGCTATTAAATGTCTTGTGTAACACTTGTTTCATTAAATTTTGAATTTTGTTATGGTATTTTTTACACAGTATTCTCAGACTCTTTCTAAATAACTCTAAGTTATGTATAAGTTGACAGTATGTGAAGGAATCTTACAAGAAATCACTTGTTTTGATTTTGTTGTTGTTTTGCCTGTTTTTAAGTCATGGTTCCTTTTTCAAATGATAGACACAACATATACTCAAAACTTAAAATAGTGAAAAGTTTAGAATACTAAAATATGGGGAGGAAATGTGCAGCCATGTTTGACATTAATATTTTCTGACTGTCTTTAATTTTCTATCAATAGAAAAATCAATAATTATGCACACAAACAATCTCTTTTCCTTTCCATAAATGCTTTAAAATAATGAGCTCTTTTGGAAGTACAGAGCTGGGTTAGTAAACGGGGTGTTGATCTGGCTCTAAAGTTAATCCAATAATTCATAAAGTAAATGAAATTATATTTGGGAGTTGTAGCAATTTGACAATATATTTCATTTAATTAATGTTTTTATAATATCTCAATTTTTAGCACACTATCAGAACTGCAGTCTTTCAAAAATTTTAGTTGCTATCATTTGAATGACAGATTCATAATTTTTCAAGTATATAAATTTGATTAAAAAGTGTTTCCATTTAATTTTTGTTTCAAATGGTAGTTTCGATTCAGTTTGACAGATAAAGTCCAACTGCATGCCAAGGTAGATACACATTATTGGGTATAAAGCATCGCCTTCTTTTCCGTAAGCCTGTAATATTGTAGATGAAGCAAGATATATGTAGACAAAGCAGTAAAATAACATGAAATTGCTTAGATTCAGTAAAAAATAAATAAGCAAAACACAAACCTGGTTGTTCCCCTTATCTACAATACCTGTGGTGTATTGCTGAAATTAGGAATAAAAATTTTCTTGTTTGGAGTCAGTGATAATCTCAAAACAAGAGCCATTATTCACATAATTTGTAATTCTATGGCCGCTGATGTCACACTTGATTCCTATGTGGAAAAAAAAATTAGGAACAGAAAATAAAATTTTGCAATACAGAGGTTGCTTACTATTAAGGATCTGAAGCTGGATTTAAGGCAAGCGGATGAAAATGAAGGAAGGATGCAAGGTACATTACAGTTCAGAACTCACCTACATGTACACCACTGCATATTCTGTGCCTCCTCTCAGTGTAGATGCTCAGAAATATCTGCTGAATGAGTTAATGAGTGAGGTGTGTAATTTATTTGAACACTAAAAAGAAACAAAATGGATATACAGCATTCATGTATATTATTTGTATTAAGCTGATGAAATGTTACCCTAAAATATCTGTGCCTATAGAATATGAGAGTTCTCAATGCCTACAGACATAAAGATCAAACCGAGAGTCAATGACTATTTATCTCAAGGTCTCAGAACTTAGATATTTTAAAATTGAAACAATGACTTAAATGCTGTTTTGTGTTATGGATATTTTTCCAGTTTTAAGTAAACAGATTTAAATGAAATATTTTTTCCCAAGAAAGCCAACATGTGGGGCAGAAGCAGGTGGGGTGAATTCAGAAACTGAATGAAATTGAGGCCCGCACGTCCTAATATATGTGCTAATATTTCCTAAGGAAAACTCTGGCTTTAATTTTATTTTTGTCACAGCAGACTTAAAGGATTTTTAAAAATTTAAAATTTATTATTATAGTCTCTAAATAAATCAAATAATTCCCTTTATGATTGCTATCACATGCTATTCCTGCTATGGTTAAATTCTTTTTTAAGCATGAGAAGATAAAAATACAAAATTATAATGTTAAGTTCATGTAGTTAACAAAAACTGTATAAAATTTCTTTTTAATAATTTTTCCCTAAAGCAGATTTTTAAATATTATTTTATATGAAGGTGTTCCATACTACATACACTTCACCTTGCAATTTCCTTATTTTTGGCCAAGGCCATGTTAGTAATCGAGAAATTATTTTTAAAAAGGTGAGTTTTGTTGAAAAGAAGGAAAGCTAAATTCTGAAGTGAAAATAATATCTAATAGTAAATAGTTGCTAATAAATGCTGTCAGAATTCTGTACTGTGTTTATCTATTCCTATAACTTAGGACATGGCACTTCCTCCCTCTGAGGTTCAGTCTCCTGATCAATAATTTTATTGAACTAGAAATGATCCATAAAATATTTTCTATCTTTTTTCCAGTAGCCCTAACACTTCACTTAAACCAAATAACCTTACTGACTAAATCACATTACACCAATTTTAGCTCTTACCACCTTTTTCCACCCTCCTAACTTTAGGTCAAAATTAATTACTCCCACAGCACATTGATGACACCTCTCTAATAGCGCTTATGGTCTCCTGCCTTATTTAGCAAGTTGTTTGCATCACTTATGACCACAAAGACTGTGAAATGTATGCAGTTTAACTAATTACCAGGGAGAGAGCAACACTATGAAAGATGCCCGTGGGGAGTTGGCTGAGTACAGTCACACACAGCCTGGATTTTCAAGTGGTTCTCTACTATAGAGTGTAAGTTGCTGGAGGATACAGACTCTTCTATTTATATTGAAGATAATACAAACATTAGCAAAATGTTTTCTGCATAATGTACTCAATATGTACATACATACATAATGAATAAATAAATGAGTGATAAGTAAAATGCATAATCTTTTATTTGGCAATTAATTCCAACTCAGATTTAAAGTGGCTAACAAACTCATGCATCAGGTTTGATTGCTGAAATACATAATGTGCCTTTGAAAACAAGTTTTATGAATCTGTGCCCTCTGCCAGTAAATGCATGTAAATAAACACAGGCGGGAGGGGGGTGAGAAAGAAAGAAGAAAAGAAAAGAAAGAAAGAAAGAAAGAGAGAGAGAGAGAGAAAGAAAGAAAGAAAGGAAGGAAGAAAGGAAGGAAGGAAGGAAAGAAGGAAGGAAGGAAGGAAGGAAGGAAGGAAGGAAGGAAGGAAGGAAGGAAGGAAGGAAGGAAGAGAGAGAGACAGGAGGGAAAGAGTGAAGGAAGGAAGAAAGGAAAGAAGGGAGGGAGGAAGGAAGAAAGGAAGGAAGGAAGGAAAGAAGGGAAGAAGGGGAGAAAGGGAAGGAGGGCGAGAAAGAAGAGAAAGAAAGAAAGAGAAAGAAAGAAGAAAGAAAGAAAGAAAGAAAGAAAGAGAAAGAAAGAAAGAAAAAGAAAGAAGGAAAGAAAGAAAGAACAAAGAAAGAAAAAAGGAAGGAAAGAAGGAGGGA
>NW_022437019.1:8558952-8610282 GCF_009761245.1 Sapajus apella
TGAAACTAGATAATACTCTATTATCGTTTCCTTTGTATTCTTTTAAAGGGTAAAAAAATATTCTTTTTGTTACTGGGAAAATATTTGAAAGGAACAATATCCTTTAAGCTAAAACACATCTTTCAAAAATGAAATTTTGAGACTTTGGGAACTGATGCCCAAATCAATGAAAAATTATTGACATTAAAATTAATGCAGCCAACTTAATTTTAAAAGAATTGCCTGAATCTGGAATTAGAATATTGTATGTATTCAGACAGGTATTCTGGGTTGTTGCTGCTATTAGAGACCTTGATCCTGGTAGTTTTCTAAAGTGAATCTAAGCTGTACACAGCTGTATTTGTCTATTGATAAAAAAAAAATCTTGCATTAATAGCATTGGCTCAACAGATGTGTATATATTCCTACTATGTGTAAGGCAGTGCTCTGCGTGCTAGTTAGTAGCAGTGAAAAAGCAGCCCCAAATCTCTGCCCTCATGGAGCGTTCATCCTGGTGGAAGGCAATCACACAAATGATATAAAAATCATATTCCGCGTTGTAAAGTGTTGAGTACTAGAAAGAAAAATAAAGCCAGATGGGGGGATAGAAAGTGCTGAACATAAGGTGATGCTTTAAATAAAGTGACCACATCTAAGTCCTCCCTGAGAAGATGACATCTGAGCAACACCTTGAGGACACTGAGGAAGAAAGTCCTGTGTGGGGCTTGGCACAGTGGCTCATGCCTGTAGTACTTTGGGAGGCAAAGGCAGGCAGATAACTTGAGGTCTGGAGTTCAAGACCAACCTGACCAACATGGTGAAACTCGGTCTGTACCAAAAATACAAAAATTAACTGGGCATGGTGGCGTGTGCCTGTAATCCCAGCTATTCAGGGGGCTGAGGCACTAGAATCGCTTGAACCTGGCAGGCAGAGGTTGCAGTGAGCCAAGACCACGCCAGTGCACTCCTCTCCAGCCTGGGCGACAGAGCAAGACTCTGTCTCCAAAAACAAAAACAAAAGGCAAAAAAAGAAAGTTCAGTGGATTGAGGGTGTTCCCGGTAGAAGGAACAGCATGGGCAAAGTTCTAACACACATTGGGGAATGAGAGATTCAGATTATTTTCAAATAATCTTTCTTCAAATAAAGAAAAAAAAATATTTCTCAAGATTCTCACACATTGCATAAATACGAATATGTTCTTCTATCTCCAAATTTTCTATTGGAATGCCACCGGAACAAAAAACATTTACTTTCTAATTACACTCATCAATTAAGAAACAAAGCTGGAATTAAGCCCACAGAACCTAGGTTAGAGACAAAGCCTTGTAAATTTGAATAGGACCAACAAGTTTTTGGTTTTAATACTCCCTGCATTCGTATGCATAAAATGAAATGTCACAGTATTTGACCTACATAGAAACCAACCACAGACATCAAATTTGATTCCATATTTTTTTCTTGACACTGTTCCAAAGGTAGAATCTCTGCTTGAAAAATAAAGCAGACTATCGTGATGTTATCCCTATAATATAAGCAAACAAAAAACCCATTAAGTCTGAGTTGTCAAGATAACTTAGCCAAGTCCTTGTCTTGGCAGTTGTGATGCTCTCTATAAAATGAACAAACCGAGATTTTTGTTCACTCCTTCTGTCTCTTCTTGTTACAACATCTCATAAAGAATGAACTATATATGTCTAATCCAAGTAAGTAAATATCCCTAAAGAGGCTCTAGGTTCCCAGATCAACCTGTTCTGTAAGAAAAAATTTAGAGCCTTCTTGCAACCTCTCAGGGAAACCCCCTTTCTTGGTAATTTAGGACTGCATCCCCCTCTCACTTTTTCCTTAGTCCCTTCAGGCTCTGATTCTTCAGGTAAGCATTAAAACCTACCCCTTGAAACAGACTAAGCAATTCACAATGAAATGATGAAGAAGTGCCTCAAATAGTATCTCTTCTAAGGATTTATGTTTTTTAAAGAGATCAAAGCTCAAAGTAAAAAATAGAATTTCTTGGGTATTACGGAACAGTTTCAGTAGAAGTTTTCAGGGTAGAGTCTTTGTTCTAGCCAGCTACGAGGCAAGCTAGCTTCACCATCTCGCTACTATATTTTCTCCCCTAGACTCTTAACAAAAGCCAATTCTCTGGACAAAAGCATCAGAAATTCACATATTTACAGTTAGGAACAAGTTCAAGAAATCGATCGTATGGCATGGTGACTATAGTTAATACCAATACATTGTACTTTTGAAAAATGCTAGGAGAATAGATGTTAAGTGTTCTCACCACAAAAGTGATTAACTGTGTGAGTTAATACATATGCTAATTAGCTAGATTTCATCATTCCACAATGTATATATACTTCAAAACATCATGTTGTTCATGTAAATACAATTTTATATGTCAATTTTAAAAATAAACAAACAAATTTGAGGGGAAAAAAAGCAAGACAATTTATTTCCCAATCCCATGCTGTTTTTTATGCCTTATGTCACAGACACCTAAATAAAGGAATGAGGACACCAGAATCTCCTAGGAAAGACATAAACATATTTGAGCCTACTACATGTTATATTATAAAATATTTAAAATCAAACTTTATAATAACTTATGTTAACGAGAGAAAATGTCCAAGGTATAAAGAGAAGTGAAGAACCGTGATATAATGTGGCATGTCTTTATAAATACATAAGTATCTGCATATGAACACATACACAGGAATGTACAGGCAGATGTATAAAGGAAATAAAACAAAATGTTACCTCCAGCAATGGAATTAGGGGTTACTTTTTGGGGTAATTCTTTATACTCTTCTTTGTTTTCCAAACTTACATAGTTTACAATTTTGATTTTCCAATTAAAGACAAAGGTCTTTTGAAATGACATGTTGTGTTATCCACATCATTGCTTTGCTTTTGCCCTCAACAGAGTACAAAATTTATGGGTTAAATAGGAGCATCTCTTAAATGCACAAATCCCTCAAAGGGGAACAGGAAAATTTTACTATTGCATAGTTTCTTTCCAGCCTCTATGACATCAACCAGAGAGATACACAAGGAGTTGAGGTGAAGAAGCATGTGCTACTGTGCAGACTCATTGCCAAGGGCATAATTCAAAGGCCACTCAGCCTGGTGAACATGGCACACAGATGTCCTGTTTTTTAGACTGTTTGCAACATTTAAATGCATTTGGCAGTCTAAGCACATAGTTTCTTTCTGAAGGAGGTTTTCTGCTGAAGGTTATGTCGTGCTTTCCACTAAGACATAAATCCGTTGGCTGTTTGTTAAGCCTCCTGTACAATGAAATCAAAGCAATCGTCAATGGATATGGTTCACTGGAAAATGTAAACTGGCTTCCCCACCCCAAGAGAAATAGACTAAGCAATGCCAGAGGTTTTGCACGTGCTTTCTACAGACAACATCTCACTTTGTAGAGAAAAATTTTACTGCAAATCTTCCCATTGCACCTGCCAACTCCCTCTCTTATCCTGAAAACACAAATTCCTATTAAACATAGAAGAATGAGTAATGCCTCTAAGGTGCCCAGAATAATTGATATTTCACCCTCTGGTGCCAGGGCTGCACGGATGGAGTGCTTTATGTTGATGGCTCAGGAATGCGCTTTTGTCCCTTTGGTATTCTGCCCAGACTAAGCATGCCCACAATCAGCACAGCCTAATGCAATCCAAACACTTAAGAGGAGGCATCCTACAAAACACAGGAGTGCCAGAGGCTTGCATAATGTATCCAATATATCAAAGTTTTCTTTGGAGGATAAAAATGTGAAACAGCAAACACCTAGGCAAGGGGAGAAAAAGAAAAATCCTTGGTTTCTATAAGGAAGACAGATCTCTATTCATAGGGGTTGCCTGACATGGAATTTAGACTCTAAAGCTTATCACACCTCTAAACTTCCTTTGTTTAAATCAATTATTAATATTTATTATTATAAACTGCTTCTGCCTTTTACCCAGGGTATCTCCCTGACTGTATTTTAAAACAGAAATAACTTTGATTACGAATTTTTTAAACAAAATACTTCCATATACATCCTTTCCATTATCTTTGGCAAAACAATTATAAACTAGATACATTTTCATTTAAGTAGTTTTATTATGATTAATCATAATGCCTTGGCGATAAAGAGAATGAAGAAAAGATGTGAAAGTAAAAATGAAAGAATGACTTTTAAATAAAATGAAGGCTATTATGTTAAAAAATCAAGTGTCGGCCAGGCGCAGTGGCCCATGTCTATGATCTCCACACTTAGGGAGCCCAAGGCAGGTGGATCATGAGGTCAGGAGGTTGAGATCATCCTGGCCAACATCGTAAAACCACATCTCTACTAAAAATACAAAAGTTGGCTGGGTGTGGTGATGTGTGCCTGTAGTCCCAGCTGCTCAGGAAGCTGAGGTAGGAGAACCACTTGAACCCAGGAGGTGAAAGTTGCAGTGGTGAGCTGAGATCACGTCATTGCACTCCAGCCTCTGAGACAGAGCAAGACTCTGTCTCAAAAAAAAAAAAAAGTGTCTTTCAAATACTGGGAGTTTATTAGGAAGGAATACTTTTATAATCACATGACTTTCTCCTATTATTTTATGAATCTAACTTTATTATTGTGAATAATTTTTACTTAGGGATTTGACCTTCTCTTGAGTATTCTTGACTTCAGAATATAAATTATATGCATATAAGAATAGAAACTAATATCTACTTTTGGGTAACTATAAAAATGCACACTTGGTGACCAATTAGTTATTGTAAATTACTGGTTAATTATTTGAAAAATGGCTAGCATTTTTATACTACCCATGCTTTCTTATCTTACCTACTTCTTCCTATCTTCACACATTCACACTAGAATCATTTTGCCAAATTAGGGAAAGAATAACCAATGGAAGCCATACTCTAAAATAGCATGAATTTAAAATCAAAGTGCCTATTTTTCATCCTTTATAGGTATCTCCAGTTGTTATGCTTGGAAAGTTAAAAAGCATTCAACTGACACAAGATGTGAACAAAACCAAGATCAAGAATGAACATGATTTAATTAAAACCATAATGAAATATCATCTTACCCCAGTCAGAATGCTTCTTAAAACAAAAACAAAAACAGATGCTGGCAAGGATGCAGAGAATGGGGAAATCTCACACACCATTGGTTGGAATGTAAATTAGTACAACACCTATGGAAAACAGCATGAAGCTTTCTCAAAGTACTAAAAATAGAACTACCCTTTGATCTAACAATCCTACTAATGGATATGTACCCAAAGGAAAATAAATCATTATATCAAAAATGTACCTTCACACATATGTGTATTTCAGCACTATTCACAATAGAAAAGTACAGGAATTAACCTAAGTTTCCATTAACAAGAGACTGAATAAAGAAAATATGGTATATATATGCAATGAAATACTGTTCAGCCATAAAACAATAAAATTATACCTTCTACAGCAACGTGGATGGAACTGGAAGCCATTATCTTAAGTGAAACAAATCATACACAGAGAAATGCTGCAAGTTCTCACATAGGTGGGAACTAAATACTGTGTACACATGAACACAGAGAGTGGAATGACAGGCAATGGAGACTCGAAAGGATGACAGGGTGGGAGAGAGGTGAATGATGAGAAATTACTTTATTTGTACAATGCATGTTATTTGAGTGATGAATACCCTAAAGGTCATGAGCTTATTTATCACTATATATCTATGCATGTAACAAACTTATACTTGCCCCTCATAAATTTGCACAAATTTTTTAAAAAGAAAAAAATACATATGATTTATTATGTTTTGTTGTTGTTGTTGTTGTTGTTTTGGTTTTTTTAAGACAAAGTTTTGCTTTGTTGCCCAAGCTGGAGTGCAATGGCGTAATCTCAGCTCACTGCAACCTCAGCCTCCCAGATTCAAGCGATTCTCCTGCCTCAGCCTCCTAAGTAGCTGGGATTACGGGCACCTGCCACCACGCCCAGCTAATTTTTTGCAATTTTTGTAGAAACAGGGTTTCACCACTTTAGCCAGGCTGGTCTCAAAATCCTGACCTCAGGTGATCCGCCTGCCTCAGCCTCCCAAAAGTGCTGCCATTGCAGGTGTGGGCCACTTCACCTGGCTGTTGTGAGTTTATTACAGTTCTTTCTCCCATGATGAAACATGGTGTATTTTATTTCCTTCACCAAGACTCTTCCTAGCTTTCTAATTTAAAGAACTTGCCTCTTCACAAGTACCAGTGTCTTCAAATAGTGCCATGTAGAAGTAAAACAATTTGAGAATGTGGGTGATTTATCTGAAACATAGTTCAAAACATTTTTTTGTGTTCTACCTCAAGATCAACCCTACCCAGGTTCTAGTACTAATGCTGTCTCTGGTGAATGTTAGTATAGAATATCTCATATGTTCCTCGACACCAAGATGTCTCTGCTGCCAGTTTTGGTCTCACTTAATACTCATTCCATTCTCAATGAGTCTTCCCAGGTTACTGGTTTATGCTTGAGTACATACTTAACTAATTTATCAATCCAGACATGTATGCCATGCTATATGATCTAATTCTTGAATTTCTAGCCTCTGAGAGAGGGCATTGCATAGTACACAATGCTAAACTGGAAAGCACAACAGCTAGAAAAATAGAGACATGTTATCAAAGATAGGATGGGCATTAAATTTGTAATCATAGAAGCTGATTTGAAACACTATGGCTTATATTTTATACCAAAAAAAAAAAAAAGTCCCTAAGAGAGGCTGAGCATTGCAATGGGAGAATTTGACCACAACTATTAATATCATATTAGGATTGGTTTTATTCAGCATGAATTTCAATAATTAGATGTTTAATTATTAATATTTTCAAAACCACTGAGAGATACCATCTTAAACTAGTCAAAATTGCTATGATTAAAAAGTCAAAGAACAGCAGATGCTGGTGAGGCTGCGGAGAAAAAGGGCACAGTGTTGGCAGGAATGTAAATTCGTTTAGCCACTGTGGGAAGAAATTTGGAGATTTCTCAAAGAACTAAGAACAGAGCTACCATTTCACCCAGCAATCCCATTACTGGATAAATTCTCAAAGCAAAATAGATTATTATATCAAAGAGACATATGCATTCATTTATTCATTGTCGTGCTATTCACAATAGCAGAGACAACCTAGAGGCCCATCAGTGGTGGATTGGATAAAGAAAATGTGATACATATACTCCATGGAATACTATGCTACCAGAAAAAGAGAAAGAAATAATGTCCTTTGCAGCAACATGGATGGAGCTGGAGGCCATAATCCTAAGAGAATTAACACAGGAACAGAAGAACAAACACTGCATGTTCTCACTTACAGTAGCACAACATTGAGCATGCATAGACATAAACATGATAACAATAGACCCTGTGGTCTATTAGAGGTGGGAGAGGAGAGAGGCAAGGGTAATAAATGACCAATTGGGTACTACCTGAGTGCAATATAGCCAGATAAAAAACCTGTATCCCCTTTATCTAAAATAAAAGTTGAGAGTAAAAGGATTTTGGGAAGGGTATAAAATGTCTTGACAAATAATCACCTTTGTGCATTTTGCACAATTGACCCTTATAAAACAGCAATGCTATTGACACTAGGCCAGCAGTGCAAACCACTATAAGAACTTGCATCCTGTAGATTTCAACCAGAATTCTGGTTTTTCCTTTAGTCTATATTTTATAACATTTGATGAACAAGGCTAATATTACCTGAAATGTTATTCCTCCTATAAGTAATTTAAAATCCTAATAGTATTGATTTTTAATTAATCTATCATAACTGATGATAACTTTGGTATTTTACCATCATTTATTTACTCTTTCATTCATTTTATTTGTTCACTGTACAAACTGGTTAAACTCACATGTGTCAGGTTTTTGCTAGTTGCTGGTTACATAAAAGTGACAAAGTAAGTGAAGTTTCTAGTCTCAGAATCCTACCAGTCTAGTGGCAGAAACAGACATTAATCAAATAATCATAGAAAATACATTGTTGAAAATTTTGTTGAGTTGTATGAATACTAATAATTAACATTTGCTGAGGATTTATTCTGTGCTTGAAACTGGTATAAATACTTTAACAATAACTCATTTAACCCTTACCACCACCCTATGAGAGCATTCTATATTATTATTCCCGTCTTACAGGTAAAGTGATTGAGGCTGGTGGAGATTAAATAATGTGGTCTAAGAATGTGAAGTACCAAGTGGTAGAATTGACATTGACTATAGGAAGTTGAACTTTAAAGCCTATCTAATAGTACCATGTCATCCTTCCTCTCGTGTTAAACAAAAAGCATGCTATGATACTGCCTTAGTCAGCTTTTATTACAGTGTGCTGTGTCAACAAACATTTGCAATATCTTAGTGGCTTATAATAATAAAGTCTTGTTTATTTATTGCTCATGTTAATGTCCTGTGTGGCTCCAGCTGCAATTCTGCTCTATATCCCTTTCTTCCTGGGTCCAGGCTAAAAGAGCATCTCCTACCTTAGCTATCCCACCCTCAAAGCTTCATGTACATGACATCATCACTTCCACTAGCATTTTATTGTACAAAGCAGGGCTCAAGATAAAATTGGGCAGCAATGGAGTAAGGAATATATTCCACCTATAGGAAAAGACACCAGAGAGATATCCTACCTGAATGACCCCAAAAAGCTGGTCATATTTTAAGGAAATAAAACAGGATGCTTCAGAATAGACATATGAAAGAGGTTCCTTACCTGGCCTGGGAGTCAAAAGAAGCCTGAGGTAGCACTGTCTCAGTACGGTTTTCAGGGATGATATTTAGTTAACTAAAAACTGTGGTCCACAGAAAACACACCATGTAGTAGGTACAGCAGGTAAAAATGTTACGTGATATAAGTGAATGTGGTCTTGGAAAATTTAAAGACATCACAAAAATAAAGGCAGAGAAAGCTAGACTATCCTGAGACAAATCTACAGAAGTCAGCAGAGGCATGATTATTCAGATCCCTGTAGGCCTTTTTAAGAATTTGTAGATTTATCCTAATGGTGAGCCACTAAATTATTTTAAGCAAAGGGAGTGTGATAATCACACCTTGGTAATTTTGGCTGTTTTACCAAAAAAAAAAAAAAAATTGTGGTAAATAAGCTTCTCTAACTTATGTATCTTCTCAACCCTCCAGAACTTCCTAATGGTATTGTTTTAACTGTTTTAGAGGAGAAAATAGAGTTATATTTTCTATTGAGATACTCCGAGCAGAGTTCACTATCAGAACCACCCAAATACAGTGATTCAGAGCAGAGGCAGCAACTTCCTCCCTCTCTCTCACAAGGAACACTTTCTACCCTATCTTTAGCTCAAGTTTAGGTTCTCCATAGTCACAGCAATCCTGTACTCCTCTCTCATCTTCCTGATGGGATGAAAAGAGAGCCAACAGTGACATGGTGAGTCTGTGCTGAGACCCTTTTCCCTAAATAGTAGAGAATGGAGCTCAGCAAGGTAAGGAATTGTAGTAAAAAAAAATTGCAGCAATTTGGGATTGGGAATATGGGAAAATTACTCTAAGTGGAGCATTCCATTTGGAAAAGATGTAGCATGGACTTCGGATATTATCAGCAGAAATAAATGCCACCCTTTTTTGTCGTAGCTGTCATCATTACACTCTGATGTAAACTTGGGTCTTCCTTTGGCATCCTATGTAGAATTGTGCCATTTTCAAAAAGGTGGACACCATATCCTAGCTAGGATTTTTGCCACTGGTAATGTAGAGCAGTCTTCCCAACTGTTGCTATCAACTTCCAGATGTTGATCAAGTAAGAGACAACAAACAAACAAAAGAAAAAGCACTCACCATAGGTTTCACTAATTCAATACCTGGCAAAAGCACTAGTTTATACTTATATCTGCAGTGGAAAGTTGTATTCGTTAGGGTAATGCCACTTTGGTAACTGCTAAGCACCCAAATTCCAAACTGCACTCCATATTAAGTGATCAAAAGTGGTCCAGTGTGGCAGATCACCATCCAAATTGTCATTCAGGAAACTATCATCATTTCAGCTTTTGTGTCTAGTATTCTCTGAAGTCCTCTCAGTCAACCACTAGATGAAGAAAAGGCATGAAAGAATTTACAATGAAAGGATTTAATGGAGCAGGTATGGAAGGGGTGCATATCAGCTTTGGCTCAAAATCTATATCCAATGAGCTACAACCCAGCCGTATGGTGAAACCAAAATAGTAGAACCACTGGGAAATACAGTATAACTGCGAGTACAGGAAATAAAAGAAAAAGACTTGGAGAACAACAGCCAACCAGGGTTTACTATTACATTGTCTCTATTAAACCTTAAAATTGGGGAATAAAATAGTAAATTTTATGTTGTATGCATTATTAAAATAAAAAAAAATTGGTGGAATCGGATCTGTAGAAACAATGAATTTCTGAATCATTAAAATTTACTAAAAAGGGTCCCCTGGGTGGTCTTAGCTCTTATTGTTTAAAATGAACCTCAATTAGTCCATTTCCCTGACTTATTCAGTACAACATGGGTTTGTAATTTCTGGCATCCTGATGGATAGTTCAGTGGCTGATTAAAACTTTCAGTCATCAAAGAATGAAATAATCATTATCTAGTATTCAAATGGTGAAGATGTAAAATATTTAATCTGAGATTTTATAATAGATTATATGCTGATACCTGGATAAAACCTGCAATTGTATAACATAAGTAAAGATGATTACCAATATTTTAAAAATCAGAATTGGTTCTTTAATTAACATTGAACATTAAGCAATCATTCACTTGAGAATATTACAAATTTTAAGTAGGTAGGAGGATTTAGCTAATCAAAATTGCATCTTTCCCACTTTCTTACCCCAATATTGACAATCAGCCTTACAATGGATCTTCTTTTCTGAACTATGATCCCAAATACTTTTCCTTGGGAATCACTTAAAGTTATACTAATTGTTAGTGGCTCATGGTTCTTCCCCAACATCTATGTATGTATGTATGTTTGTATGTATATATGCATCTATCTATCTATCTATCTATCTACCTATCTATCTATCTATCTATCTATTGATACAGGGTCTCACTCTGTTGCCCAGGTTGCAGTCCAGAGGTACAATCTTGGCTCACTGCAGACTTGACTTCCTGGGTTCAATTGGTCCTCCCACTTCAGCCTCCTGAGTACCTGGGACTACAGGCATGCACCAGCATGCCAGACTAGTTTTTTGTATTTTTTGTAGAGACAGGGTTTCATCATGTTGCCCAGGTGCATTCAAACTCCTGGGCTCAAGCAATCTACCCACCTTGGCCTTCCAAAGTATTGGGATTACAGGCATGAGCCACCACGCCCAGGCCATTCATTTATTTTTTCAACAACTATTTACTAAGAGCCTATTATGTTCAGACGCTATATTAGACAATGGAAAAATAGAGATAAACAAATGAGCAAATCCTTGGTGCTGTGAAGTTTATATTCTATAGAAGCAAATAATATTACACAAGAAAAAACACACAGTGAATTAACAAATGTATAAGATTTGTTACGAAGAGCACAGCCTGCAGTGAAGTTTTAGAATTAGGGAAACAGCCATAGTCTATGTTGTCAGTAGCAGTTAATTATAAGAAGGTAAGTAGATTGAGCAGAGCATTTCAGGCATGGCTGGTATAAAGATTCTAGCAAGGAAAAGGAGAACAATTGAAAAACATAAGGAAGAGAGAAAAGAGACATAGAATAATGCTGGGGAAATAGATATGGCCAAATTAAGCATGGGCTTAAAAAACTAAAGGATTTTAGACTTGCTCCTAAAACAGTGTGGAGGAGGACAGGATTTGGAAAAATGACATTGGTTGTTCTTTATCTAATACACACAAGGATATCAGCCAGGAGGCTGTTACTTTACAAAACTAAATGCTAAAGTTCACTAGCAAAAACGGAAAGAAGAAAGGTGAGGAGAGAAAAGGAAGTGGGTCGTAGATTTATGATTATAGAAAATACTATAGAAAGCAGACATAGAAAAGTAGAGGAAAAAGGGGAATGATTACTACATAAAGGTCGCTATGCCTGCTTCATCTCGCCTCTCTTTAACCCTTGGTTCTTATCTTTTCTCCAGGGCTAATTTGCTTTTAGAGACCATCAATTTGGCTTTTATCTTTACATTTCTTCTCCTGTTTCACATTACAATACACAAATGAATAACTCAGTTGTCCATGGATCTAAGTTCTCCCAGCTAGTGCTCCCAGAAGTCACCTACTCAATTGCACTTTATTATGTCCAGCATTTACCAGAAATTGTGCTAGGTCCTGGAGATAAGTAATGAAAAAGATGATAGGATTTCTCCACTTATAGATCTCATATTCTAAGAGGTCTCCAGGAGGCATGATGTGCTAAGATAATTTTTACTCAATGGAATCTCATGATTTTTTTATACTTTGTTCTTGGCCACTCTCGTGGCATTTGAAATGTACAAATTATGCATGGATGATGTTCACCAAATGCTTTGGGGATGTTGACTATGATGGCAAGTTGAAATTCAAGGGTTTGTATGCTTGAACTGGTCAGAAAGAAAATTCATGTTGTCAACCAGATATAACATATAAAATTACTAAAACTTAACTATATGGATTTTAAAAACACATAACTGCCATTTTGAATAAAAATTCACTTTCATTTTGTCATCTTGGGTTAAAGCATTGAGTTGCCAGACTCATCTATTTCTGATAACTCTTTAACTTCTTTCCTTTATCTTCAAACTCTTCACCTTCGGAAGCATTCTCATTCTATAATTTCAGTCCACAATGAAGTCCCTTACATCCATTGTAGTCTTCATCTCACCATCAAATTCTTGAGACAGTAGTTTTTATTTCCACCATCTAATTATCACTATTCTCTACTTCATCTAGTATGATCTGACTTGTTCCTCCTCAAAAGCTAATGTAAATGTCTCAGGTCAGCAAGTGTCCATAATGACAAGTCTGCTGGGCAATTTTAGTCCTGATATTTTATTTTTCATTCTCCAAATTAAAAATATTGTCATTGCTGAGTATGTTTCAAGCTGTCATTGTGGGGCACTGGAAAATGTTTTAATTAGCAGCAGTTGCACTTTGGATAAACTTCATTGGCTATGACACTACCCTGTGCAAAACTTAGCTCTCATTTGATTTGCTCTCTCTGCTGTGTTTGGACAAAGTTGATGCTTTTCTCTTTTTTGAGCTTCTGAAACACTAATTCTCTTCCTTAGTGGTACTGCACTGATATTTTAGAAACATTGATTCTGACTCTGTGGTAGCTCCTTTGTCCTGTATAATTTTTAAAACATTTATTCTTGTTAGTGTTCCATTTTATATCTTACATCCTCACCTTTTATACTCTCCCCAGTTGATATTTTTAATGTGGTTTACATTCTATATATTTGCTTTTGATTCTCAAATTTCTCATCTACTTTTTTATTGAAACGTATGTACATATTTTGAGGGTAAATGAGATAATTTAATGTATTCATATAATTTGAAAGCATCAAATCAGTGTTAATTTAGATATCCATTACCTTAAACATGTGCTTTCTTTATGCTAGAAACATTCAAATTACACTTTTCTACCTATTTCAAAATATGTGATAGATTATTGTAAACTATAGTCATCCTACTCATCTGTCAAACACTAGGTGTTATTTCTTCGCACATTGACTCTGAAATTTTTTTCATCAGTTTCAACTTTCCCACAAGACTTCCAAATTTATACACATACCATATCTTTTGATCACAGAAAGCTTAATAAAGTTTAAACTGCCCCCAACTGGCTCTGTATTATGTTCATAGATTTACCATCTACTAATAAACCCAATGAAAAAGACTCAGCTCTCCATCCTCTAGCATACACATCTAATTGGTTGATAAGCATCATTGATTTTATCTCCTGAATATCACCAAGTCTCTTCACTGCTTTCCAGGGAGTCAGCATTATCAGCATCTCTTCATCTTTCCCTGGATAGTTCCAACAACCTCTAATTTGTGTCTGCCTTCAGTGTCTTGTTCTTGTTTTCACAATAAATTCCAAGCTATTTGACATAGAGACACTTTACTATCTGGCCAAATCTATCTCTTCTTTCTCTTCTCCAGCCACAGGCTTACTCAGTTACTGTTTGCTTTCTGTATTAATACTTAGAGTAAGGTCATTTTCTCTAGGAGACGCTCTTGCTTGTCTCTCGTGGCAGTTACTCATTTCTTCCTTTCAATACCCATAGCTCTGTGTGTATTCTTCTTTTATGTCACTTTTTGCAATGCAATAGGTTGTTTTCCTGTCTATTTCCTACATTTTAATTTAGAGTTGTGGAAAAATATTGCATTTGTATTTGCATCCCCTGTACCTTAGCACAGCTTAGGGTTAGAGCACATATGTAATATTTGACATTGAAAAATATAAACAAATAAATCAATTAATTAAAAATATTAGGGTCGTATTGATGACCTGGGGTCTAATATTCCAGGATGCAAATTTTAAGACAATTTTGATTATGTAGTTAACCTATATGTCACAAATTATAAAAGTAAATTTGAAAGTAACTTCAAAATAAGAAATATATTCTCAATGAAGTCTAGATTTCAGTATTCCAAGCACTATCAATGCCTTCTTTTATTATTTAGAATTTCTTCTTTGTATTTTATAGAAATAGCCTAATTACCAGATAGGGTTGTTAGCCTCACGTTAGGGATGATTATTGAAGATGAAGTAATAGCATCTTACGCTTTTACCAAAAGTAAATAAAAACTTTTATAATTTGACAATATATTTTGATAGTCTTTAAAAATTTCATGGCAGTTTATTCAGAAATTTATTCTAGGAATCTATCCTAAGAATCTAATGAGTGTGTATAGAAATATTCAGGTAAAATGATATTTAGTACTGTGTTATCATGTCTACAGGTTTGATGGTAGGAGATTCGCAGGTAAGTAAATAAAGATATGATGCATTCATAAGAGAGACTATTATACAGTCATTTAAATTGATGTTTTCTAAGGGAATAAGTAATATAAATAAGCAACCAGAAAAAGTGAGAGCTATAAAAATAAGCAAAGTTTGAACCTACATCTCTTTTTAAATGTTGTTGGAATTGTATAAATAAAATTAGACTGGGAGAAAATATACAAGAACATATAATGAAATATAAAGACAAACATATAGTCATTTTATAATTGGAAAAAAATAGCCAATAGGAAATGTTTGTACTGTGTCTGTTTTATGCCTGTTCACTTTCTCGCGAACCTTCAGAAAACCTGTCAGTTTATAACCATGCTGAAAGGTCAGTATGTTACACGACCCTGAGCTATAAATTGTCCTAGATGTAGCCTACAGAGGGCTGGCTACTTAATGCTTGAACAGAAAATAGAAACTTAGTAAAGAAGATATTTCAGTTTGCATTTTAAAAATAGAATATTGAAGGTGTTAATCAGTGAGACTTTAGAACTAAGTAAAATCACTGCATTTAAAAACAAGGCAGTGGGGTGCAATGGCTCATGCCTTTAATCCCACAACTTTGGGAGGCTGAAGCAGGTGGATCGCTTGAGCTCAGGAGTTCAAGACCACCTTGAGCAACATGGCGAAAACCCGTCTCTACTAAAAATACAAAAATTAGCTGGGCTTGGTAGCACATGCCTGTAATCCCAGCTACTTGGGAGGCTGAGGCAGGACAATTGCTTGAACCCTAGAGGCAGAAGTACAGTAAGCCATGATTGTGACAATGCACTCCAGCCTGGGTGACAAAGTGAGACCCTGTCTCAAATAAATAGGTAAATAATAAAGAAAGAGACAAAGGGACACAAGGGGGGAGAAGGAGTCTCTAGGCATGATGTATTCAGAACATGAAGAAGCAGAAGCAGTAATTTGTCAGTGTGAGAGAATATGACTGGGCAAGAGAATAGGGCTAGACAGCTGGCTCTGTTAGCATGAATCCTAGCTGCATAATGGGCTCTGTACCTCAATCCCCATGAAATACACTTCTCATTATAGTAAATTCTCTCCTTCTATTTATTTGAGACTACTTGAATGCGTCACTATTCCTTGCAACCAAATAACCCTAAATAAAATAAGACTGTAATGGTTCATATAGGTAGGGTACAGGAGTATAGTCATTTAAACATTTAATGACTCTTTGTTTCTATTGATTTTAACTGTTATTGATTTTGAACTGTTATTAATTTCACTCGTCACATAGAACTTTTGCCCTTCCTTAAAGCACTTAGAATTTGATCTTGAAATACAACTATTTTTATTCTGTCACCCCCAATAAAAGACAAGGTCTTTACCACTCTTTATTTCATTCATTTATTTATTTACTCAACAAATATTCACTGTGGGGATACTGTTTTCTAGGGCCAAGCCTGGTGCTAAGCTCTGAGGATACAATAATCAACAAGACAGCCAGTGTCCTTGATCACATGAGACTTATGGTCCAGTGAAGGGAAGTTAATTCCAGGCACTGACATTAGACAAGGGCTAAATTAAATGTTGTTCACTTAGTTGGGAAAGTTAGATGTTTGAATAGTTCAACGTCGGTTTCATAATACTTTATCTAAAATGAATTCCTAGGAAGAAATTTTGTCTCAATTGGATCTTTTCCTTCTTTCTGAGAGGCCAGGTCTCACTTTGCTGCTCAGGCTGGACTGGCCTCAGGGGATCCTCCTACTCAGCCTCCTACCTCAGCCTCCCAAAGAGCTAGGACTACAGGTGTGCCCTGCTATGACTGGCTTCAACTGGAAGTGTTTGTATGAACAAAGTATTTCACAACACTCATTTTCCTTCTTCATACTGCTAATGAATTTTCATTTTTCTGTGCATGAGAACCACAGAAATATAGTGTCTGAAACTTTATCAACTACGGTTTAGAGGATGCGTTTTAAGGTCACAGGACCAGGCACACATTGCAGTTCCCTGCAGTAGTTTCATGTCAATGTTTGTCAGATGTAGATAAGCTAGGATTGTATTTTTAATTTGGTTTTAGCATTGCAATGGGGGTCATTTAAAAAACTTGTACTCAAGCATCCTTCAGTTTTTGAAAAGTTTTTAACTCAAGCATCCTTCAAATTTAAGACACAGGCTTGATACATATATAAAGTGATTCATGTCTCTAGGAGATTGGTTAAATACTGTAGTATATTTGAATTATAACCTACTATAAAGCAATTTAAAATAATAAGGTAGAGCTGTATGCAATGGCACAAAAGATGTTCAATATATCTTATGTTCATATAGAGACAGAGACACAGTAAGAAAGACCTATTTGTATGTGTGTGGTGAACATTTTAAATTGTCTACTTATCATCCATACATTTCTTTTCCCTTCTCGATCATCCAAATCGTCTTGAGGAATTCACATTTCTTCAAGTATCACCTGTCTCCATAGAAAGTAGTCTCACCCAAAACTCTCTTAACCTGTCTTCTTTGACAGTGATTCGTCCAGGAAAATGCCCCAATATAGGCCTATGTGTTATAAAAAGAAGTTTCTTGGGGACATTCTAGGAAAGTTCTTTTCCTTCTGGGATAGTTTATTAAAGCAGCCCTCTCTTTCTCAGGATGTTACTATATGGAAATGTAAGACACAGAACTGCTGAAGCCATCCTGCTAATAGCTCAATTCACAGGGAAGGGAGAGCTTAACACAAAATCACAAGCAGATGTAGCCCATGGCACTGAAGTAGTTTATCCTTGAAGCCTACTTTTATCTAAACTTTTAGATGAAGTGAGCTGACGAGTTTTCTTAGTGCGCAAGTTGGCTTCTTTAATATATTTAGCTTGTTGCAACCAAAGTCTTTCTGAGGATTTGTATATGGATACATATATATGAGCACATCAATTCATTAAAAGAAGATTGGAAGACTACACCTGAATTAAGAAAGAAAACATGGAAAAAGTGGGATTGGGAAAAATAAGAAAGTTCTTCACTTTTTATTCTATATACTTCTTTCTGAATACTTAGTAGATATGTATTGCTTTGTGTTTGAATGTAAAAAAAAATAGTATTAAGAAAAAAGTGTTTTCAATAGTATACTCTGGCTATTTAGAAAATATGTTGTATCTTTTTTTATATACTTTAAGTTCTGGGATACATGTGCAGAACATGCAGGTTTGTTACATAGGTATATATGTGCCATGGTGGTTTACTGCATCCATCACCCCATCATCATCAGCATTAGGAATTTCTCCTAATGCTGTTTCTCCCCTAGCTCCCCACCCCCCAACAGGCCCCAGTATGTGATGCTCCCCTTTGTGTGGCCATGTGCTTTCATTGTTCAACTCCCACTTATGAGTGAGAACATGCAGTGTTTGGTTTTCCGTTCTTGTGTAGTTTGCTGAGAATGATGGTTTCCAGCTTCATCCTTGTCCCTGCAAAGGACACGAACACATCTTTTTTTTATGGCTGCATAGTATTCTGTGGTGTATATGTGCCACGTTTTCTTGCAAAATCACTGATGAACCCACCAGAGAGTTCATTGATAAATGTTTTATTAAGAAGTTTCAAAAGTTATCAACGTAGTATATTGTAAAAGAAACAGCCGATGTCAGCTGACTTGCCTCAGGTAAAGCATAGAACAGTTCTGGACCTCATTCCCATCATCTGTAGAGATATAAGAATGAATCCATTTAATATACTGAAATCCCAGCCTTCTCTAAATTTTGTGACCCCACCCTATATCTACAGATAAAAGACTTCAGGTTGAACACCAGTTGAAAGCAAGGAAAAAGACTAGATAAATTGGTAATGTTTATGAACTGCTATATCTTGTGGCAGCTAAAAAATAACTACGTAAACACATTTATCTAATCACCTTTGCTTCACTAATTCATTTCTTCTCAGGTTATGTTTTGTAGTTGCCATTAAAATAGACTGTTCAAAAGGAACTGAATGGATTGGCCATTAATTTATTTTTCTAATGTTTTGTAGTTTTGCATTTTCAGATCTACAACATTTTTTTCATCAGATCAAATGCATGTTAATTTTATTCCTAAGGCTTTGCCCATATTTTTTTCTATTTTATTCCAAGATATTGAATAAATGAAAGAGTCATGGAATTGACAAAATTAACCCTGTGGTATTCAATAAAGTTAGGTTCTTATCATGTTTTTTCTCAGGGTAAGTTCAGTTAATAAACAAATCAACATATTCCAATTATATTTTATTCTTCTGTGTCATTTTGTCATACACAAATAAATGCACTTACAGTTGGTTAATTATCAAATAATTTCAGACAATAATGTAATTAACTTCTTTCTTAGCCATTTGTTCTTAATTTATATACAAATAATTGTTGCTAATGATTTCTTACAAGATCGTATTTTATAATTGTCAAATATATATTTGACATACTTTTTCTTAGAAATTAAAAATTCTCTAAAAATGGTTTCAGAGAAATATAGTCTCCAATGTACAGATGATGAATTGAGTGTCTTAAGATGTTAATTATTTTTCCTAATTAGTTACCTAATTATATGGCCAGTCAGCCCCAGATTCTATAATAAAATGAGATTCACTCAGTACTCTGGTTTATTTTGCCTCACTTTGGCCTTATAATTCCTAAAGCACTATTCAATTTATTTCCTGGCAGAAAAAATATGAAGTTAAAATATGTCCAGACATTTCCAAGTATTATTAAAATGTGCTTCAGGTGAGAAAATATAACTCTTCCAGTTTTGAATATTTCTGAATCCACAATTACCACTTGTCTCTCATGTCAGGGGTGTTGCCAAGGCAGTAAGATGATAGAAACAGAATATAATATCTGGATTCCACCAAAGTTTCCAGATAATACACATTTATCACAGGCAACGGTGAGAGTGATTGATAGAACAATACCATAGGTATGGAGAAATAATCAGATATTTTTTCATGTGGGTCAGATAACAACCTGGGTCATGCAAAGCACACATAGATCATGGGAGTGCTGCACTTCTGTGTGCAGGGAAAACTGCCCAGACCTCAAGGATCCCATGTGGTTTCCACCAGCCAAAGATACCACAAGATTTGTGTAAAGATTCTGTCTTCCTCAAGAAGCTTGATCATGTCATTATCATATCGATTGGCATCAGATAAAGGAGGCTTATGCTCCTGGATCTTCCCAGTGTCTTTTTAAACACTTAAATGCTCATTGGGGAAAATTATGGAGAACCACTAGTATAACTATTAATCATGAATTTCTGGGTGAATCATGAATTTCTAAAGCATTTCATCCTCAGTAGGCAGAGGTCTTCCCTCTGCATATTAAACAGGTTTATATCTCTTGTCTGTCACTACTACTAGAAGCAAATAACAATGCAGTTATGACTTTCAAAGTAGGTAGGAAATTTAAGGACTGTACTGTGTACTACTCTAATTCCTAAGTCAGTAAAAATAGCCATCTGTCTTTTTACTAAGCCAGTAAAAATAGCCACCTGACAGGCAACTAAGGAAATCGTTTGTGCTAGTCTCTCTCTTAAATAAAAATTTCATTTAACCAGCTTCCAATTTGTAGTGTTGGGCAAGGTATTTGTGTCTATGTCTAAACCAATCTATGTTCACCTACAAAAACTCCTCAAAATACAGTTTCTCAATCTCTGTTTGCTCTCTTGGTTTTGATGGGTGTCAGTAGGAGTAGACTTTTAAACACCATGTTCTATGTGGAGGAAATTCCTAAATAGTAATGCTGTGTGCAATGCTAATTCTTTTGAAAGGTTAAAAAAAAACCTCAATGTGCCTTATATAACATGATCTATTTATACTCTGTCACTAAAGAGAGTCAGCTGCAATTATGTTCAGAGCAATAGAACAATTCATTTGCACCTTATCATCCAATTGATGACTACCGGTTTACCCAACTGACTGACAGAAAAGGGTTAGGCAATGTTAATTTGTCAGATGCATTAAAATGTTTAGAACTGAAACTTGCAAAAATATTTAACATAAGAAATCAGTCAGCATAGAAGTTTTAGTCCCAGAATGTCTGAGTCTTCCTCTAACATCAATTACAACATACAGTTTCACCAGGGGATATTACACAGTTACTAAGAAACTATTGTACTCTTAATCCCAAATTAGATACTTTCTAACCCTCTTTAGTATTTCTAGCACCTGGTAGTGACTAGTAACACCCATGTGAGTTTTTTAACCAATAAGATGTTCTTTAACAACAAGGCACATTTTTTAATTAAGAGCATAATATAAACTTTGAGGTGGGAGCTGGGGGTTGAGGGATAGATTCTGGATTACATACCTTGTGAAAACAAAATCTGACTTCAAAAGACTACTAAATATGGCTCTTTTCTTTATGTGTTGAAACCACCAAAATATATCAAACGCTACTATGTTTACAGTCCCCACTTCTCTTGACTTCTATTTAATCACTGTATCTATTTACTACTTCTTTTGTGTTTAGCATAAAATTTTTTCTGTTTCAATGTTCCTCATAATAGACAGCTTATTGTATGCCTGCACTATGTAATGCACTTTACATGCTGTACTTAAAATCTTCACAATCACTTTATGTAGTAGACTATTGCTATACCCATTCACAGATGTGAAAACCGAGGTTTGGAAAGCTAAGTAATTTTCTAAGGTGAGGTATAGCAAGTAAGTGATGGAGAGAGGATTTGAATCCTGACTGTCTGACTTCAGCATTCACATTCTTAGGATCCTTCCTCCTATCCCTGTTTTTCCTTCCTTCTCTACCTTTCTCATCTGATGGAAGAACCCTGAGAATTGGAGACCAGAGCAAGGGGAAGCTACTGTCTACATAATGAAAGGGTCATTGACAGAACTAAAAATAAATTATGTTAGAATTAGACTTTATTTCAATGCATCCCAATTTCCCTTTTCTGAGTTCAAATAGATACAAGGAAATCACTACTCCATATGTGGAAAACACAGTTCTCCCACTTAACTGCAGCAGAAATCCTGGGATGCTGAAGGGCATTTTGAGGAGGGTTTCCTCCTTAGTCAAACATTTATTATACAAAAGGACACTCTCTGAAGATTTGCTATTAAATCCTTTGAGTCCCTTTTGCGTTGTTTCATATCTCACTAATGAGCTTCAGTTTAATTCTGTTTTATTTATTCTTTGCTTATTTTATTACAGTAAAAAGATGTCATTTATAACCTCACAAATTACATCCCTTTATATTCATGATGTGTAGGAGTTTTTCTTTTCTTTTCTTATTTTTTAACTCTAACAAAGTAAGGTGTAATGCAAAATGGCTTGCAATTCAAGAAACAAATACAAAGAGAAAAGTGCCCTGAAGAATGGAAACATAAATAAATGCAGGATAAATCAGTGAAATGCACTGCCATACTCATATGTTTTTATCGTAATAAATTATACATAATTTTAAGTTCTTTAAATCCGTAGATGACAAATGGTTTCAAATTCACCATGCTTTTCCAGCATGGAATGATGCTCAGGTTTATGCTTTTCTTACTTTCCCTTGGTATTTTTTCTCTAAACATGATAATATTGTTATATTTTTGTAATACATAGTTTGATCTCCACTAAGCAAACTAAGAAATAAAATTAATTAGACAAGAATTAATCACTACCAAATTCTTTAAGTCAGACTTAAATATGACCCAGAGATTATATCAGATTAAAATAATGGATTTGCTAAAATAAATATAATAATCACATTTTTAAACAATCTGAAAAATTACAGGCTTGTAAAGCTGCCAAGACAAAAATCTGACTCTAAATATTCTCATCATTCCATAGCTCATGCAGTTGTAAGCCATTCTCTATAGTATAAACATTATTTTAACTGCAATGAGCCCAATACAGAAATTATATGAAAAGTGGTGTGAAGAGTCAGGATATAAAGTATTTACATAGATTTGCATCACTTGCACATCCAAAAAAATTGTACTCACCAGCCAAATTTAGTTTAACAGGCTATTGCTTTTGGATCCAGCTACAGTTTCTAACTGCAGCATTTGCTTAGGAGACTCCTGTATCATTTACTCTCATAAGTACTTTTGTTTCTTTTTCTGCATGCATAGCACAATCAAATGCCCTAATTTTTTGGAAATTATTTGTTTAATGTCTATTTTCTTCCACCAAATGAGTAAGTTCCACAAGGACAACATTACCGTCAGCTTTTCCCCTGTACTTTCCAGAGCTCCTGTTCAGTACAGAGCATATAGTAGGTGTTCAATAAATATTTTTAAATGAATGAATGAATACATGAGACATGCCATCAGCTTTCTCAGAAGAAGCAAAAAGCAGATCATCCAAGTGCTTAATTTAAGTCCTTTTATTTCAATGAGTTGCTGGTTCCTTGATGAGTCTGGCTCATTTTCATGACTAGAAATAACACAGCTCAGAGTAATCTGAACTAAGCAAAGGAATTAGAGCTACTGACTCATAGGAGATGATTTTGGTTCAGAATAGATTTGAAATGGTTTAGATCATGGTTAGGTTTGGCAAATTATTATTGGATTAGCATTTTTAATTGTTCTGTACAAATGTCTTGAACTGTGATATTGTTTGGGATTCAGTAAATGAGCATTTAAATGATTCAGTTTTTAATGAACAGTTTTCAGATCATGTTTTCTAATGATACACTACATTCCAACATGCTTCTTTGATGTGTATTATAAGAAAAACATATATATATATATCTTATATTTTATATATTAATATTTGTTTAAATGCACCATTCTGGGGCTTAGTGTCTATCTTTTTGGATTACAGGATTGTCAAAATAATGTAGGAGACAGAATTGGGAGAACTCTGTATACATCTAGTTATTTCTGCCTAGTCCCTTCATATGTTACATGAAGAAAAAGATGGTTGACTTAATAAGATGTCATTTCCTTTATGCTTTAAAATTCTGGGGAAAGAAATATGTTTAGCCTGTATTCATATTTGTGAAAATACAGATTTCATTAAAGTATGCCAAGCAATGATACCTACATATTTGAGATTATAAACCTACATCAATTTGCAGATATAAACAATGTATAGCAAATCCTGCATTACTAGATTTATTCCATCTCACTCCATTCCTTACTTCTTTTAAGTAATTTTGTTACCCAAATTAATTCCTGACTTGTAGATTCAGAGAACTATCTCTGTATGAATTTCTAATGTCTAATTTTACTTAAAATCCTTGAGCCAAAACCTAGAATTGCCTTACTGGGAAATTTCTATTTCCTTCCCTAACCCTCGGCCCCATCTAAATGGAAACCTATTTGTGCATCTCTTCCTTTAGAAGTAGGCAAAGATGATGAACTCTGAGTAATGTGCTCAACTAATTAATATACATGTTTAGTCCCCATTCCATTTGTTTTAATGTTTTCCTTCAAAGCTATCTTCTTGAAGCTCTGCAGAGTGGCCAATTTCCTAGCTTCTTCCTTTTTTTTTCTTACCAGTAAATGTCTTTTCTAATTCAAAAATGCAAATGTGTACGTATAGTTGCTTGCTTTTTAGCATTCTGCCATTTTTCAAACTGTGCCTGAACTTAGCCATAAATATATGCTTTAGCATATATGAATCTCAGAAACCTCATCCCATCCCAGGTCACAATCAGCCCACTGTGATCTCACTGCTTCTGAACTCACAGTATAACACTCAGTAATTAATCCTTCCTGACTTGTGGCATTTCCTATAATGTATATTTAACATTTCACAGTTTTATAATTTGCCAGTGTATCCATGCCCTAGCCACCTCAATTAAATTGCAAGTGTTGTGAGGCAGATTCCACGTCAGTCCTGCGAATTAATTGTAAACAAAGAAAATGTGTGCTGATTCATTATTTAATTGATTGACTGTATCCATGTAGATTGAAAGAATTCAAAGAGTAGGTACAATAAAAAGTTAAAAATGTCTTCCCCAGATCAGGTTTTCTTGAGTATGTTAATGTTTAAGAATTAATTGTGAGAGTTCTCAACAAAATGTCCACAGATGTTTTTTCCTTTGTCTACAAAATCAATAACAAGAATAGTGTAAAATGACATGTGATGGACAGTGTTCTTTAACTGACTTGTTATACTTCCAGTCCCAATTTTTCTACATATAAGTAGACGCATTTTCTAAAAGTGTCCAGTGAACTTAATAGTGTAAATTCAATAATGGGACCAACGGTCAAATAAATTTGAGAAAACCTAGTATAAACAACATTAAATAGGTTTCTTTTCTGTAAGAATCCACTGAGCTTTTAATATCTTTCTGTCTATTGGGATGCCCAAAGAGATGGGACAAAAGATATGCTATACTGCTTATCCCAAGTTTGTGTAATCCTAAGGTTTTGAGTTTTATTATATTATATTTTATTTTTTTATTGTACTTTACGTTCTGGGGTACATGTGCAGATCTTGCAGGATTGTTGCATAGGTACACACATGTCATGGTGGTTTGCTGTCTCCATCCCCCGTCACCTACTTTAGGCATTTCTCCCAGTGTTATACCTCCCCAACCTCCCCAACCCTGCTATCCCTCCTCTAGCCCCCAACCCCCAACAGACCCCAGTGTGTGATGTTCCCTTCCCTGTGCCCATGTGTTCTCATGGTTCAATGCCTGCCTATGAGTGAGAACATGCAGTGTTTGGTTTTCTGTTCTTGTGTTAGTTTGCTGAGAATGATGGTTTCCAGATTCATCCATGTCCCTACAAAGGACATGAATTCATAGTTTTTTTGTGCCTGCATAGTATTCCATGGTGTATATGTGCCACATTTTCTTTGTCCAGTCTATCATTGATGGGCATTTGGGCGGTTCCAGGTCTTTGCTATTGTAAACAGTGCTGCAATGAACATATGTGTGCATGTGTCTTTATAATAGAACAATGTATAATCCTTTGGGTATATACCCAGTAATGAGATTGCTGGGTCAAATGGAATTTCTATTTTTATTTTATTTTTTTCAGCATCTTCTAAAACCTGTATTCTATAAAGAGTTGCTCTTGAAAACTCACAAGTAGAAATTCCAGGCACATCTAATATAATGTGTAATGTTTGCAAATGGATTATCAGTTGCAATGGACCATTTCTTATTCTGAGGGCAAAAGTCCAATATTAACTTGAGTTTAATTGTTCATTTGTTTAAGTACTTAGTTTAACAACATAGGACACATTCTTCAATTTTCCTCTTTGCTATATTGCCCTTTCTTCACATTGTATTAATGATGTTTATCTCCTATGATACCATAAGATTGCTTTTCTAAAATTAATTTCATTATCAACTGGCTTTTAGGAATCTTTATTATCTTGTTTTCTTCCACTGAATAATGATGTCCTCTGAAGATTGCATAAGCATGTCCACTTGTATTGGATAGTAGTCTTAAAGACAGCAGATGTATATCAAACTTCTACCCCATAATTATTAGCTAAGCGATGTAATTTGCCACTTTCTTTTCTTAATCTATTTCATCCTCTATACAAAGTTGTACAAAAATTTTAAAAGTATATAAAAGTTATTAGTAAATCACAAAATGCTTTGCATATGCATGGTGTTATTTTATGTAATGTTAATAATTTCTTTATGTTTCATATTTTATTTAATGAGAAACTGTTAATAGCAGTTAAGTCTGGTGAACAATACTGAAGGTGCTAAAAAACACAAGAAAATATCTACATTATGCTTCTATGTATTCTTAGAAATTTTATTTACTTTATTTATTTATTTTTTTTACTCTAAAAATATTTTTCCAAAGATATATATTTTTGAATAGTATCTCAACCCTAATGCCTTCATGGTATCCGTTTATTTCAGGTAACACAAGCCTAAAGTGTTATATTCAACAAACATGGAACTTGCAATAGCAGAACTACTATTGATCATAATGTTGAAGCCTCTTCAGTTGTTTACAGCGCAATACTAAAAAGGGTGAGGTAGGCCCATAGCAATAAGTAATGTACAAATGATCTGCCAAGGCTTCTTCCTCATCCTTGTACATCCTTTATGAGGGAAGGCAGTGTCCTATTGTTTCTTTTATGGATTTGACAAAAGTATTTATCATGCCTTTTGTTTATATTATGAGAGCATTACTGTTTAAAGGAAACTCGCTTACATCTCACATTCAAATGCTAATCATTTATGCCCTTCTTTGCCTTTGAATACAGATCAAACGAAACTTCCATTAACAAATTATTTTCATTAGACTCTGGGGAAAACTTGAATACCTTTTTCAGATACTCATGGGTCTTCAGGAGAAATAGTTACAAAAGTAGCACTGATCATGGAACAGTAAAGTAGTCAAAATTTAATTTTCTACTGTATAACAAGTGACATGTTCTTTTGTTTAAAAGAGACAGATTGTATTGCTCATAGTAGAAATAAACTTTTCCTACATGTTTGTTTTCAGCCCTTTAGAGAGCTATAGAAATTAAGTCTTCCATATTGCTCATGTATAAAAAAAAAATTGGCTTATGTTTTGTCTAGGTTAATAAGAAGTAAGTTGACAAGAAGACCTTTCCTAAAGTATGAGCATTTGCGTGTATGAAAGTGCAATAGTGGTCAAAATATATGTAGCTCTAGATGAATATTTGTGCATGTTCCTTTTAAACACTAGAACTGGGAATTTCAAGATGACCAGAATGCTTGGACTTCCTCTATTTTATTTTATTATTTATTTACTTATTCATTCATTCATTCATTCATTTTGAGACACAGCCTTATGCTGTTGCCCATGCTGGATTGCAGTGGCACGATCTTGGCTCACTGCAACCTCTGCCTCCCTAGTTCAAGCAATTCTCCTGCCTCAGCCTCTCAAGTAGGTGGGATTACTGGCTCCCACCACCATGCCCAGCTAATTTTTTGTTGTTGTTGTTTCATATATTTAGTAGCAATGGGATTGGACCATGTTGGCCAGGCACATCTCAAACTCCTGACCTCAAGTGATCTGCCTGTCTTGGCCTTCCAAAATGCTAGGATTACACACGTGAGCCACTGTGCCCAGGCCTCTTCTATTTTAATATAGTTTGTTTCTTCGAATGCCTTTGGCCTTTAACTTGCTTCAACTTTTTTCATTTCTATGAGTTTCAGAAGACATTTGGTGTTAAAGTGATGAGAGCTTTATTAGGCTTTATGATTTAAAAAATATACATAGAGTGAAACTCCTACAAGAATTTCTCAAAATTGGGGCTTAATTACAAGATTCCAAAAGAGCAGTTATCATTTTAGGACTTCAGAAATCAGACCTTAAGAAGAGATCTATAGAATTTTTACCTTTACCTTGCCTTTTAGAGCTCTTATGAAGAAGAGGTATAGAGTTTTTACCATTTAAAGAAAGTAATTCCAAAGTCCTCCTCAACTTGGTTCAGGCTTACTACTGACCAATTGCCGTGCTTTAACACATATCTTTAGTTCTCAATTTTCCTGTTCTGTGTCCTCTCTTCTTCTTTCCTTTCTCCATCCCACATCCCTTCTGTAGCCATATATATGCTTCTTTGCATAAATTAAAAATAAAATTATAAGCCCCCAACCTACTGATGGACCCTCCCCTTGGTGAAGGGCATTACAAAGTTAACCTGAAAAGCTAGTTGAGACCATAAGAAGAAGATGGGTTTGGACCTGCCTCATTATACCATCCTCCCATTGGAATTCAGGCACAGCTGACCAGCATTAACATTACACAAAGAGTTTAAGGCTAGTAGAACAGATTCTTTCAGTCTCATAAGAAACATTTATAATCCAGTTTCTCTTCAGCCTGCTATCGGGAGGCTCCCTCTGAATAATAAGAACCTTGGTCTTCACAATGGCTTATCTTAACTTAGATGTTCCCTTCTATTGATTTTAGGTCTTTAGATTAAATTTTTCAACCAATTGCAATCAGAAAATGTTTGAATCTGCCTGTGATCTGGAAGCAATACCCCCTCCAGTTGTCTCAACCACCCTTCTGGCGTGACCACTTTGGGCACATGTTCTTAGTGTCTCCTAAAATTGTGTCACAGGCCGTTGGTCACTCATATTTGGCAGAGAATAAATCTTTTCAAATATTTTTCAGAGTTTGACTCTTTTCATCAATATTTGCTTGTGTTACCAGTATCTGCTACCCACCCCCCAATTATTCCAATTCCTACCCTACTGCAGGATAAAGCTAAGATTTAAAACATTTGACACTCCTCTAGAGTTTGACCCTTTTGATCTCATTAAAATCCCTTCTTATTCTTGGTCTACTCAAGGGCTGCCAAACACACCCCACATTTTTCTGATTTCATCACTTTGCTCTCATTTGCCCTTGATCCAGTCCCTTCAAAATCTACCTTCACACATATACCCTTAATTCCTGGGAAGTTCTGCTCTTTTCTTCTCTGTAAAGGAAAACCCTAGTAGACCCTTACTTCTTCACTTCCTTTATCACAACGAACTTTACTCACAATCCCTGTGATTTCTTTGTCACATTTTTCTTCATTCACATTTGTTTTTTAAAGTTATAAAATAAGTTTATTTCCACAAGGTCAGAGAATATTTCAATCTATTCACTTCTATATGATCAGGACCCATTAGTTGGCACATAGTGATAATAAGTAAATGTTTATTGAATAAAGAAGTATCTCCAATTGGAAATGATATATACCTTCTCTAAATTATACTGGATCACTCATATGCATCATTATATACTGCCTGACAGAGTAGTTTTATCATTCATAATTTTACTAAATATATTCTGAACTTCTTCCTTTTCCTAAGGACTCTGAAAGTATTGATTGTCAATCAACATGGCTCTAACCTTACTTTTGTGTTTGCAGTCTGGTATAGAATAAAGGTCTTGTAAATATTTCTAATACAGAATAAAAAATGACAAATACTACAAAAATTGTTCAAATAAAGCATTATTAGAACTAAAGAGATTTGAGAAGATAACGCTACAGTTTATACAAATTTAAATGACAAATCAAAGAACCCACTCAGAGATGAAGACCCAATTTGTATACATGCCAGCATTCTAATTAAATTGGAAAGTAGAGAATTTATTTAATACAAACTTATACCCCTTCTACAGTTGTATCTGTCCCAATGCCTAGGATACTACATTTCAGATACCAAACATTCATAATTATCAAATAAGCATAAAATACAGATGCATTTAATCTTATTTATGACTTCAACAAGCATTTATTAGCATTTCATATGTGCTAGGTCTTAAAAATATAATGAAAGACAACAACTCTGATCTTAAAAATTGCCTAGTATATTTTCATAGGAAGACTAAGAGTTAAATAACAATTGTAACCAAATCTTTTCTTTCAATATTCTCTATACAGATGAGCCAATTTCGAGGTTGGAAAAGAGACTAAAATCAATTATATCCTATGTTGAAAGATGTAATTATTGACTTACAAAATGGTTTTATCATGTCTCTGGACATAGAAAATATGTGATTTTCTCAAAACTAAATTATTTTACAAATGCAAAACAGTATATGTCAATGAATATCAAAGCAAAATGAAAACCTTTATATTAAAAACTAACATAAGCAGAATAATATCATTGTCATTACAGATTTATTTGTATGTTAATCACGATTTCAACTGTACCTGTCTCTGACATTTTTTACTTGTAGGTCATTCTATGATCTGATAGTGGAAGAAAAGATGAAAATATATGATTTAACTCTCCCCAAACAAAAAAAAATTAGCTCCTTCTAAACTTCATAGCAGTATAGATCTTTTTTAAATAAGAGAAAAAAATCTCATTTTAAACTCAAAACATGTCCTTGAATGGGAAGAATTCTCTAAAATTTCAATTCAGAGGATATTTAAAAAATTCCCAAACTTGATTACAATATACATTACAATTTCAGCTGGCTACCACGTAACTTTCTCAGAGTTCTTCTTTACAATTACAACCAGAAAATAAGGCCCATATTGTAAAACAGATGAAAATACCTCGAATAGATATAAGTAGAGACCTAATAATTCTGTTAGGTAACATGACATATTTTAGTTTAGTTTAGTTTAGTTTAGTTTAGTTTAGTTTAGTTTTGAGACAGAGCCTCGCTCTTGCTCTGTCACCCAGACTATACTGCAGTGTCATGAACATAGCTCACTGCAGCCTGGACCTCCTGGGTCCAAGCAAAGCTCCTACCTCAGCCTCCTGAGTGGCTGGGAGCGCTGTCATGAGCCACCATGCCCAGCTAGATTTCATGTATTTTTGTAGTGTCAGGGATCTCACCGTGTTGCCCAGGCTGGTCTAGGATTTCTGTCCTCGAGTGATTGTCCCACCTTGAACTTCCAAAGTGCTAATATTACAAGCATAAGCCACTGCACCAGCCATTTTGTTTGCGTTTTGCTGTACAAACACCACTTTTATCAAACCAGTTTTATACACGATATTGCAAGATTTTCAGCAATAAATTCTTTGTGTGAATTCTTACTTGTATAAACTAGAAGCAGAGAGTCTACTCTCAGAATCTGACTGATTTTATCCTAAAGTATTACAGCCATAAGTTTTTGCTTATGACTCACTATCAATATTATCTTTTTTTTTTTTAAGTGCGAGGAGAAAATTTACAGGAGATGATGCTGAAGAGGTAATTAGAGGCTAGATGTTACAGGACATTATAAATTATGGCAAAATTTTAAAAAAAGAGAAAACCACATGCTTTATATTTGGATTAATGGGGAGACACTGAATGCATTTACATGAGGTTTACATTATCAAACAAGTTTACAAAGATCAAGCCCATCAACATCGTGGGGAATGGATTTTAGAAGCACAAGGCTAAATCAGGAAGACCAACTTGAGCAATTTTTAAGGAAATTCAGACAGCATAGTTTGTAGAGACAGAATGAACAGAATTTAAGGAACAGAATCAACAAACTTGATCAGGAATTGTTAAAGTGATGTTTGGGCAACTGACTATATGGATTGAAGTATTATCCCTGGTTAGGCAATAAGAAGAAAATTTGCAATGCCTTCATAATCATCTTAAAACATTTATGAATTGAGAATATTGTCTATTATGTAACACCCCTCAAATTATCGTTCTTCATATTATGATATATATCTCATTTTTATCATTTACAGTGTATACAAAACAACCTCTAAAGTACTAAAATGAAAAAAAATGTGTGGACTAAAACTACAGTTGAGCTTATCATGAAATTCTTTCTTTCTTTTTGCACGTAAGGACTTGTCAAATTCTGTCAAGTTCACAGTTGCCTTGATGTTAACAAATGTATGATCAGTCTCCATTTTTTTTCTGTCTTAATTTGTATTGATTCAATATAAGTTCATCAAATTCTCAGTTGTTTTCTCTGAAGTCTCTAAACTACTTTTAATCAAATTCAGTGAATTTAACACTTAGAGTATTGAATGTTTCAGCTTTGGAAATTCAATTCAGTTCTACTTCATAACTTCTACTCAACTCTTCATTCTGTTCAACTTTTCCTTCATATCCATGTATATATTTAGAAACATATATGTACACACACACGTACACACACACACACACACACACACATATATATCCTTTATATGTAGCAATAGCTGGCTCATATTTCTTGTGCTTCTTGACATAACAATTTTATGGGAGATGCTAGACAATTTGAATATTACATTGTTGAGAGCTGTATTTTATTCTGATTTACACTGAATTACATATTCATCCATATATGTGGAAATATATGTAGTTTTTAAGATGTTATCACATTTTTATATTTATTTCAAATGGTGAATTTATTAAATAAATAGAAATTTATTAAGAATAGGAGCTTGTAAGACGAGCATAGATGGGTTCATCAGAACCATCACATTCTTTGCTATGCCTAATCAAAGATATATTCTGCCATTAGAGACTGGTGCCTGAATGGCTTCTCAGACTTAATATATATACTCAATGTGACCAGAACAATCATCAAGAAACAAAAGTTGAGAATTCCACACTGTTGAAACCATTGAAAGTAATAGTGAATCAAGTATGATGATGAGCAGAGAGAAACAATTATTTCTTCTTATATCTCCATGCTTTCTCCTTGAGGTGTATTTTCTATTATTAGGAATTAAGTAGACCTTAAATGTCACTTGAATTCCTCATCTCAGCACTGTACTTGCATGGTTAAACCTCTATAAGAGTCAGCAATGATCGGAGGTTGCTCTTAACAACAGCTGTATTTAAGTCAAATCAGGGTGAAGTGGGTGTTTATGAATGTGGGAGTTACCTTAACATTCAGATTAAACAGGTTGCGTAGACTCTTATGCAAGGAGCAGGGTGCCATTGCACATTGTGGTATGTTTCCAGGTCCTATCTGATTCATTACAGTTCTCCCAACAAGTGAACATCTTGAACATATTGTAAAAGCATAGCTGAGAAAATTACTTACTGATTGTAATACAGTAAAAATCATGTATTTATGAGCCTAATTATCCAAGTAATTAGTTGCTAGTGATGTTTCCCAGATTATTTTATTTATTAGTGGCTTTGTACTTTTAGTTTAAGCAAAATTTTTTAAATGGTGCAAAGTATTTGTTTATATCTTAGAAAAATCTGTTAATGCCAACAAGCTCAGATAACAGGTGTTTACTATTCATACCTTAGGGAAAAGATGAACATTTTTCTATTGACTAGAGAGACATTTTCTAACTTTGGTCACCCCTGGTAAATACCTGGAAACTGACATGTCTCGTAGGAGTCACTGAAATGGAAGCATGTGAAGCGCAGGTCACAAGCATGAACACTTCAGATTAATCATGCAATTTTCTTAGGGTGCTTAGAATAGACATGTAAAAATATTGATGCACTGAAGACAATGTGTGTCTTTAAATTTACGTAGAACAATAAAATGTGTATATCATATGTATTATATATAAATGTGTGTGTATATATGTAACAGTAAAACAATAAGTGATATAAATAGTATAAGAATATTTTAATGGATCTCATTTGAAGAGTTTAGCAAAATTATCTAGTCCAAAAATAATCTGCAGTTCTACTGATTGCTTCTCTCTCTCTCTTTTTCTTTTTCTAAAACTCTCCAGAACCAGAGCAAATCAATTATCTAGCAGATAGAAGGTCTTCCACACCACAGAATTATGGCTCTCTTCCCTCTGGTTTAAGGATCTTTCAATTTGGCAAGTCTTCATTGTCTAGCAAACATTGAACAACTTCCTACCATGTGCAGGCCCTCTCTAGGGGCTGGGAAGACAATGGTAAAGAAGGGCCAGGCATATTGGCTCAAGTCTGTCATCTTGATGCTTTGGGAAGCCGAGGCAGCAGGATCACTTGAACCTAGGAGTTCAATACCCGTCTGAACAATATAGTGAGACTTCATCTCTACTAAAAGATTAGCCAGGTGAGGTGACACACACCTATAGTCCCAATACTCAGGGAGGCTGAGGTGGGAAGACTGCTTGAGTCAGGGAATTTTAGGCTGCATTGAGCTGTGATCACCCCACTACACTCCAGCCTGGGTAACAGAAGGATACCTTGTCTCAATAAAAATAAAATGAAACAAAATAAATAAAGAAAAACATGAGGGAGGGGCCAAGATGGTCGAGAGAAGGCAACACCGGAATGCAGCTCCCAATGAATGAGATGCAGAGGGCTAGAAGACTTCACAAATCCAAATGAAATGCCAGGTTCATTTTGGTGGGGCTCATACGGCACTGAAAATAGCCCAGGGAAGGAACTGCAGGGTGACAACCACACAGGGGGGCAAACCAAGACAGGGTGGTGTGTGTCCCCACCTGGAGAGTGCAGACGGCTCGGAGGGTTAGAGGACTTCACCCCCTCAGTGCTCCGATTTGGATCCTGTGATTACCTCATCCCTCCTGCAACCCATTCTCCACGAGAGCCCTGCCAGACTGTGGGGTGCTGTGGGTTGTTGATGCAAATCTGAGCAGTGCAGCCACGGGCGACGCAAGTTGTTGCTCAGACCTGGGTGAAAGTTTGGACTAGGGCCACTGGGATGGACCATCCCACAGAAAGAGGCAGAGTTGTAAGCAGAGAAACAGGTCATCAGGCCTGGCAGGCCCCACCCGCACAGAACTCAGACTGAAGCCCTCACTAGAGAGCTTGGCAGCAAATACACCAGTTTGACCCCAACCAGGAAGATCCAGGGAGGGGAAGGAGAGATGCCATTGGGAAGGCGGGGCCAATCTTACCTGCAAACAAACTCCAAGGAAGGACCACCCACCCAGTAACCTGATTGAATCAAAGAGAGCCCAGCAATGCCCTCTACAGGGCAAAAAAGATATAGCTCCAACCTCAACAGAAAAGACGTCCACTCTAAGATTACTCCTGAAATCACCAACTTCAAAGATCAAAGGGAGACAAATCCATGAAAATGGGGGAAAAAACAGTGCAAAAAGGATGAAGCCATCAAAGACCAGAACACCTCTTCTCCTCCCAGGGATCACAACTCCTCACCATCAAGGGAACAAAAAAAGACAGAGAATGAATCTGACTGATTGACAGAAGCAGGCTTCAGAAGGTGGGTAATAAAAAACTTCTCTGAGTTAAAAGACCATGTTCTAACCCAATGTAAAGAAACTAAGAACCTTGAAAAAGGGTTAGATGAAATGTTAACTAGAATAACCTGCTTAGAAAAGAACATAAATAACTTGATGGAGCTGACAAACCCAGCACGAGAACTTCACGAGGCATACACAAGTTTCAACAGCTGAATCGATCAAGCAGAAGAAAGGATATCAGAGATAGAAGATCAAATAAATGAAATAAAATAAGAAGGCAAGATTAGAGAAAAAGGAGTGAAAAAAAATGAACAAGGCCTCCAGGAACTATGGGAATATGTGAAAAGACTTAATTTACACTTGATCAGCGTGTCTGAATGTGACAGAGAGAATGAATTCAAGTTGGAAAACACTCTTCAGGATACTATCCAAGAGAACTTCCCTAACCTAACAAGGCAGGCCAACATTCAAATCCAGGAAATACAGAGAACACCACAAAGGTATTCCTCAAGAAGAGCAACCCCAAGGCACATAATTGTCAGATTCACCAGGCTTGAAATAAAGGAAAAAATCCTAAGGGCAGCCAGAGAGAAAGATTGAGTCACCCACAAAGGAAAGACCATCAGACTCACAGCGAATCTCTCAACAGAAACTCTACAAGCTAGAAGAGAGTGGGTGCCAATATTCGACATCCTTAAAGTAAAGAACTTTCAACCCAGAATTTCATATCTGGCCAAACTAAGCTTCATAAGCAAAGGAGAAATAAAATCCTTTACAGACAAGCAATTGCTGAGAGATTTCGTCACTACAAGATCTGCCTTACAAGAGCTACTAAAAGACGTACTAAACAGGGAAAGGAACAACCAGTACAAGCCACTGCAAAAACATACCAAATGGTGAAGAACAACAATGCAATGAAGAAAATGCATCAACTAATGGGCAAAACAACCAGCCAGTAACAAAATGGCAGGATCAAATTCAAACATAACAATATTAATATTAAATGTAAATGGCCTAAATGCCCCAATCAAAAGATGCAGACTGGCAAACTGGATAAAAAGTCAAGACCCATCAGTGTACTGTATTCAGGAGACCCATCTCACATGGAAAGACTAACATAGACTTAAAGTAAAGGGATGGAAGAAGATTTACCAAGCAAACGGACAGAAAAAAAAAAAAAAAAAAAAGCAGGGGTAGCAATCCTAGACTCTGATTAAACAGATTTTAAACCAACAAAGATCAAAAGAGACAAAAAATGGGATTACATAATGGTAAAAGTATCAATGCACCAAGAAGAGCTAACTATCCTAAATATATATGCACCCTATGCAGGAGCACCCAGATACATAAAGCAAGTTCTTAATGACCTACAAAGAGTCTTAGACTCCCACACAACAGTAGTGGGAGATTTTAACACTCCACTGACAATATTGGATAGATCAAGGAGACAGAGGGTCAACAAAGATATACAGGATTTGAAAGCAGATCTGGACCAAGCAGACCTAATAGACATTTATAGGACATTCCACCCCAAATCCACAGAATATACATTCTTCTCAGTAACATATTGCACTTACTCCAAAATTGACCACATAATTGGAAATAAATCACTCCTCAGCAAATACAAATGAATGGAAATCATAACAAACAGTCTCTCAGACCACAGTGCAATCAAATTAGAACTCAGGATTAAGAAAAGCACTCAAAACTGCACAATCACATGGAAACTAAACAACTTTCTCCTGAAAGATGAATGGATAAACAGTGAAATGAGGGCAGAAGTAAAAATGTTCTTCAAAGCCAACGAGAATGAAGACACAATGTACCAGAATCACTGGGACACATTTAAAGCAGTGTCTAGAGAAAAATTGATAGCAATAAATGCCCACATAAGAAGCAAGGGAATATCTAAAATCAACACCCTATCATCAAAATTGAAAGAGCAAGAGGAGCAAGATTAAAAAAAAAACAAAAAAACTCAAAAGCAAGCAGAAGACAAGAAATAACAAAGATCAGAGCAGAATTGAAGGAGATAGGGACACAAACAATCCTTCAAAAAATCAATAAATACAGGAGCTGGTTTTTTGAAAAGATCAACAAACTAGACCACTAGCTAGACTAATAAAAAAGAAAAGAGAGAAGAATGGAATAGATGCAATAAAAAACAATAAAGGGAGATCACCACCGATTCCTCAGAAATACAAACCACCATCAGAGATTACTACGAATAACTCTGCACATAAAACAGTAAATCTGGAAGAAATGGATAAATTCCTGGACACTTGCACACTCCCTAGACTAAGCTAAGAAAAAGTTGAAACCCTGAATAGATCAATAACAAGGTCTGAATTCCAGGCAGCAATTAATAGCCTACCAACCAAAAAAAGCCCAGGTCCAGATGGGCTCACAGCCGAATTCCACCAGACATAAAAAGAGGAACTGGTACCATTCCTGTTGAAACTATTCCAAACAATACCAAAAGAGGGAATCCTCCCTAGCTCTGTCTATGAGACCAACATCATCCTGATACCAAAATTTGGCAGAGACACAACTAAAAAAGAAAACCACAGGCCAATATCCATGATGAACATTGATGCAAAAATCTTCAAAAAAATACTGGCAAACCAAATCTAACAGCACATCAAAAAGTTTATCCACCATGATCAAGTAGGCTTCATCCTCGGGATGCAAGGCTGGTTCAATATACGCAAATCTATAAATGTAGTCCACCACATAAACAGAACCAAAGACAAAACCCACATGATTATCTGAATAGATGCAGAGAAGGCGTTGGACAAAATTCAACAGCCCTTTATGCTAAAAACTCTCAATAAACTAGGTATTGATGGAATGTATCTCAAAATAATAAAAGCTATTTATGACAAACCCACAGCCAAAATCATACTGAATGGACAAAAACTAGAAGCATTCCCATGAAAACTGGCACTATACAAGGATGTCCTCTCTCACCACTCCTATTCAATATAGTATTGGAAGTTCTAGCCAGAGCAATTAGGCAAGAAAAAGAAATAAAAGACATTCAGTTAGGAAAGGAAGAAGTCAAATTGTCTCTATTTGCAGATGACATGATCATATATTTAGAAGACCCCATCGTCTTAGCCCAAAACCTCCTTAAACTGATAAGCAACTTCAGCAAAGTCTCAGGATACAAAATCAATATGCAGAAATCACAAGCATTCCTATACATCAATAACAGAATAACAGAGAGCCAAATCATGAGTGAACTTCCATTTACAGTTGCTACAAAAAGAATAAAATGACTAGGAATACAGCTAACAAAGGATGTAAAAGATTTCTTCAAAGAGAACTACAAACCACTGCTCAAGAAAATAAAAGAGGAGACAAACAGATGGAAAATCATTCCATGCTCATGGTTAGGAAGAATCAATATTGTGAAAATGACCATACTGCAAAAAGTAATTTATGGATTCAATGCTATCCCCATCAAGCTACCATTGACCATCTTCACAGAACTGGAAAAAACCACTTCGAACTTCATATGGAACCAAAAGAGAGCCCACATAGCTATGACAATCCTGAGCAAAAAGAACAAAGCTGGAGGCATCATGCTACCTGACTTCAAACTATACTACAAAGCTATAGTAATCAAAACAGCATGGTACTGGTACCAAAACAGAAATATAGACCTATGGAACAGAACAGAAGCCTCAGAAGCAAGACCACACATTTACAACCATCTGATCTTTGACAAACCTGACCAAAACAAGCAATGGGGAAAAGATTTCCTGTTTAATAAATGGTGTTCGGAAAACTGGCTAGCCATATGCAGGAAGCTGAAACTAGACTCTTCCTTACACCTTATACAAAAATTAACTCCAGATGGATTAAAGATTTAAACATAAGAACTAACACCATAAAAACTCTAGAAGAAAACCTAGGCAAAACCATTCAGGACATACGCACAGGCAAGGACTTCATGACTAAAACACCAAAAACAATGGCAACAAAAGCCAAAATAGACAAATGTGATCTAATTAAACCTACAATGATTAGAGTAAACCGGCAACCAACAGAATGGGAAAAAAATTTTGCAATCTACCCATCTGGCAAAGGGCTAATATCCAGAATCTACAAAGAACTAAAGCAGGTTTACAAGAAAACAACAAACAAACCCATTCAAAAGTGAGTGAAGGACATGAACAGACACTTTTCAAAAGAAGACATTTATGAGGTCAACAATCATATGAAAAAATGCTCAACATCGCTGGTCATTAGAAAAATGCAAATTAAAACCACATTGAGATACCATCTCACGCCAGTCAGAATGATGATCATTAAAAAATCTGGAAACAACAGGTGCTGGAGAGGATGTGGAGAAAAAGGAACACTTTTACACTGTTGGTGGGAGTGTAAATTAGTTCAACCATTATGGAAGATCCTCAAGAATCTAGAAATAGAAATTCCATTTGACCCAGAATTCCCATTACTGGGTATATACCCAAAGGGTTATAAATTATTCTATTATAAAGACACATGCACACATATGTTCATTGTGGTGCTGTTTACAATAGCAAAGATGTGTAACCAACCCAAATACCCATCAATGGTAGACTGGACAAAGAAAATGTGGCACATATACACCATGGAATACTATGCAGTCATAAAAAATGATGAGTTCATGTCCTTCATAGAGACATGGATGAATCTAGAAACCATCATTCTCAGCAAACTGACACGAGAGCAGAAAACCAAACACCACATGTTTTCACTCATAGGTGGGTGAACAATGAGATCACTTGGGTGCAGGGAAGGGAACAACATTGACACGGCTAGGTGGGGGGGTGAAGGGGAGGGAATGGGAGGGACAACGATGAAGGGCGGGGAGGATGGAGAGGAATAATACCAGGAGAAATGTCTGATGTAGGCGACTGGGTGGGGGAATGGAGACAGCAAACCACCATGGTATGTATGTGCCTATGCAACAATCCTGCAGGATGCAGGATGTGCACATGTATCCCAGAGCCCAAATACAATAAATAATAATAATAATAGTAATAATAGAAAAAAAACAAAAACATGCAGAGCTTCTGCTCTCCTGGAAGATGCAGGCCAATGGAAGAGACATTAGCTTAATGAAATCACTCAAATATGTAAACTTGCACATATGGTAAGTGCTCTGAGCGGGCTGGTATGTGGTCATGTGAGAAGATAGAATAGGCACATTTGCCTGTATAAGGACAGTTAGGAAACACTTTCTTCAGAAATGAATGATTTATTTAAAATGTACATAAAATAATGAATTTGGAAAAGAATAAAATGAGTTTTCTAAGCATAGGAAACATACATGTGCAGTTTATTTTATTGAGCTGGAAATTAATTTCCTTCACATGGTATGAAATGTTTCTTAATAAAAATCAGGAAATCAGAACCTCTATTTGTCCCATTTTTGTAAATGTAAATGAGTAAAGCAAAATGAAAATAAAACCTCAATTCTGCTAGAAGTATGGATATTTTTTGATAAGTCAATATAGTTTGCTTTAAAGATGAAGTTACATTTGGGGGGTAGGATGTTTCCCCTGGAAATAATTAATGTATTTCCTTTTTTACATCTATTTGATTTGAACTTCTCTATTTTGATGACAACAGTAATAACATCATAGTTCACAAAGCTAGCAAACAAAATAAAAATTGTCAAAAGTTTTTTGTTTGACATTGATATTCATGCATTAATGATCCATTCTAGAGGACTCATCAAGGGAATTTGACCTGGAGTATCTCATTTTTCTTACAAGATCATCTTTAGCAAGTTTCAAGTCATTAATACTCTGAGATGTAGTAAAGGAAGAGAAATCACAAATCAACTTTCAAATCACCTAAGAATAATTCACCTTCAGATATGTTTAACATTATTCTAATGTGCTTGTTTTTAACTGCAGAGAAATCAACTGCTTTTGCTACTAAGAAGCGCCTCCTGCAACACTGGAAAATCCATTATCTGTTGGCATCAATACTCCATTGCTAAATGGCAGATTGGTGAGGTAGCCAGCTACCTAGGTAGCACTTGAGGTGACTGATTGGATGGCCTTGATCATAAAATAAAATTTATTTTATTTTTATGGTTCAAGTATTTACTAAACAATTCAAGTAATTGATGAATTCATTATTGCCAAACTATTTTGCAATCTAGACATTTTTCTTCTCTAAAAAAGTGAAGCTGATATCTGAATTTCATTCGAATTCCCTAAGATTTCCTGTTATTAAGCCATAGGTCTTGTAAATAATATGTCTATTATAATATATCTTGCATATAATATATATTATATATATAGCTGATATAATATATATCAGCTATATTATATAATATACATTATATATATTATATTTTATGTGTGTGTGTATATATATATATATCTGAATCTTTGACTTTTAAGGCAGTGGAAAAGAAAGAAAGATTTGAGTATTGCTGGCACTATCCTTTATATCCACTGATACCCATAGGTTACAACGACAGAAGACTTCCTTGGCAAACCAAATTTGTTGCCAAAATCACAGATGGCATACTCTTTTCTTACAGTTGAAACTTTGCTTGGCAAAGAAACATTTCATCACTTCAAAAACCTCAATTGCTTTTGCAATTTCCCAAATGAGTTTACAAAAAATGGAAGTTTTGATGCTGTTAACATGTATATTATAGAGGGAAAAAAACTTTGCTGCACTAAGGGAAGTCTGTAGATATTTTTTGTTGTTGCTGAATGATGAAAGAAAACAGTGTCATTGTAATTCTCCCATGCCCTGCATCAGTCTCAAAATGTCAGCAGACATGTAATGGATGTCATCAGTTATTGGAGGTATACTTCAATTTTCTTCCTCTGCTCAAAGCCACAAAGTAGATTAATTCATACACCTTAGCCTACTAAGGTCTCACCTGTCATGAGTCCCACCATGACAAGGAAATAAACTGTGAAGTGTAATTCAAGTCAAAGCTTTTCAATTGGAAAAAACCCAGGTGTTAGTACATTTCCAACAAATTCCAGACTGAGAGTCTATCTCTCCAAAAATGGTTCACAATATCTAGTGTATTTATCAGGATAAGAAAAGGCAAAGTGCTTCTTCAGGTTTTATTACCTCAGATCTTCACTTACAGGAAATTTGCTATAGAATAAGCTCCATTTCTTATGTGTTCATTTACATTATGAAATGAAACTAGAGGCATCGTGGCTCATGCCTGTAATCCCAGCACTTTGAGAATCTAAGGCAGGATGTCATATTTTTCAGTTTAATTTTGCAGAAAAACTGACCTCATCATCTTAAAATGAGCCTCTGAAGATAATACAATCAAGGATATTTCTTAATGTAGTTGTTCCTTCCTTATGGTATTTACAACAGTGTTTTTCTCTGGAATCTGATACTTTTTTTAGTGTCAATTGACTAAACACATTTGGGATGACCATTATTATCAAACTCATTATTGTCATTGACAGTAATGTGCCAACTACTGTACTGAATGCTATGTCAAACTCTATTTAATCTGTTTTTTTAATGTGTACATATCTATCAGTGAGTGGGGAAGAAAGAGAGAGAAAGAGGGAGAGCCCATAGGTATTGTTATCTTCACTTATATGTCAGAAAACTAAGGCTGTATCTACTAAAAACCTTGGGGCCTCTTACCCTAAAGTAGTTACTCATGTCCTGAAAAATGTATATATTTTGATTTATACAGGGGTTTCTATTTTCCCATTGACATCACAATTTCAGATATAATAAAGAGTCGTTTCTAAATAATTTTATATATTTTATAGAATCTAACATTTCAAACTCAATTTCCTATGGACACCAGATCCCTTTTAATACATGTATAAATTCTTTGTCACTAAATTAGGAAAGCCTTTACCAAAAAATTCCAAATAATTCAGTTCACTAGAAAATCCACTTACTTTTTTTACAAACAAATTTTATAAACAAATTCTTAAAAGCTGCATACCAGAATAGAAAAAAAAAACTTTAATTTTTAAAATAAACCTGTTTATACAATCTGTTAGTAAATTGAATTTTCTTATCACATGAATCATAGCTACTCTCTATTGCTTATCAATGTCTGCTCTCTACTCACTACATATGTGTGTGTATGTGTGTATTATGTATATATGATTATATATATGTGTGTGTGTATGTGTGTGTGTGTGTGTGTGTGTGTATATATATATATATATATATATGGCACACATAACAGTTTTATTTTACATTCTCAATCATTCTGTGAGATAAATACCTTATTTTCATTTTACAGATGAGAAAATAGAGGTTACAGAGATTATATAGTTTGTCCTAGATCACAAAAGAGATATTTTACAGAGGTAAATGAGTATTTGAAGCTGGATGTGACTACTTCAAAATCAGAGATCTTAAACATAATACATTGTACCTTTGATCCATAAGAAATATATATATTAATTAAGCTTATATTTCTAGCACAAAAAGTATAGCCTAGTGATGCTATAGCTAATGCGATCTTTAAAAATTAAGAATTTGCCAGTGTTTCATTTTCAACAGACTTAAAATTAAAGATTATTGCCTGTGATCTAGAAGATATTTAGGTATTGCTAACATAGGAATGGTTTCTTTTAGTTGTTTGTCTTTGCTTTACATTCTAACAGGGACATTCGTGCATTTACTCTACAAACAACTGTTTAAAATTTATTATGTCCTTTCCTAGACCCAAAAGATTCAATGACAAACATGATAAACAGGTTTTTGCCCTCATGGAGTTTGCCACCCAGATATAAAAACAAATTAATTGCAAACATAGTACAATAGTATTTTCTCACATGGTGTTTCAGTTTCTTAAAATACAAATATTCAGAGAAAACTCAGTAATTTATGATTCCTATACATTTTACTGTAATTAATCAGAAATTACTAACTGGGTCTCTTAAATTAGAGTTCACTTATAAACTAAAAATCTCTTTTAAAAGTATATTCATGAATCCTCCTAATAGTGCATAGTATGCACTTAGACATTTTCATCTTTACCCTGCCTAAGAGTTATGCTGCAAATGAGCCTCTCTCAAGATCAAGCTAAATAGAACATATATGATTTAAGAACCCATTATTAATCAACTTTACTTGAAATCATGCTTTAAAAAAACTATTTACAATTGTAGGTATCATGTGCTTATTATTCTATCATTTTCAAATTTAAAAAAAAAATTCTTTTCTACTAGTTAATTATAATTGATACCAGGAAGAGGGCAGGCTTCTGTCTGCAAGGCTACCCACTAAATACTCAACTGTATTTACTATTATACTCTGAATGCAATTTTCTCAGATCTTAGCATGAACTATTTGGCAAACAAATGGATTAGATCTAGACTACTATTTAAATTACTAAAAATCTGGAACAGCTCATGGAATTTGCAAAGAAACCCCACTTAGCACAATATTGTATCTTAAGCCTGACTTAAAGCTTTTTTTTTTTTTTTTGACTCAAGGGTTAAGTTCAAATTTAGATTTTCAAAATTGTTGACATATTTTGTTTGAGTAGCTAGAAATACTATGAAAAATTTAATTAAATACTGACGTGTGTTTTATTTCTGTCCTTTTTGCTTTAGAAGATAAACGCATTGCTTCTAATGTCTCAAAATTATGAGCTAAAGAAGGGACCAAAAAAAAAAAAATCAAGCTTAAAGAACTTCTCTTCCCTTTACTGTACTTATCACTGACATTGTCAGCAAGCCTTATAATATATGTCAGTATAGCGCAGGAGGCCAGTACCAACCCATCTGTGTTGGCATGAAAGCTGAAATTTCTTGGAAAATTCTTGTATAAATGGATTGTAGTTCTAAGACATCCTGCATGTTTTGTCTCCCTTAACACAGCAAACCTTAAGGAGATAATTTCATGAGAAAGGCAAAATGCATATTGGTCTTGAATCTTCCAAGTTTTCTTCACCAAAACTTAGACTCCGAGTCCCAGAGTTTGAGATTGTATCAACAATCTTCCATTCCCACCACCATGAAGCATGATGTCTTCTTTGATTTGCATGTGCCTCTTTCAAACCACAAAAATGTGTTGGCCTTTTCTACTTTATACCTGGGGAGACTTCATCTCCCTTGAACACTCATTTCTTTAAGATGAAAGCATTCGGATCCTTTGGTGTCCTTAATAGAGTATTCATTCTAGAGTTTTCACTCTTTCACATAACTTGAACACATTTGAATTTGGCACTGTTAATTTTTAGTTGTGGAGCCCAAAATCCAAAATATCTTTTTTTTTTTTTTGAGAAGGAGTCTTGCTCTGTTGCCCAAGCTGGAGTGTAGTGCTGAGATCTTGATTCACCGCAACCTCCACTTCCCGGGTTCAAGCGATTCTCCTGCCTCAGCCTTCTGAGTAGCTGGGACTAAAGGTGTGCACCACCATGCTGGGCTAATTTTTGTATTTTTAGTAGAGATGGGATTTCACTTTGTTGGCCAGGCTGGTTTCGATCTCCTGACTTCGTGATCTGCCTACCTCGGCCTCCCAAAGTGCTGGAATGACAGGAGTGAGCTGCTGCAGCACGCCTCAAAATATCTTGTATACTACATTCTCAGGAACTATGCAGTAGTCTCCCAATCAGAAAAACAACATAAAAAGTAAAAACAAGAAACCATTATTTTAAAACTTACTTATCTCAGAGAATACTTGTCTTAATTTAGTTAAAAGTACATTTTCACTTACTTTTTTCTTAAATAAGAGAAAAACCACATTTGTTTTCTTTTCCTATTCCCTACAAAGCCTTATCTAACTATGGTTCCTGTCTCCTCCTCTGAACTCACCTCTTCCTTGATAGTAACATAGTTGGCTTATTAATTTCATTTCTAACTGTTCACTGCTAAAACCCCCTGAAAGGGGGATGTTTTTTTCTTCTCTTTCTCTGTCTTCTTGCCTTTTGCCATACTTAGAGCTGGCTTTTTACAATGCACAGTCTCTTCACTACCCAGGATTTCCTGACCTTCCTGACCTTGGTCAATATGTGCAGTATAAGATATTCCCCTCCATTTCTCAAAGAAACTAGCCATTTATTCCATGGATACAGGCTTTTTGTTTTGCTTTGATTTGATTTTTTAAAAACGTCCTTTCCAATCACTCTTCAGCCACCCTTTCTTGGAGAGTAAGCTTTTCTCCTTGCAATTTTTGTGACCAAGCCCAGGCCTTGTTATCAGAGAAAGTGGTGGAAGTCACCTGTCATTATTCTGCGATATCTATAGACGTTTAATAGGAAAGTAGTCTATATCATGCAGGCAAGTCAGAGCACCTTTATATTTCATACACACCCACATATATGAAATAACCTACTATTTTTTTCTTCATTAGTTAAACTAAGTGCTCTTCAAACAGTATATTGAGATACACAAGTGGACATTGTAGCAACTTAATTGATCACAAACAATTTTAAACAAAATATAATAGAAATGAAAGAAACATATGATTGCAGAAAACATATCAAATATACTTATGTATATGTAAGTGTATACCTGGTTGTGATATAAAATGCATTTTAATAGTATATCACACTGAAAAATATCTTAAAGCCATTGGTTTAGCTAGTTGCTTTGGAGCACCACTACTAATTTTGCATGTCTCTTTTGCTTCTAAGATTGTATAGTTCTTATAGGGACCCAGATTCTCCTCGTAGTTGCAAAGTTAGACAACTCGGAATCTAAAAGAGCAAGGTGCTAAGGTGATCAGCAAACATAAGATGCTCTCTTTCTCAAATATTCTGAGGTATATGTGCCTCAGAAAAAAACATATTCCACAATTACACCTTCCTGCTATTTCCTGTAGTGAAGCAATTACTGGAAGATTCTTATAACCCTGGGTTAAATATATCCCTCTAAGATAAAAACTTGAGATATCACGATACTCAATTCTGTACAAATTGACTTCATGAAAACAAAACATTTGTCCATGTTCCCAAAAACTTGTTTTGCCTTTGTCTTTTCTAGCTCATGCTGAGATCCACCAGAGACCACTGCTCGAAGGGGTGAGGAACTATGAACATAACAGTTTCTCACGTAAGAGTGGAAATGTTCAGTTCAATTGGATGCAAAAAACCCTATCTATGGTTATGTTAGTCATATGCCTAATTTGCCTTTTTCTTGAATTCATTTTTATGTAGAATCTGTGTAAATATATTATGTATAATACATTACAAAGTATGTAATATATGTGTAAATATATTATAAAGTCCTTTGTAATGCAGTGACTTAAAGAAATAGAATCCCACCACACCAAGAATCAAAAGTGTAGTTCTGTTCTTACCCTACCACTCAATATAATTCATGCAGCATCACACTTCAGTGTGTAACCGTTTAACACAACACCCAACACTAGAGTTTCTTCAGAAAGTGGCAGGTGAAGGATGAAGGGCAGAACCATGATGCATTTCCTATTAAAAGCTTAAGTACTGGTTTTTGAATTAAAATAGATTATCATGCTTGTCTGTTTATGTCAGGATAGATGATTAATTTTTCTATATAGTGTGGATTTAATGTAAAATGGGCCATAGAGTATGAAATCCTTGATATTTGTTATTCATTTTCTTTTGCAAAATCTCAAATCTCATGTCCTGGAGAGACACACTCCATTTAGAAATTTGGATTCTGCAGTTAAATTCTGTGCTTTTCAGAGTATCACACATCTTATTTTTAGTAAGTGAGGCTAATCTATGTGATTATCTCTTCCCTCCCTTTCTTCATTTTTTCTTCCCTCCTCCCCATTCCCAACCTTGGAATTTCTGCCACTTACCAGTGTGTTAAGATGCCTCTCACACCTGCAGAGCTGTTATGAGCTGCGGAAAGGAAAGAAATAGCAGGGTAGACTGGGAGGGTGCAGTGCAAAGATTCTGTAGAGAAGATGGGGGTTATGGGAAACTCAGAAATGAGACTGGTAAACTCTATCTCAGACTTTGCTCCAAATAAAAAATAAGTCAGTATGGGGAAAAGTCCAGTGCAGAAAAATCTCATGAAATACACATTTTCATACCACCAGTTTCCAATTGCTTAAAGACTAAAATTCATCTCCCTCTAAGTGTATACTGTTTCTGAGAGGTCCAGGGTTGATACTCATCCTCAGGAGCAGGTCATTCACTATGATGTCCTGGTCCTACTCCCAGCTCTTGCTGCTGCTGCAACGCCCCACATGAAGATCTGCAGCATTTGGTGATCATCCCACTATCCCCCTTCATAAACTCAGTGAAAGATGTCCCCTTTTCCACTTTCCTACTTCAACCCAAGCATGGAGGAAGCCCTTTGTTTCCATCCACCACATTGTGGAAGAGTTCAGGCTTTTCCTTCTCATGATAATTAATTTAAAGCTTGAGATGATGTCAAGGAAGCTTAACAGACAGATGAAGTTTCAGCTTCTCCTCAGGATCTCTGCCTGGGCTGCTTCTCTATGCTGCTCCATGCTGTCTCCACATCCACAGGCAAGGCTCAACCCTCACTCCCGCCATGGGAAATACTCTGGAATCTCTGGGTTTTGGAGCGTATTTTGGCTCATATCCATAGAGAGGAGGAAGTTTTAACTCACTACAACATGCAGCTTACCTCCTGAATTTTCATTTTTCTGCCACATGACTGACATGTTCTCAAGATATTTGACAATGAAAAAATTTCATTTTTTTAAAGAAAAACCTCAATCCTATATATAGTCATTCACACAATTTTCTGGCATTCGTGTATCCACTGGAATTCTGATTTAATCCAGCTTAAATAAAAATATCTGTGGGATGTCGAATGTATTATTTAGGTGGACCCAAACAAGCTAATGCCAACTCCTTTTTAATGTCACTTTCTCAAGCTTAAAAATATTTGGGGAATATTTTTGTACGCTCTGCAGTTTATCCAGCTGGAATCCACTAATACGGAATTTATGGGTTTTATAGAGTAGCTAACTTGATCTTATTCTGTCCTCAAACCATGAGAAGTATATTTAATTTATTCTTTAAACAAAAATATATACAAATATTAGAAATGTGTTGCAAGAGATGTATATCTAATATATATATATACATATATGATTCTCAGCCCTTTTTTAAACAACTCATAACCCCATTATGTAACACTTTAGTCGTTCAGGCAGAATTTTAAGGAATAGCCACTTGACAACATTTTTAAGTGAGGCTGAATTTTACTTCCTGAGAAATGTCAAACTTTTAATATTAAATTATTTTAAATTGAAATAATGGCCAGGCAATACTTTTAAAATGAATTAATCCTGGATTCTCATTTTGATTTGTCTCAACCCAGTGAATCAATCAAATAACGCTTATGACTTACAACAAAGTTGTAGATTCTTATCAAGTGTAAATTACCTCTGTTGTGAAGAATGAAAAGAATAGCATGGATTAATGGAATGCCACCCCCCACTCCGCAAAAAAATCCAACAGTACATTTTAGCCAATAAACTTATATAAACTGCCAAGAAGTAGCCAGAGTGATTGATTAAATATTGATTTAAATATTGATTTTTTTCTGTACTATAAAAATAAATAGAAAATGCTTGAGAATATTTAGAAGAAAAATAAAAACTTTGACTATACATGCTTATACATGCACACACATACACACATTAGTGGGAGAGGGTCCTTGTTCTTTAAGTTAGCTATTGAGTACAAATTAATACAGGCTCTCAACATAAATATTTGGCAATGGTATTTGTTAGCATGTTTCAGACTTTTTCAACCAAGGAATATGTTTTCAAAATATTTCTTAAGGAAATCAGTGAAATTATGTGAAAAGATTTAACAACAAAAAGAATTATAGCATCTATAATCTCCATTAGAGCAGAATATATATCTCCAATTCTTTACACTCAGTGGACAGTAAGTAAACATATTTAATGTATATGCAAATTGATAAATAATTGAATACTCTCAAAGAAATAAGATGTCTCTAGATTTAGTTGTATTATATATGAAAGAAATACCAATGAATACAAAAGCCAACGTAAAAAAAAATCATGGAAAAAATATAACATGTTTTCAAACACAAATGAGATATCGCAACATATCTCAATATTTCTAAAAAGAGAAAAAGAGATGATAGGCTAAAGCCAATATTCAAAGAGATAAGCAGTCTGATGATCCAGAATGTATGAAAACAAGAAAGAAAAGTTAATGAAAACAAATCCATATGTCAAACAAATAAGAGATCTAAGTAAAATCATTGTATGCAAGTTCCATATACAAAAAGAAATTTGGTTCCTATAAAAGTAATGAAGAAACTAAATAATTAAGTTTTAAAATATATGCTTTCAGATAGCATAAATATATAAGATACTTATATAGGATACATGTTACAAAGTGTGCACAAAATTCTTTTTAAGAAAACTACACAACTTTATTGATATGAATAAAAGTAGATATAAATAAATCAGGAAATATATTCAAGGAAAGAAGTGTCCTAAATTTTATATTTGTTAACCATTCATCAATTAATCCCTAAATATAATGTACTTTAAATACAAAAAGATTTTGTCAAAAATAATTAGGCATGTCCAGTCACAGTGGCTCACACCTGTAACCCAGCACTTTGGGAGGCTGAGGCCGGTGAATCACTTGAGGTCAGGAGTTTGAGACCAGCCTGGCCAACATGGCGAAATCCCATCTCTACTAAAACTACAAAAATTAGCCAGGGATGATTAATTAGCAGATGCCTGTAATCCCAGGGAGGCTGAGGCAATAGAATTGAATTGATTGAACCCAAGACACAGAGATTGCCGTGCACTGACATTGTGCCACTGCACTCCAGCCTGGGAAAGAGAATGAGGCTTCATCTCAAAAACAAACAAATAAACAAAACACAAAACAAAATTAGACACTCTAAAAGCCAAGATTACTTTGAAAAAGAAAACAACGGGAATTGTCCTACTATATACTGATTTTTATCATAAAATATTCTTTTTCCTAAACAATTTACTACTAATGCAATGACAAGAAGACAGGGAACACACACACGCACATTTAGTTACTTGGCATAGCC
>NW_022437019.1:8610382-8649469 GCF_009761245.1 Sapajus apella
GATAGATTAAGAACATCACCGTGGCTTGAAAGTTTACTTAAATATTACTTTTGAAAAACACAGGAGGAAATCTTAATTCTCTCAGTATAGGGAAAGTAATTGTAAATAAGAGATTAAAGCCATAAACCATAAAATGAAATGTCTGTATGTCGAAACAAATTGAAAATTCAATCCACATACAGAGACTGATATTTGCAAATCATTAAACTGAAAAGAATTTGGACCCAGAATTAAGAATAACTACAAATCAAAAAGATAATTCAATAGAAAAATAGATAACTTATATGAAGCATACAATTGACCTTAAACGGCCAATGAATATTAAACTATGTAAAACCACATTAGTAATTTAAAAAATGACAATTTAAAGAAAAAATTTGCACATCAGTTTGAAAAATGTATGTGCCTATAATAACCTTAAATTTGGATAGAATGTTGGGAGGAAATTTTACTTATAAATAAATTTTATACAATTATAAATAAATACTTTATTAATAAATTTGTCTTGTACATTATTGGTAAATTGATATTTCTTTCAAAAGACATTTGGTAATAAAAATTTGAAATAAATTTACCCATGATAGAGCAATTCTACTTTAAGGGTGTCTGTTTCAGAAAAACACTAAAGAACTTGCAAGATTAGACATGTACAAAGATGTTTATTACACAGTGCTTGATATATTGAAAGAGTGGAAATACATTAAGTATAACTCAGTAGGAGACTGAAAAAATTCAAAATATGGTTTATTAATACAATGAAATATTACACAGAAGCTTAAGTAAACTATATCTACAGGAGTACATGTCATACAATGTTACTCATTCAATACTTTAAAATGCACAAAGTAGTAATGAATATGGTTTGCGGATTCATATATATGTAGTAAAAATAACAAAATAAATGTCTGGAGGTGATAGTCTCCAACTCTAGTAATGTTACATGAAGATAGTAAGAGAAAAATTATGGGAGCCAAAAATTCTAGCTTGATTTCATATACAAAATTATCTGTTACATGATTTTGCATTCTTTTGTATAAGACTGATGGTTTACAGGTAATTTTTAGTTAAACTTTAATTTGAAAAACTTTGCCGTGAGAGGCAAAGTGATGAAAGCACTGGGGTATTTAATCACTTTATAATATCAGAGCCACGAATTATAGACAGGACTAAAAAAATCACAGAACTTCTTTCCAAGGGAGAGGCTCTTCCTTGCAGTGTACATGTGCATGTGATTTACCTTGTGGAGACACAGATACACTCTTTGGAGGAATAAGCCGTAAAAGACAGCTTTTCTACAAACAGCTGAATGTGGTTGCAAGATTGCAATCATGCTTACTGAGTATTTTGGCCAGGATTACATATAGATAAGCTTACTTTTACCTTAGCTTTAATACTATTTTACAGTTAATACTGGTCCACAGGCAACAGTAGCACAGGTGAGAAGACAGAAGATATTATTAACTATCAATTCTGCCCACTCTTCTCAATTACAATGTTGAAATATTAACATGTTTCTTTAGGTGTGCATTGCTGTGCAACAAGCTACCTCAAAATGTATTGACATAACAACCACCATTTCATTATTGTCACGATTCCTGGGTTGAAAAGTCAGAAAGGGCTTATCAGAGAATGCTGAGTGTATTCCACGTGTTGACTGTGAGAACAGCCACCTTCAAGATAGCTTTTTCATTCACACCTCTGGAACCCCAGGGAGAATCGCTCAAACAACCAAGCGCTAGCTGGAGAGACTTCACTGGGGTCATATGTCTGAGGCCTCAATTCTTCCTATCTGCTGGGTTGCTTGGTCCACCTCCATGTGTTCCCAGGGACTCTGCCTCTCCTCATGCCTTGCATGTAGTCCCCCAGCCTCACTCTTACTGCCTCAGCTGGAGCGCAGTGGCGCGATCTTGGCTCACCGCAAACTTCACCTCTTGGGTTCAAGCAATTCTCCTGCCTCAACCAACCAAGTAGCTAGGATTACGTCCATAGGCCACCACACCTGACTAATTTTGTATCTTTAGTAGACAAGGTATGTCTTCATGTTGGTCAGGCTGGTCTCGAACTCCTGACCTCACGTGATCTGCCGCCTTGGCCTCTCAAAGTGCTGGGATTCCAGGCATGAGCTACCGTGACTGGTTGATAGTCAGAATCTTACATAGTTGCTCAGGGCTGCCAAGATTACTAAAGCAGATGCTTTCAGACTGTTTTAGGTTCAGCCTTTGAACTGGGATGGGGTCACTTGTGCCCCATTTCACTGGCTAAAGTGAGGAACCAGTTCAGTCCAGGTTCATGCAGAAGAGGACTACAAAAGAGGACAAGTTTCACAACAGATCATCAAGAGCTTTCTGTGAAACTCAGCTACTGCCTATGTGATACAAAGAATATGGTGACAGTAACTTTGTTTTTCTCTTATTCTTCATTTCTAGTAGACTTCTCATTCCTCCATATAGTGAATTGAAATCTTTGTTAATTAATGGATATGTATCCAAGTTTTTACCAGGTTTGGACTTAAGATTTTCCTGTTTTACTTAATGACCAGAGAGTGGGGAGTCATTATCTGTCCATGACTACCTCTGCTGAGGTCTGTGTCAGCCCAACTATTCCTTTAATGAGCATCAACACCAGAGAGTGTGTCGAGACTTGCTTCTAAATCAAGGTCTCAGCTATATCTCTAATCCTTTTTAGACCTGTGGAAAACCTTTTTCTGTATTATGGTAGGCTGGGGAAAACTGCGCCAGTACTCACCTGGATTACATGGGGTTTTTGTCTCTATGTTCCCAATCTACTCTGGGATTCTAACATTCTTGTTGCTAAGACCAGACCCTGAAATTGATAAAATCAGAAGTTGAAGCCTCTTTCAGGGGACTCTGAAGATAGACCCATAAATGGAGTTTAGTTCCTTGAACCTCCCATACCGTAATCAACGATCAACATACTTTTTATCTGTCCTAATAAAGGGTGAAGCAGGAAGTTCTATTTCTGACCCTATATATTATCTATACCTCATCTTCTATCACCTTTCAATCAAACTTTTGTCCTAAGGACAACCTTTATTGTAGATTTATTCATCTACAAGGAAAGAGTTCTGAATGTCTGAGAAGAACTGAGGTATATAGTTATGGAGAACAGACCTGGAATAAAGAAGATGCACTGCAGGTTTTACCTATCTGTATGGACAGAACTCGTGCTGTCCAATATGGGAGTCACTAAACAGAAGCAGTGACTGAGCATTTGAAATGTGTCCTGTGCAAACTAGAAAGTGCCCTAAGTATAACATTTACACCAGATCTCAAAGAATTAATATGACAAACATATAAACTAACTCATTAATAATTTTTCATATTGATTACCTGTTGAAATAATACTTTAGATATATTGGGCTAACGTATATGATTAAAATAAATTTTGCCTGTCTTTTTACTTTTCTAATTTGAACAGTGAGTATTTAAAATTGCATATGCAGCTCATATTTGTGGCTTGCATCATATTTCCATCAAATCAGCACTGGAGTATAAAACAAAGGATATGATAAACCACACCACACTGAAGCAGAAGCCAACTTGGAGAGAAGAGCCGGATGTTCACCTCCCATCCCTCTCCTCCCAGCGTGGTGCTACCCCAGACACTCATAATTCAGATATAACTTCATTAAATATAGGAAGAGGCCGATTTCATTGAGATTTGGGGTCTTTACCTGGTAAATGCATCATTGAAGGGGAAATCAAATTCAGTAGTAGAAAATGTTTGAAGGTTTTCTACTTGCACACCCTAATTTTTGGCCTAAGTTTTATGTCCAGGGTAAGAGTGTGTGTGTGTGTGTGTGTGTGTGTGTGTGTGTGTGTGTGTGTGTGAAAAAGACAGAGAGAGTTCCACAACAGGAATTGTGATATCAAGGTCAAAGTAGTCTGGACACATATGCTCCATCTCAAACTCCAGGAGCAAGTTGAAAATCTTGACAAATTATTGGAAATTAGAAACAAGATAGGATTATGGATTTTGTAAACTGAAACTAGACACAGAAAAATGGAACCTCAAATACAAAAGTGATACTACCAGCAGAAATAAAAACACATTTTCAGGCAGAAAAATAGAACCAAGGAAAAGAGTCACCTAATAAACAAATAGAAGAATTAAGGTTTGAGAAAAATGTTACTAAAACGAAACAACCACAGAAAATTTAACATACCATTCAACCTCAGAGAAATAACAGCGGATACTCGAGCAATAAAATAAAAATGGAGAATTGTTTTACTATTTCACTTATTGCATATTTGTTTACAATTTGCTATTTTAAAATGCTAAATAGAAATACTAAACTTAAAATATTTTGGTTAAAATAAAACCCAATAGATTGACTATAGCTCATTGATTATACAGAGAAGTAGTGACTTTAAAGATTGAATTCAGGGAAACTTTCAGGAAAAAAATTACTAAACAAACAAAAAGATAAGAGAAAATTTAAGAATAATGAAGTCCAAAAATTTCAACATCTAGCCTGTGTTACAGGAGTAAGGAGAAGGACAGACATTTCTGGCTGCCTTCAGCAGTCCAATTCTAGAGCTATTACAGCAGTTTAAAAAAAAATGTGGAGGGGAGCATCCGAAAAGCTTACATAAAGACTCCAAAAGCACTTTAAAGAAAGAAGAAAGCTGTACTTTACTGTGGAAAAAGAAGGTCAGCTGGTACACAGAGTGATTGGAGAATTGACTGTAATCCAATCTTTTCTTTTAGTTTTTTTTTTTTAATAGAAGTTTGAAAAATACACAAAACTAGAAAACAGAAAGTTTATATATCATTTATATACCATTTTATATTGCAAATATTACCAATCTTGCTTAATTAACCCTCCGCATACACTTTTATAATTTTTGTGAGTGTATTTCAAACCAAGTCACCTTCATTTCACCCTAGTACTGAAATATGTACCTTGACTAGATAACGTCTCTCTCTTTTTTCATTTCATAACTATGCTGCCATTACCACATCTAAAATGACACTAGTATCTTGGTATCATCCAATAGCTAGTCCATAGTCAAATTACTTAACTGTCACAGAAACTTTTGAGAGGTTTTTTGCTTTTTGATTTTTAAGTCAGGATCTGAAGAATTCCTATATTGCATTTGAGTGACATATGTCTTAGCTTTTTTTAATTAACTTTTTTTGTTTTGAGATAACCATAGATTCACATGCAGTTATAATAATACAGTGATCCTGTGGGCTCCTTACCAAGTTTTCCCCAATGAGAACATGTTGCAACACTGCAGTACAATATCACAACCAGAATACTGACATTGATGAAATGAAGAGACAGAACATTTCCATCACAATTAGGATCACTCATGTAGCCCTTTTGGGGGCACATTCCTTTCGCTTCTACCCCAACTCCTCCTTAAAACTTGGCAAATAACAATTTGTTCTCCATTTTTTATAATTTTGTCATTTCTTGAATGTCATCAAAATTAAACCATAGTGTATACAGCCTTTTGAGATTGGCTGTTTTTCACTTTGCATAATTTGCTGCAGATTATTCTTGCTGTTAAGTTCATCAATATATATTTTTTCCTTCTTATTGCCAAGTAGCAAGATTGGTAGGGCTCACAGCTTGTTTAAATATTTACAAGCTGAGAAACAATTAGGTTGCTTCAAACTTGTGGCCTTTAGAACTAAATCAGCTACAAACATTCATGCGCAGGTTTCCATGTGAACCTATGTTTTCATTTCTCTGGGATAGATGCCCCAGCAGTGCAACTGCTGGGCTGTATGCTCATTGTTGTTTTTGATGAAACCACTGAACTGTTTTCCAAAGAGTCTATACTATTTTACATTCCTAAAAATAATGAATGACTAGTTCAGATGCTGTACATCCTCACCAATATTTGATGTTGTCACTATTTGTGAATTCTAATTTTTAACCATTTTGACAGATATGTAGTAATAGTTCACTGTGGTTTTAATCTAATTTTTCTTAATGGCTAAAGATGTTGAACGTATTTTCATGTGTTTACATGCCATCTACCTATCCTCTTTGGTGAAATGTCCATTCATGTCTTTTGCATATTTTCTAATTGGATTGCTTGAATTTTTTGTTGTAGAATTTTGAGAGTTCTTTACATAGTTTAGATAGTTTGCTTTTTTTCTGACATGTGGTTCACAAATATTTTCTGCCAGTCTTTAGCTTGTCCATTCATCTTCTTAACAGAGTCCATTACACAAAAATGTTTTTAGTTTTGAGGAAGTCCAATTTATATACTTATTTTTTCCTGTGGATTAAGGGTTTGGTTTTAAGTGTAAGAACGGCTTGCTTAATCTTAGATTTGAAGATTTTCTCCTATTTTTTTAAATTCCTACAATTGCACATTTCCCATTTCAGTCTGTGCTCTACTTTAAACTAATTTTTGTGTAACACATCAGTTGTAAAGTTTTAGTTTTTGCCTATGGATTTCCAATTGCTCCAGCACCATTTATCGAAAATGCTATATTTTCTTCACTGAATTGTTTTTACTTCATTTCAAAAATCAGGTGGCTATATCTGTGGGTCTATTTCTGGATTTCCTAGTCTGTTTCATTGACATATGTGTCTATCCCTCCAGCAATTTCATACAGTCATGATTACTGTACTTGTATATATATTAAGTATTGAAATTAGGTAGGCTATATCCACTTTGTTTTCTGCAAGACTGCTTTAGCTATTCTAGTTTATTTGCTTTTTGTATAAATTTTTAAATAAATGCATCTATGTTTGTTAAAATATTGCTAAGATTTTGCATGATTTTGTCTTAAATCTCTGTGTCAGTTTGGAGAGAACTAATTCTTTACGTTGAGCCTTCAAATCCTCAAACACTATGTCCCTCCATTTATTTAGATCTTTGATTTCTTTCATCAAAGTTGTGTACTTTTCAGCATGAGTCCAGAACATGTTTCAGTAGACTTGGTGCTAAGTACTTACATTTTGAGAAATTAAGACTACTACTACATTTTAGTATCTGTATTCATGCTAAATGTCATGGTATTTTTAAAAGGCAGTTGTATTTTCAGGTTAATCTTGTATTTTGTGACTGCTTAACTCATGAACCCTCAGTTTTTTTGGAGATTCTTTGAGACTTTTTACATACCCTATCATGTTATCTGGAAATAGGCATGGTTTCTCACCTTCCTTTCCCATCTGTATGTCTTTTGTTTCCTTTTGTTGCCGTGTTGCACTGGATAGAATTTTCATCACCATGTTAAATAAGAGAGGTAAGAGTGGATATCCTTTTTGTCTCCAATCTGAGGGGAAAACTTTATCCAATAAATATAAGGTTAGCTAATGTGTTTTGTAGATCTTCTCCATTAGTTGAGACAATTCCTATTTTTCATTCAAAGCATTTTTGTCATGAATGAGTGTTGGATTTTGTCAAATTATTTTTTCTCCATCAGTTAATATGATCATGTGTTTTTTCTACTTCAGTGTATTAGTATGGTGGATTGCACTGATTGATTTTTGAGTATTGAATCTATAATGCATCCTTGAAATAAACCCCAATTAGTCATGGTCTTGATTATTTTTATATATTGCTAAATTACATTTGTTAATTATTTCTTTTGGCTTTTGCATCTATATTGATGAGTGATATTGATCTGTATGTAGCTTTCTTTCTCTTTTCTTTCATACTATCTTTCTCTGACTTTGTTAACAAGGTACCTCTGGCTTGCTAAAAGAAATTTGTAATTCTCTAATCATCTTCCATTTTTGGTAAAGATTGTGTAAAATTGGTGTCAATTTTTTGGTTGAATTCTCCAGGGCAACTGTTTGCCAAAAAATTATTTTTGGAGGAAATTTTTTATTAAAAATTTAAATTCTTTAGTGGTTCTAAGGCTATTTATATTATCTGTTTTATAATGGACGAGTTGTAGTAGTTTGTGTTTTCTGAGGAATTGATTCATTTCTTCTAAGTTGTAAGATTTATGAAGGTGAATTGCTTGTATCTCTGTTATCTTTCTGATGATTACAGAGTCTATATTAATATCCCCCCTTTTGTAATTAACAACCTGTGTGTTTTCTCCCTTATTCTTTGTCGGTATTCCTATATTTTAGTTAATGTTACTGATCTTTTCAGAGACATAGCTCTTTATTGATTTTCCCTATTTTTTCATTTTTAACTTTATTAATCTCTGCTCTTGTTATTGTTAGTTCCTTCTGTTTATTTTGAATTTATTTTGCTGTTCTGTTTCTAAGTTCTTGAGATGAAAATTTAGTTTACTATTTGAGGTTTTCCTCTTTCTAATATCTGTATTTAGTACTGGGTAGTGATGATAGTTGCCATTTCCACTAGGCCCTTTCTGATGTCACCTCAGTGGAAGAGGGCTGGAGGGGGCGGGTAGAAGCTCCTCACTGGCACAAGAAAGACTGCTTGTTACTGACCCTGCTACCAACTTAGCTTTCTCTGACACTCCCTGGGTTGGTTCACTCATTACAGTTTGGCGAGGTAGAAGTGTAGGCTCCCATCTCAGCCTTTCCTAGCATGAAGCACGACTGCACTTCAGCCTGAGTGACAGAGTCAAATCCTGTCTCAGAAGAAAGAGAAAGGAAGAAAAAAGAAAGAAAGAAAGGAAGGAAGGAAGGAAGGAAGGAAGGAAGGAAGGAAGGAAGGAGGGAAGAAAGGAGGGAGGGAGGAAGGAAGGGGAGAAGGAGAGAAAGAGAGAGAGAGAAAGAAGGAAAGAAAGAAAGAAAGAAAGAAAGAAAGAAAGAAAGAAAGAAAGAGGGAGAAAAAGGAAGGAAGGGAGAAAGGGAGAAAGGGAGGAAGAAAGGGAGAAAGAGAGAAAAAGAGAGAAAGAGGGAAAGGAAGAGAAAGAGGGAGAAAGAGAGAAAAAGAAAAAACACCCAGTAAGAGTTACTCACTTTTTATTATTACATATATTTGGTGAAGAAATCAGGCTACTTGTCTTACAGAAAGTTCCATGTTCTTGATTTGTCTGCTTGGAGTGATGCCACTTAACTTGGTTCTTCATCTCCTATATCTCTTATAAATGCATGTTAAGTCCTATAGAATGTTCCACGTTCTTGATCTGTCTCATTGGTAGATGAGACATCATTCAACTTATTTCTTAAACTCCTACTTCTTCTCATAAACCAACGGTTAAATTTTGAGACTCATATATAGGTTTAATTATTTTGAGAAAAAAATATTTTGGGGTGGTACTATATGTTTTCATAGCATACAGCATTGGGCCTGGCTGTCTCACATTAGTGATGCTCAGGTGGATTGATGGGTTTGGGTATTGTCAGCCTGTGCTGTTTCTTGTATTTTCCCATTATCCATTGGATTTAGCACTTGGCAGAGCTTTTGAGTGGTACTTCTACTTCTCTGTCATAGTCCCCTGATTGGATCATTTCCTGCTCCTGTGCCATTTTAGGACTGCAAAATAGCAGCTCCAGGCCAGGGCTACTGGGATCAATACTATATCATAAGAAAGTTGTAGGAGTACAGCTAGGCTGTGGAACAGATAACAACAGGTGCAGCTATATCTGCTGTTCTGTGAACATTCTCTCTTCCTGCCTCTGTCCCTAGACCACTCTAACTAAGCAACAAAATCTAAGGAAAAAAACTACTGTAAGAGAGTAACGCCAATGTCAGAGGAGTAGAGAGCTTCCCAGAAGAGGAGGGTCACATAGAGCAGAGATGGTCAATTCCGGACCTCGACACCTTGCGGTACTATCACAGGATATTATACCAACTAAGGCCCAGGCCTTGGTTTTTCTATTCTACACACTTTACCAGCATGATAGCTTATACCCTTGGGGAAAATAAAAACTCAGGCAAAGATAATGATATTTGAAGAGGGAAGATGTAATAAAAGACACAACAAACTGAACATCTCATGCTAATGAAGAAAAAGTCAACATAACCAACTGATCAATAAATTTAAACAAGCATAAAATGTCCTCAAAGAGATAAATAATTTTGTTAACAGAAGAGAAAGAAGCATTTATGAAGGAGCATGAAATAGAATACTGGATATAAATATGTAATTGTTGACACAAGGAACGCAGGGATTTTCTGAGGACATAATGCTTAGATTCAGGTCTCTTTCAGTATACACTTTTTGCTTCCTTTGAGCCAAATTACTGCTTGAGCCTAAGAGTAACTGTATGTGGCTAAAGCCCTGGGATTAGCTAGGGACACAAGTACATGGGCCACCTCTCCGTATCATAGACAGCCAGCTGCACAGCTGCACCAGGATGGAGGGGCCAGGACCCAAAGGTAGAGACTCCCTGAGGAGCATAGCGTTGCTGAGTACAGGAACCTCCAGAAAGAGAGGTTCCTGTCATCACACATGAATGTGTTGTCAAGCTTATTCCCCCAAAAGAGGCCATAGCAGCTGAAGCAATAGTCTGAGGCTAAGATCATGCAGAAAAACAGAGACGGGAGAAACTTGTCCCGGGTGCCTCAGCAGAGAAATGGCCACCTACCTTTACATCATGACCCATAATGCCAGAGAATATGTACATAAATACATATATGTATATATTTGTCACACACACACACACACACACACACACACACACACACACACACTCTCACAAGTTTTCCACCACTAAAGATACCACAACAACCAGACTCGAGCCTTCATAGGCCAACTTAGGAAGAATGCTACATGTACTGGACAAATGGGAGAGCAGGATCAAAAATGAAAATCACAGCCAGGCACTGTAGCTCATATTTGTGATCTCAATACTTTGGGCTGAGGCAGGAGGATCGCTTGAGGTCAGGAGTTCAAGACCAGCCTAGGCAACATAGAAGATTTTGTCTTGCCAAAATCTTTTATAAATTAGCATGGTTTGGTGGCATGCACCTGTAGTCCTAGCTGCTTGGGAGGCTGAAGCAGAAGGATTTCTCGAGCCCAGGAGTTTGAGGTTGCAGTGAGCTATGATCACACCAGTGAACTCCAGCGCTGACAACAGAAGACTCTGTCTCAATTAAAAACACACACACACACACACACACACACACACACACACACACACACCAAACATCTTTAGTGAAAAAAAAAACAACCATGGAGGAATGAGATGAACACCTGAGTAAATTTACGACAATAATAGAAGCACTTTAAAAGATCTACTGCAGAAGAAAATAAAAGACTTAAAAAATTCCTGAAGTTTTAAATCAATTTCAAATTTTAAAAATTAGCAAAATTAAATAAAAGAGACAATAGTTACAGCTAGGAATGACATTGGAGACTTAGAGGAGCAAGCATAAATAAATATCTCAAAGTATACAGTAATAAAAATATAAAAAGATATAACTTGCAATGTAAGAACTCTTGAACACCAGAAGATATACATTGTAAGAGAAATTTTATTTAGATCTAAACTGTATAGGAAAGATAGAATGGAATTAGGATTGACAGGAAGAGGAAGAGATAAAATAGAATGGAATTAAAAGATAGAATGGAATTAGGATTGACAGGAAGAGGAAGAGATAAAATCATTCCAGAGATCTTGTTATGAGGAAGAAGAATAGGAAGAAGAAGATAATATATAAAAAGCATAGCATCTCAAGTCCCTATCTCGTTGATCTTATTGAGGGCATATTTAATATTCATTATAGAGGAAATATTACTTACTCAAACTTCTCAATGGGGAAATGTTATTTAGTTCATGAACAAAAGGGAAATAATACATATCTTATTAGGAGAAAGGAGAAAGAGAAGACAAATCTTATAGGAAATGAAAGGTAAAATAGAATCTATGTTGTAAAGAAGAGGGAAATAACTTCAATAGAAAGCAAAAGGATGGAAGAGAATAAGACAAACCAAGGTGAGAAATAATAACCACGTTGTAGGATTGAGGGTATAAATATAATTATTGTAGTCATTATATTAAAAGCCAAGTGCTAAATTTTTCCAGTAAGAGATAGAGATTAAAAACTAATTCTACCTATAAACAGTTCGTAGGAGTATATACAAAAAGTGAAGATACGTACAAAGTTTTAAATTAAAGAATATGCAAAGATATTACAGTCAAATGTAAACAAAATCACAAAAGTGGCACCATTAATATAGAAAAAGTGAATTTTGAAGTTAGTACAACTAAAAATAAAGAAAACCATTGTAATGATTAAAACAAAATGTGTGAAAATGCAAAACTTTAGAACTATGTATGAACAAAAAGTAGATATTAGGAATGCAAGAATTAATTATACTTTTCTCAGAATTGGATCTACTAAAAAACATATAAATACAGACACAAAATAATTAAATGAAACTATTTTTCTAGCTATCAGGGAGCATTTAAAAATTTCTTATTAGTGTAATATATTTTTCTATATTCACTAAAAATTTTAAATTCTTTGTCATAAATTTATTTCAAGAGAAATTTTAATGAATAGAGATTAACAAACTATATTCTATGATTCTAAGGTAATAATAAATCGATAAATACATAAGTCAAAGCAAGAAAATGTTTAACTTGGAAACTAAGAATCACACTTTTGGAACACTTGATTTAAAGGGAAAAAATAAAAGAATATTCTAAACCACATAATTAAGTATAAATAAATGGAAATATTTTATACCATTTATCTATCTCTTCATTTATTTTTGCGATTGAGTCTCACTGAGTCATCCAAGCTGGAGTGTAATGGCACAATCTCTCAGTTCACCTCTGCCTCTTGGGCTCAAAAGATCTTCCTACCTCAGCCTCCCAAGTAGCTGGGACTACAGGGATGCACCACCATACCTAAGTTTTTGTATTTTTCTTAGAAACAGGGTTTCACCATTTTTCCCAGGCCTTACTCAAACTCTTCGGCTCAATAAAGAATCAAATAAAGAATCAAAAGATTTTAAAAAATACTGTGGCTATTAAATAACAGAAAGAATGGGAATAAAAGAAAACTTCTCTAATTCATCTTCTGAATCGAGCTAAATTTTGGTGTTAAAACTTGTCAAAATTAGTTTAACTTTTTTCAACGTGTGAATAAATAAATATAAAGTTTGGTAGATAGAATTTCATAATACATTAATAGAATAATAAACCATAATCAGAGAAATGAAGGGGCAATCCACATTAGTAAATCAATCGATGATTCATTATGTGATTATTTAATCAATCAATGCAAAAATTTATCAGGAGATGTTAAGAAGGCCTTTGTTTAAAAATAACAACTATTTCTAAATTTTAAAAATCCATTGAATAATGAATAATACAATTTATTGTTTACCATCTTAAATAATAAAATTCTAAAACAAATGATAAAGTGTATTATTTATTTTCTTAAATAATTCTAAACTATTTCAGGTAAATATAGAATGAGTCAAGGATAATCACAATAATTGCTGGATTTTGAGTTAGAGTTTATAAAAAATTCACCAAGAAATAAGTAACTGGTACAAACAACAGAAAACTAAGAAACATTTCTTTGGAGAATGTTGTTTATACCTTGAAAATCCAGAGAAATGAATTTAAATATTTTTAAAATTAGTAAATGGCAATTTCTGAAAGAGAATATCTAGTGACCAAAAGCAATACAGGAATTTATGCCAAAATCACTAAAAGTCAGAAAACCTGCAAATTAGGTTTAAAAATATATATATTTTATTTATCACTGAAAAACTTATAATCATACTTATTCCTGTATAGCTATCAGGAATATAGAGAGAAGAATGCTCATATATTAAATATTTAAAATTTTCTTTTCTAAAGCAACCTGGTAACATACATTATATATAAAACCTTTGATCCAGCAATTCTAGTTCCACTCCTGAAATCAATCACAAATGCACTCAGGAAAATGATTTCTCTTTGTTCTTCTCTTCTGGAATTGTTGACTTCAGAGCTGGAGACGGACCAGTTATCTTAATACCAGGTGAGAAAGTCCCAAAAAGTCACAGGACACTTGACATTGACATTATAGAACTAATGAATTAATGTCAGGGTTGGATATTTTTCAGACCTCCTATTACTTGGGAAAAATAATTTACTATATGTAGATTTGCATTATTTACATAGATTTCCCTTATTCACAATAAATGCAAAGTTCTAACTGAACATGCATACTATCCTATTATATATTGACATGCATCTTCAAAACAACTTTCATGAAAATAATTATGATCCTGAGACAGAAACAGGTTAAATACACCAAAGGGCAATGGGAAGGTAAATAGACCTATTAATACATAAAAACCTGATAGACCATAAAGAGACCATTAAAAAAGTTCTGGAGCATGATAGCACACACACTCTTTTTCCGTGATCTTTCCTTCCAAACACAACAGAATACCCTGAAAATAATTCTACAGTCATTCATAAAAGGACCCTAAAATGTAGAAAGAAGCTAGGCTGTTCATGGCCTGTGGCCAAGGGCCTAAAGAATGACATCACACTGAGTTCCTAGTTGTTTTGTTTTGTTTTGTTTTGTTTTGTTTTGTTTTGTTTTCATTTCCATGTTTCTCATACTCAGCACAAGAGAGGCCTGCAACTCAGAACTCCAACAGACATAAAACTAACAAAAAAGAAAATGCCACTGTGTCTGTCTAAAGGATCAGCAAAAAGGAAGCCCAGAAGGTGCTTAATGATGAGACCTATACTCAGTGACGCTGGTGGGCTTGATCTGCCTGCAGGAATGGCACTAGTAGAACCAAGATGACCTGATTCATCCAATGCTGGACACATGCCAGTAGCTGCAGGCCTGATCTGCCTATAGCCACATTACCAGCAGAGTTCAGGGACTGGCACATACCTCACCGATTCCTGCTGACAACAGTGGGCCTGAGTTGGAGTGGCAATGATGGAACCTCAACTAGCTGATTCACCCTTTGCCTAACACCAAGTGATAGTTCTGGTGTCTCCTAGTTCTCAAACTAGCAAGAGAATGCCACCTAGGTCTTACAGTTTCAATAACTGAAAACCACCCAATCTCAGTGACTACTGTTTCTAGGTCCAGGCAACTCCTTGTCCTTCGCACAAAGGCAGAAGGCAAACCAAGCCTGAAATCTCATAAACCTCAACCTAGGGAAAGTGACTGAGTCCCCACAGATCCTCATTCTCCACCTGATGGCAGAAAGTACAGACAGTCACTTCCCACTTCCATCCCAAGAAGTATGTCAAAGACAGGGAAGTCTTCCAGAACTAGGTGGGGGAAAAATTTTAAAAATCTTACAGGCTAAGCACGTCCTTACCTTCATGTAATAACAACAGATGGTCCAGGGAATTGTCTTCCACAGTGCAGGAGACATTAGTAAAGATACAGCAGTAGCTCAACACAGACAGAAGAACAAAGCAGAGTAGAATAGCATTCAAGGGCTCAGAAAACTAAACTGCCATTGGAACTGCCACCCACAAAAATAGATCCAATCTACACAATAAATCCGAAGAGGGTCACTTCTTTATTTTAATTAAAATATGTTAAAATAGATGATTTACATGAGATAAATTGTCTTCAAAAATAATAACAAAGAAGCCCAGGATACAAGTTATTATAAAATCAGTCTTTATGTCAGGAAAGCAACAATTTGAGTAGTAAAAGATGGCCAATCTCTACCAATACAGTAATTAATCAGATAAATTACCTAGCAATAATTTTTAAAATTCATCATAAAATTGTTTTAAATGTAATTATAAATGTTGTTTAAATAATCAAAATAATATCAGCAAAGAATTAGATATTATAAAAATGGAAAATATAGAAATAACAAAACTGAAAAATTTTAACTTTACCTGGTACAAACTGAACTGAAAAATACAAAAACCAAAATGGACAAGTAGATGAGCTCCATAGTACAGTAGAGATGAAGGAAGATAGAATTTGAAAACTTGAGAATGTATCAGTAGAATTTATCTCATTGGAACAACATGAAGAAAACAGAGAAAAAGTGAATAGAGATTCAGTGATGCCTGGGACAAGAATAAAAGAGCTAATTTATGTGTCATTAGAATTCCAGAAAAGAGGAAAATAATATGGAGCTTATTAATCAAAGAAATAATGACAACTTCCCTGATTAAGGAAAAGGCTTAAGTCCATAATACGAGAACCTGACAAAATTATGAGTAAAATAAATCCAAAGAAATCCACACTATGACATACTACAATTAAAGCTGTAGAATCTAAGAATGAGGACAAATTATATGAGCAATCATACAGAAATGACATGTTACCTACAGAAGAACATCAGCTGGAATGATGGTCAAATTCTCCTTTGAACCCCTGGAAGAGAATAGGGAGGAGCACACATATTTCAGGCACTAGAAACAAAGGCTTGTCACCAATAAATTCTATAATCCATGGAATTGTTCTTCAGGAACAAAGAGGAAAGGCAAGGCATTCTTAGTTAACAAAAATCCAACAAAGTATAAAATAAGTTGCATATAAACTGCAAAAATGGTCGAAAGATCTAAACAGATCAAACAGGATATGTCAGTGGCAGATAAGCAGGTGACATGGATTTATCTTTATTAGCCATTAGAACATGGAAACTAAAATTACAATGATATATCACCACACACCTATTAAAAAATAGGGAAAGCGCCAAATTCTGACAAGGATGCAAAGAAACTAGATCATCATCACCCAAAGATGCTCCTGGGTAGGTAAAAGTGTACAGCCACTCTGGAAAATTGTATGTTTCCTGTAAAACTAAACATACATTTAACAAACAACTCATCTATTGTACTTGTCAATATTTAGCCAAGAAATAATGAAAACACACACACAGACACACACACACACACACACTCACAATGTACGTGAATTTTCCTGGAAGATTTATTTATAATACTCCTAAATGGGAGTCAGTACAGATGTCCTTCAGTGGGTAAGTGGTTAATTAAATTGTGGTACACATATGGCATGCAGTTTTCTTAAGTGATATCAAATAGATACATAAAAGAATGAACTATTAATATGTGCAACTACCTGTATAAATGTAAACAGAATTACCATGAGTGAAAATGGTCAGTCCCAGACTACAAACAATACAATTTCATTTCACACTGTTTGGAAAACTGACAAATTCTAGAAATTAAGAACAGATTCATGGTTTTCAGGGCTTAGGTGACAGAGATAGTGAGCAGGGAGGTATGGATATAAAAGCACAACATAAAGGTTCTTGTGGTACTGGACTTGTTCAGTCAGTCTAAGTAGTAGATACGTGAACTTACACAGTTGATAACATTGTACTGTAGTCTCCCCTTAACTATGAGGGATATTGTCTAAGATTTCTAGTGGGTGCTCGAAACCCCAGATAGTATAAAACCCTGTATATATGTTTTTTTCCTATACATACATACCTAAGATAAAATTAAATATTTAAATTAGGTATAGTAAGAGATTAACAGTAACAGCTGCTAAGAGAATTGAATAATTATAACAACATGTCAGCATCACCACATTTGCACTCAGGGACAATTTTTAAAAATTATTTTATTTGTATAAATTTATAGCATACAAATGTAATCTTGTTATGTGGGTATATTGAAAAATATATGAAATTCTGACACCTACAGCTACAGCACACATTAAGCACAGCCTAACTCCTAACCTAATGACCACAAACCATCACACAAGAGGCCTATGTAACTCAGTTTCAATGACGCAATAAAATATATCTGGTTTTAAGAAAAAAAAATTATAAGGCCTGCCAAAAGACAAGAAAAAACACAGTATAAAGAAATAATTAAATCATCAGAAATCAAAGATGCAGGTATGACACACTCATTGGAGTTATCAAAGACTTCAAAATAACTATGATGAGCATATGAAAATCTTTAATCTTTAATAGAGTGGACAACATGCAGTAATAGATATGTAAGAGGAACAGCAATGGAAACTCTAAAAATCACAAGGAAATGTAACAGAAATGAGAAACGTCTGTGATGGAATCACTGGTACACTAAAAAAAAAAAAAAAAACAGAGAAAGTATCAGTGGGCTTGACAATAGGTCAATTAAAAACTTCCCAAGCTAAATGCATAGAGAATATGAATGAATAAAACATAACAGAACGCTTAAGAACTGTGAGATAACTTCAAAAGGTAAAACTTACAAGTAATTAGAAGACCAGAAGAAAAGGTAAAAGAGAATAAAACTAAAGAAAGCATGAAATCATGACTGAGAGGGTCCTCAAATTAATGGCAGAAAAACAACGAATTCTGGTAGTTCAAAGAATACCAAGCAGGAAAACACATGCACGTGCACAAACATACAAAACCACACCTAAGCATGTTATATTCAAACTGCAGAAAACCAAAGACAAAGTTTTGAAGGTATCTAGAGAAAAGAAACACCTTACAAGTGGAAGAACAAGGCTAAATATTACAAAAGACTAATAATCAGAAACAGTGTAAATGTTAAGAAAGTGGAGTGATAAACTTAAAAGTATTGAAGAGATCCCTACTGAGCTAGAATTCTATATTCAGTGAAAATATTTTCTATACGTGGAGGAGAAATAAAGGCTTTCTGAGACTAACAGAAGCTGAGGGAATTCACAGCTACCAGATCTACCCTGCAAGCAAAATAAAAGGAGTACTTCAGGAAATGAAAATCAATATATGTCAGAAACTGGGATCTACATAAAGAAAAAAAGCATCTGAGAAAGAATAAATTAAGGAGAAATATTTATTTTTTAAAATTCATCTAAAAAATAACTTTTTAAAGTAATTATAGTAAAAATGTATTGGGTGAGTATAGTCAACAACATTGTCACAAGGATAGGGGGGAGTAAATAGGAATTCTCTGTTATTGGGTACTTGCGCTACCCATAAAGTGCTACAGTATTATTTGAAGGTAAACTGAGATTAGTAGAAAATATATATTACAAACTATCAGGGAAGCCACTCAAAATGTAAAATAATAATAGTAACAGGCTAACAGAGGAGGCAAAATAGAATCATATAAAGTGCTCAATTTAGACTAGAGAAAGAAAATAAATGGGGATGGGAGACAAAAAAAGCATAATTGAAAAGTTATGTTGATACCAATCTAACTATTTTAATAATCAGTTTAAATAACAAGATCTAATTACATAATTTAAAATAAATCATCAGAATGGATTTTTTAAAAACCAAGAGCCCAATTACAAGCTGTCTACAGAAAGCCCACTTTAAATATAAAGATATAGATCGATTAAAAGCAAAAAAATAGAGAGAGTTATACCATTTAGCAACAGTAGAAATTTATACCAATTAGCAAACACTAAATATTTTTTTTAAAGTGTAGTACTTGTATTTATTTCAGACAAAGCACACTTCAGAACAACAAAAATCGATCTAACATAAAGAGAGGGCATAAAATAATTATAAAGGATCGAATCTCCAAAATAACATAATATCACCTAACAATAGAAAATCAAACTACCTGAGGAAAAACTGCTAAAACTGAAAATAGAAAAATTTACTATTGCATTTGGAAATTTTAATACTCATCTGCCAGTAACTGACAGATTATGTGGGCAGAAAGTCAGTAAGGATATAGACAAAATGAAGAGACCTATCAGTCAATTTATTCTAATTGACATTTGTAGAATACTCCATCAACAACAGCAGAATAGACTTTCTTTTCAACCTCAACATAAAATTCAGTAAGACAGACTATATTTTGTACCATAAAACCATAGATTAACATTGTATTAGGGAAAGAATATTACAAAGTATATTATAATACCACAATGGAATTAAATTAGGAATCAAGTAATAGGAAACTAGGAATAGAGCTGGAAAATTCCAATATTTGGATATTAATTTGTATACTTCTAAATTTTACACAGGTAAAAGAAGTCTAACAATGAATGAAAAATAATTTGAACTAAATACAAATGAAAATGTAACCACCAAACTTTCGGTGGGGAGAGGAAATTTTATAGCATTGAATGTGTACTTTAGAAAAGAAGACATAAGATTCTAAACATTCACTTTAAGAAGCTAGAGGAATGACAGAGATATAAACCAAAAGTAAGTAAAAGTGAAGATATTAACAATGAACAAAAATCAATGAAATTGAAAATAGGAATACTATAGCAAAAATAAATGAAACAAAAAAAGTCATTAAATTAATAAACATGTGGCCAGGCTAAACAAGAAAATAAGACACAAATTACTGATATTAGAAATGAAAAATGAATAATCACTACTGATCATGTTTTTAAATTTGTGGGTATACAGTTGTTCAGAATATTAAGAGGAAAATAATAAAATATTCTGAACAACTATATGCCTACAAGTTTAAAAACATGAATTAAATTGACAAATTTCTTAAAAGGCACAAAAATGCCAAAACTCACAAAAGAGAATTATATAACCTGCACAACCTCATATCTACTATATAAATTGAATCAATTAAAATAACCTCTGAAAAGAAAATAAACCGAAATTGTAACACTGTTGAATTCTAGCAAATTTAAAATTCTTAACATGGCCTCAATGATTCCCAGGTTTCTTGTGCCACCTTCTCAAGGTGAGGCAAGGGACTCACATTGTCTTTTATCAATTCACTGAAGATAACAAACTTGTGTTCTTTTGAGGGTCCTTTTAGATAATAATTCAATTTCCTTAGATTTATTCCCCTCTTCTATCTTGCCTACTCCTACTTCAAAGCTTAAGTGTTATTTTCTTAGAGAGAACTTCCTTCACAGTATTTCTAAGTTTGTTTTTGTCTATTTGATTTATCACTATATATGACTATATGTTTGTATGATGTATGTATGTATACAACCATATATATATTTGTACTTATATATGTATATACAAATATTTATTTATATTCATATATGTATATATGTATTTGTGTGTATATATATACAAATATGTATTTCCATACATATATACATATGTGTGTGTATAAATATCTATACACAGAGAGAGAGGCATGGAACCAATCCAATGCCCATCAATGATAGACTGGATAAAGAAAATGTGGTACATATATGCCATGGAATACTATGCAGCCATAAAAAGGTATGAGATCATGTCCATTTCAGCGACATGGATAAAGCTGGAAGCCAACATCCTCAGCAAACTAAGATAAGAACAGAAAACCAAACTCCACAGTTCTCACTTATAAGTGGGAGTTGTCCATTGAAAAACATGGACACAGAGAGGGGATCAACGGTCACCAGGGCCTGTTGGGGGATGGAGGTGAGAAGAGAGAACTTAAAGGTTGGGTCAATTGATACAGCAAACCAACATGACACACGTATACCTGTGTAACAAACCTGCACGTTCTGCACCTGTATCCCCCTATCTTTTTTTTAGAAAAAATAAAGAAAACAAAAGAAATAATATTAATTTTCCATAATTTCTTCCAGGAAATAGAAGCAGAAAAAAACTCTTCCTAACCCATTTGATGAGGTCATGGATTGAAAACATTACAATACTGAAACCAGATAATGACATTACGAGAAGGAAAAAATCACAGATCAACATCTGTCATGAAAATTGACACAAACAACCTAAACAAAAACAAAATTAGCAAATCAAATATAACAATGTATCATAAAAGTATAAAGCATGGAAAAGTGGAATTTATTCTGGGTATGCAAGATGGGTTTATATTCAAAAATTAATCAAGGTAATCCACCAAATCAACAGACTAAATATGTACAATCATACAATAAAATCAATTAACAATGAAGAAAAAAATGGAAAACACTCAGCACCCATTGAACATAACAACTCTCAATAAAGTGAAATTGAGGAGAACTTCCCTAATCTGATAAAGAACATTTACAAAAAATGTACATTTAACATCATACTTACTCATGACAGACTGGATGGTTTCTACATAAAATGGGAACCTAGGTGAGAATGTCCTCTATCAGCAATAATATTTGATATTGCACTAGAAATTCTAGATAGTACAATCAAACAAGAAAAAGAAATAAAACGTATAGGAATTAGAAAGAAGAAATAAAACTTTTTTATTTGGAAATTAGAGTATTGTCTATGTAGAAAATTTAAACACCCTTCCCTTTCCCAAAAAAGAAAAAAAAAAAAAAAAAACTTCTTTGGTTAATATATCAGTAAAGCAAAGTCTCAAGAAACAAGGGCCATATATAAAAAGTCAATTGTTTTCTTATACACCAACTATAAATAGTTAAAAATTGAATGTTAAAAAGAAACAATGCATTTGTAATAGCCTTGAAAAATAATACTTACATATCAATATTACAAAATGTGTCTTTCTTTTCCTCATATGTTTATTCACTTCTCTAACCATTCATCTTTCCATTAAAAATATGTGTGAGTAAATTCATAATGCTATAAATGAAAATGAATGAAAAATATATTGTTCGTACATTTATAGGAAGACAGGTTTTAAAACATCATACTATAGCTGGGCATGGTGGCATGCATCTGCAGTCCCAGCTACTCAAGAGACTGAGGTAGGAGGGTCGCTTGAGCCCTCTATCTAGGTCAAGGTTTCAGTAAGCCATGATGGTGCCATTGCACTCCAGCCTCAGTGACAAAGGAAGACCATGCCTCTTTCTCTCCCTCTCTCTCTCTCTATATATATATATACATATATGTATATAGACACAGACACACACACACACACATATACACACACACACATACACATTCAGATGTATATATGTATGCAAATATATATTTGTATTTGTATATAAAATATACAAATTTGTATTTATACATAATATACAATACATAAATATATAATATAAATGTACAAATACAAACTTGTATATGTTATATACAAATACATATATACATATGCAAATACAAATATACAAATACATATATACTTATACAAATATATATAGTTGTATGCATGTATACATCACGCAAATATAAAGGCATACATGGTAATAAATATAACAGAGGAAACAAGCTTAGAAGTACTGTGAGGAAAGTTCTGTCTAAAACAGTAACATTTAGCTTTGAAGTAGTAGTAGGCAAGATAGAAGAGGGAAATAAATCTAAGGAAATGGAACCATTATCTAAAAGGACCCTCAAAAGGATACAAGCTTGTTGTGCCCAGTGAACTGATAAAAGACAATGTCAGCACCTTGTTCACATTGGGAAGTTGGCACAAAAAAGCTGGGAATCATTGAGGCCATGAATTTTAAATTTTGTCCTGAGTAAAGTACATTACCTGTGTGACTGGTTTTTATTACAATACTAAAACTAAATTCAAGTGCCTCAAGTAAAAATGAGAATTAACTATGATGTTAACAAGGTGTGTCAAAGAAACCAAAGGCAAGATTATAATAGCCTCAGGAAGAAACCAAAATATGATACTGACATCTGAGAGGACTCTCTGACCATGAGTCATTTCCACATTTCTGCCTTATTTTTTTCTAACTAACCCTTTCTTTCAGCTTCTCAGGCCACATGGCTGAACTTTCCTTGTAAATATAGATAAATGGGGTAGATGCAGAACAGCCAAGTTCCTAAGCTCACTTTGATATCTATTTATACCATGCTGTCCCAGCATATACCCAAAACTCATTCTCCTTGCTACACTTTTATTTGTGTTGTGTAATCAAGAATAGCCTCTAGTCTTTTTTCATCATTTCTTCAAAGCCCAGTTTGAATCCCATATATACAAGAGAATTGAGGAAGCAGGATGGAGGAATAGCAGGCTCCACTGATTATCATCCCTGCCCAACCACCCACAAGGATACCAATTTAACAACTATCCACGTATTAAAAGTACCTGAATATGTAATCCCAGCACTTTGGGAGGCCAAGGCAGGCAGATCACAAGATCAAGAGATGGAGAACATCCTGACCAACATGGTGAAACTCCATCTCTACTAAAAGTACAAAAAAGTAGCCAGGCGTGGTGGTGCGTGCCTGTTGTCCCAGCTATTCGGGAGGCTGAGGCAGGAAAATTGCTTGAAACTAGAAAACGGAAGTTTCAGTGAGCCAGGACCGTACCACTGCACTCCAGCAACAGAGCGAGACTCTGTCTCAAAAAAAAGAAAAAAAAAGTACCTGAATAAGAAATGAAAATCAAATGAGTATTCACAGTACTTGGTTTTAATTTGTATCACTGAAAGAGGCACTAAAGAGGGAGGAAAACAGTCCCAAATCACTGACGACACTGCTCCTCAACCCCTGATATCAGTGGAGTGGTCCAGGGAGCATTTCTGTGTTCTTGGGGAGGGAGAGCACAGCAATTTTGGGGCATTGAACTCATGCTGACCTGTTATAGGGAAAAAAAAAAAAAAACAGACCAAACACAGCTGATGCCCACCCATCGAGGGAGCATTTAAACCAGCCCCAGTCAGAGGGAAATCACTGATCCCAGTGGTCCAAGCATGACTTCCTGTAAGCCTCACCACCATGAGCTAAAGTGATATGGGGCCCTAAATATACTTGAAAGGCAGTCTAGGCCACAAGAACTGCAGCTCCTACGTGAATTCTAGTGCTCAGCTGGGACCAGAGTCAGTAAGCTGGGGGAGCACATGACCTGCTGAGACCCAGCCAGGATGGTAAAGAAGTACTAGCATCACCTCTCCCCTAACCTCCCCACAGCTTATGGCTACAAATGAGACCCCTGCCCTCTACTTGAAGAGAGGGGAGAGAAGTGTGGGAAGGACCTTGTCTTAGATCTTGGATATCAGCTTAGCCACAGCAGGGCACCAGTCAGAGTCATGAGGCCCCCATTCCAGGCCCTTGTCCCCAAACAACATTTCTATACAAACCCTGGGCTGAAGGGACCCCACTCCCGTGAAGGGAAGAACCCAGTCTTGGCAGGATTTGTCACCTGCCAACTCCAGAGCCCTTGGTCCCTGAATGACCAGCAGCAATACCCAAGTACTATGTTGAGGGCCTTGGGTGAGACTCTGAAACTTGCTGGCTTCAGGTGAGACTCAGCACATTCCCAGCTATGGTGGCTATGGGACAAGTCTCCTTCCACTTTAGAAAAGGAAAAGTAAGAGCAACATTGTCTTTCACCCTAGGAACCAGCACAGGTAGAGTATCAAACAGGTTCTTGGGTTTCTTATTCTAGGCGTTGGCTCTTAGACAGCATTTCTGGACCTTCCCTGGGCCAGAGGGTATACTGTCCTAAAGGGTGAGTCCCAAGCCAGGAAGCATTCACCACAAGCTAACTGAAGAACCCTTGGATCTTAAGGAAACATTGCGGTAATCTGGCAGTACTCTCCACAGGTCTGCAGTGGTGGTGGCCATGGGGTGAGGCTCTTCTGACTTTGGAATGGGCAGGAAAGAGCAGAAAGGACTGTGTCTTGTGGTTTGAGCTCAACCACACTACAACAGAACATCAGGTAAAATTTTTGACTCTAGTCCCTGGCTCCTGGATGGCACCCCGGATCTGCTCTGGAACCAAGGGCACTCATCACCCTGAAGGGAAGGAGATAGGCCTGGTTGGCTTTGCTACCTGCTGATTGTAAAGCCCAGGGCCTGGAACAAACATAGGTAGTAGCCAGGGAGTGGTTATAGCAGGCCTTGAGGGAGACCTTGTGCTGTGCTGGCTTCAGGCTGGACCCAGTGCAGCCCTACTAGTAGTGACCACAGGTGTGCTCGTGTCACTCACTCCCAGCTCCAGGTAACTAAAAAGAGAAAGAGAGAATCCATTTGTTTAGGAAAAAGTAAGAGAAGGGATCAAATATCTCTGCCTGGTAATCCAGAGAATTCTCCCAGGTCTTATCTAAGACCATTAAAGTGGTACCTCTATAAGTCTGCAAGAACCACAGAGTTACTGAACTTGGGGTGCCCCCTAAAGCTGATACAGCTTAGAACACAGCACCCAAGACCTTTCAAATATGTGGAAAACCTTTCTAAAAAGAACAGGTACAAACAAGGCCAGATTGAGAAGACTACAATAAGCATTTCATTCTTAAATGCACTGACACAGACAAACATCTACAAATATCAAGACCATCCAGAAAAACCTAACCTTACCAAATGAACTAAATAAGGCGCCATGGACCTATCTTGGAGAAATGGACCTAGGTGACCCTTCAGACAGAGAATTCAAAATAGCTCTTTTGAGAAAACTCAAAGAAATTCAAGATAACACAGAGACAGAATTCAGAATTCTATCAGACAAATTTAACAAAGAGATTGAATTTAAAAGAATTTAAAAGAATCAAGCAGAAATTCTGGAGCTGAAAATGTAATTTGCTTACTAAAGACTGCATCAGAGTCTTTAAATAGCAGAACTGATCAAGCAGAATAAAGAATTAGTGATCTTGAGGACAGGCTATTTGAAAATACACAGTCAGAGGAGACAAAAATAAAAAACGAATAAAAAATGAAGCATGCCTACAGGATCATTTAAACAAGAAAATCTTCCTATATTACTGTAGTCTAGATAAATTACTCTGGTTTTCTTACTCTCAAAATATCTATTCATACATATGTATATAGGAATCCTTGGGCCATTTTATTAAAGTTTGCCTTCACCTAATTTAAAATAAATTTCTTTTTGTAATTTTTTTTTTTGCTAACAAAAACTCTACATATTTTAGGATTGGGATTATGCCTGTACCATTCTTTGTATGTCTCCCTCTGTGCTACACACATAAGGAGTGCTTAACAAATACTTGCATGGTTAAACAAATGATAAAGTTAGATGGAGTACATAAAAATATAATTTATAAAATTTGTTTAACTATTTCTGTGATGTCTGTTTGTGGAGTTTAGGAAATATCATATATTAGATCAGTTTAAATTTAACTATAGGAAAGATTTACTTTACTCCACCCAGCCAACAAGATATAGAAGTACTAAACCACTAGTCATTCAGAGAGTGGTACTACCAGTGAAGAATAAGCTCCTTCCCATATTTCAAAAGAGTTTTATTTAAGTGCTCTTATATCTTACTTGGGTGAGTGTATTAGCATATACTTTGGAATCCTTGCTTGGTCTTACTTCCCTTTAATCGGTCCTCCACATTGCCTGATGAGTCCTTCTAATTGCTTCCCTGGTTTAAAGCCTTCAATAGATTATCTTTGCCATTACGATAAAATCAACACTCTAGCAAGACACTCAAGGTGGACTATAATTAGGCATCTCTCTGCCTGTTTCTGTTGAGTTGTCTATTGCCAGTCCTCAAAAGTGTTATGACTATTCTGTGTTTTCTTTCATCCAATCTATTTTGATTGAGTCCTTGCTCTTCAAGCTAAAGCTCAGAAAGATTCCCCTGCAGTCAATGAGATAAAGGGCTGGTAATTTCAGTTTAGTCACTACTGATTGGCTTGGGCTAAACCATGAATCTCTTAGAGGAGGGATGGTATGTTTCATCTCTTTTTAATCATTTTCTAGCACAGGACTTGGCATTTAGTGGAATTTAATTGAGAGAGAGAGAGAGAGAGAGAGAGAGAGAGAGTGTGTGTGTGTGTGTGTGTGTGTGTGTGTGTGAATACCTGTACCCAAAGGAGAAGTGTTAAAGGGCCCAAACTGCTTACATTGCCAGAAGAGAGATTTCTGGGAGGGGAGGATGTTTTGGGGATTTATTGAATTAATATCCCCAGAATAGAGACTGTTAAAGCTATTTAAGAACATCTTATTTAGAAATCCTCGAAAATATCTAAAATTCAATTTTTTTTTTTACATAAACAGGCCTTTTGTAACCTCAGTGACCATACCATCTGTTACACATTTTAGTATTATCACTTAGAATGAATTGCATTTTCTAAGTTTGGCCCATTGCTCATCTGCTCTGTGTGGTAAATGGCATGGCATTTTTAGCATGTTCAAATTGCAAGTAATTTGGCATTTATGAAAGTTCCTTGGTGATTTGAGTCATATTCAGACAGTAATTATGATTTGTTTGAAAATGGACCATAATGCACGATTATTGTATCATATACATTGAAATGCATTTATTGATTTTCTAAGTTTTGAGTACAGTAATTACTCTGAAATGAAGCAAAGCCAATTTTACTTGTTTTTATCAACTTCAAAATGTGCAAGTTAATGAGATTTGTATGCTGACAACTTTTATGGTTTTACTTGTTCTGACTGTTGTAAATTTTGGCATTCAAGATCAATGTAAAATCTCTTTGATCTGATGAGACAAATAGGTTAGGTTTTCCTGTATCATTTTTTAATCTAAGTTGTTACCTTAGATCGTGAGGACAAGTCAGGATGAAAGGGGTTTATCTCTTCAGAACATCTTTAATGACTACAAGGAGTAGCATACATGTTAGCCAGCCCCAATCCCATGCCTACTTCCCAACAAGTCCCATGTAAATTTCATGGCAGACTTAGAACCAATGGTGAGATGAGTATAGCCATTTTTGTTCCTTATACTTCTCTAAAAATACAGTAGGTAAGTCTTTCATTCATTCATATTGTCTTTTACTCATAGATATTTACTAATCACTTAAAATAGACACCATTACAGAACTGAAGAATTCTCATTGGAGATGAAAGAAGTTCCCTGTGCTTACAAAGCTTATATTGTAGTAGAAGAAAGATGCAAGCAAATTGTCAAGATAATACACCAATATGTGCTGTGGTCCCCCAAAATAAAGCACACTAAGTGAATCTATAGGAAGGGCATCAAGACCCAGTTAGAGGAATAAAGAAAAAAGTTCCTGACCAAAGTGGCAACTCAGCTAAGACCTAAAATCAAATAGAATGCACCTCTTCACTTAAGTGATACAAACAGATTGATATTAGGAGACCTATGTATAAGATTAGCTCTGAATCCTGAGAGGAAAAGAATCTGAACCATGTTCCACAAGTATCCACTCACAATTACTCCTCACCATCACTACTTTCCACTTTCATCAAAATTTGCTGTAGTCATTGTTAAATAAGTCAGTAGTATGTCTCATCCTAAAAGGGATAAACTTGTACTTCTGCTCTCCTTTGAGAAAAACACAGAGTTCTGCCAGTTTTTTTCTGTTTAATCATGTGTTGAATCTCAAAGAGCTCCTTTAAGGACGTTTTGTTATTAAATGAGTCCCTTAGCAAGTCTAGATGTTAAAATCACACATCTTCACCTGGATATACTTCAGAAGGCTTGGTGCGAGTCCTCATTAGGAAAATGACAGAGTCATGAATGTTATTCAATTTAGAGAAAATGCTACCTCATGTCTGGGCATGCTAGTTTGTGGTTTTAAAAATAAATGTGAGATCTCATAGGTGGAATTAGCTAGCTCAGACTGTGGAATTTTGAATAGTGAAAATGATTCAGGGACTAGGATAACTTAGGGGAACTATTTTTATTTGTTCTTTAATTTTGCTTTTTAAAGCATCCTCAGATTATTTGCAGATTCACCACAAGGAGCATTTAGTACATGAATGAAAATTTTTAAGGCATACATCTTTTGCAATTGAATTAGAAATGTAGATCATCGATCTGTAATTTGAATTCTGTATGATCTTAGGCAATAAATCCCTTCAAAGGGCTTCAATTTTGTCACACATAATATGCGGGAATTGATTTAGATAACAAGTGACAAATACCTGAGAGACAGCCATAAACATCTGAGGGATAATTGCAGTTTTCACATTCTGCACCCATGGCAGACATAACTAATCAATCACAGCCCTCTTTTCTACTGAAGTCAAGTGCAACTTCAGAACCGTTCTCAGCATGGTGCTCTAGGCAACTGTGAATCAACTGAAGCTGGCAAATAAGATACAATCTATTTACCAGTCAGCAGCCAGATCTCTTAGGCCTCTAATGCCACTAACAATCCTCAAATAGGATAATTCTATAGGATACTGTACTTGTTTTAGGTCAATGCTGTTTTCATGTGCAACGAAAACCCTCAGGCAAGCATAAAGGACAATAACCAGGACAAATTCCATACCCAAGGACATTACTGTTAATATTTTGAGAAATTTTCATCTTACTTCTCTATGCAGTGCTAAATTTTCCTTAAAAATGCTTTGGTTGGACTATCTGTTATTTTCAAATTTTATGCCACACAGGTAAACAAGATTTCTTCATGTTGAACTTCCACAGATTAACATGATTCATTCTCAAGGCATTTTAATGATTGTTTTTCTCAATGTGAGATTCTAGTCTTAGAATTTTTGTCTTTCCTTTAAGAAAGCAGACACTGGTCTGACAACTTAGAATATTTATAATTGTAGATATCAAATGGTTCCCTGTGGGAACAAATTTTATGTCATGGCCTCAGAAACCCTCATATTCCAGTAGGTTGGGTTGACCACCTGGTGCATCACATTCCTAGAAGAGACCTGCGGCACAGTTTTCACCTCATGGTGAAAGACTGCGCTGTTAAAAGAAAAACTCGGACAAACTAAATTTAAGAGAGTTTAATGGAGCAGAGAAAGATTAGTGAATGAGGCAGCCCCTGGAAGCAGAATAGATTCAGAGCAACTCTGAGGCTGCCACATTGTTGGATAATATTTATGGACAGAAAAAGAAAAATTATGTCCAGAAAATGGAAGTGAGGTACAGAAACAACTGAACTGGTTACAACTTAAGAGTTTGCCTATTTAACATAGTTTAAACATTGGCCACCTGTGATTGACCAAAACTCTGTGATTGATAGAAGAGGAGATTATACTCTGTTGATATGTCTAGTTAGGCTATAGTTCACTATGTACGGAGAAACTTTAGACCAAACTAAAATTATGTAAAAAGCAGTTTTAGCTGATTTAACTTATGATTAGCTTATATTCTCTTTGGCGTCTACACCAAACCTTCCTATTCATCCTTGATTAGTACCTTCTTTTTTATCTTCCTATAGCAGCAAAAGCAATCTGCCTAAAAGTCAAATCAGGCAGTACTTCTGCGGGTCACCATTGCTCTTATAATAAAATTGAAATACTGTGAAGTTGTATGTGACATCAATTGTGATCTGACCATTTCTGAGCTCTTTGTCTTTATCCCTCTGAGGGCCAATCCTCAGCTAGCACTGCAGGCAGACTACACTATTTTGAGTTCACATGCTCTCCAGAGTCTTTAGATCTTTCTACAACTTATTCCTTCTTCTTTTTTTCTGAAAAACTTTTGACTTCCACACTTGTGTTTTTCAAATATTATATTTAGCACCGATTATCCTTTCTTTGGAAAGTCTTTATTTCCATAAACAGAATTGAGCAACACTTCCTTACTGCCCTAAATGATTCTAGTAATAAGAGAACCATAATAGATGGTAGCGCACACTGTGGGTGCTTGGCACTCACCTCAACAACAAAAGGTGCCCTGTGATTAACATGAATAATTCTCCAGCTGAGGACTTTTGTGCAAGGGGAATAGGCACAATGAATCCACACTAAGTACAAGTCAGAAGTGTAAGAGAATTAATGTCCTAGGAATCCCTGTTTATCCAATGGTGGTCAATGTTGGAGAAGTAACGTTAGTGTCAGCAGTCCTCCGTGGAGTGCAGATGGAGGATGATCCTGAATTGTGTGCTTATAAACTACACCATCTCCCTGAGTTCCCCAGCAGGACCAAGACCAATTTACTCAAGGGGATAACTAGTTTGATAGTACTAATGCACTGTGTTAGTACTCTAGAATCATCTACTAAGTAGTCTATTTACACTCAAATCCTTGTTTTATTATCTGCTTCTGAATATTTGAAACCAAGATAAAGAGCTATGAACCAATAGCTACTAGCACTATCATTTAATGAGCACCTACTTTGTTTCACATACTAAATTAAGCAATTTTTATGCATTATCTCATTTGACCCTCAGAAGAGCACTCAGTGAAACACTACCATCTCACGACAAATAGGAACTATTACAAACTATTTATTCTTTGCATCTTAATTATTCTTATATTTTGTGTAATTATTTATTTGTTGCTTTCAGCAAGAGTAAGGAATTTAAGGGCAGGAGCTATGTCAGTACATGTCAGATAAATGAACATGTATTTTGGAAGGGTTCCCTGATTTAAAAAAAAAAAAAACTTCTTGAAAGCCAAGAATTTTTGTGATTTTTTAAAATTTCTGCCTCAGACTAAGAAGGCCACAATAATTGATCTGAGATTTTGAAAATTATATTTGAATTACAAATTTTGCAAATAGAAGACTTTTTCATGATTAAACATACACTTTACAATAAGTTTTAATATGTTTTTCAAAGACAGTAACTTCTCAGAGTAATTTCATTAAGCCAATATGTCTAGGAATTCTCAACAATATTTTTTACAACTAAAGTCAATGTCATAAAGTACATAAAAATAATGCAAAAGACTAAAGAGCATGGCAAAAGAAGAATGTGAAAGAGCAGGAAGATTAAGATTACAGAAAAGAAAAATGAGGATGAAAAATACAAATGCATCTAAGTGGGCTCACTTAGTCTGCTTAGAACAACAGACATACAAGACTATACATTAGGTTAGAGAGGACATAGTGGAAAGGAGTAAAGGGGAAAGATAGGAAAGATAATAAAAACTCAGTGACATGATAACTAAGAGACTTGGACACTATGTAATCATTGTTGCATCCTAAAACTGTGCTCCAGGATTTCTGTCTCTCCTATATCATTTTTTTTACACTCTATTAGATTATTTCTATCAGAAAATAAAATCTGTTGTTACCTTTATTTTAAAAAATCATAAAACTCAACAATAAGAAAACAACCCAATTAAAAAATGGGCAGGAGTCCTGAACCAATATCTCACCAGAGAAGATATACAAAGGGCAAATAAGTGTGTGAAAAAGTGTTCCCCAATAAGGTAAAGGAATGAAATTCACAGGTTCACAGCAAAATTGAGCAAAACGTACAGAGAGTTCTCACATACCACCTCTGCCCATGCATACAAAACCTCCTCATTCTTAACACTCTCATCAAAGTGATACATTTGTTAACAACTGATGAACCTACACTGACACATCATTGTCACCCAAAGTCCATAGTTTACGTAAGAGTTCATTCTTGGTATTAGTACATTCTATGGGTTGGTTTGAACTGATAAATAATGATATAAATGCACAATTATAGTATCATACAGAGTAGTTTCATTGCCCCAAAAGTCTTCTGTGCTCTCCCTATTCATACCTTCCCCAACCCAAACCCTTGGCCACCACCAACCTTTTTATTGTCTTCATAGATTTGCCTTTTCCAGAATGTCACCTAGTCAGAATCATACAGTGTGTAGACTTTTCAGATTAACTTCTTTCACTTAGTAATATACTTTTAGAGTCCTTAATTGTCTTTTCACAGCTTGAAAGCTCAGTTCTTTTTAGCATTGAACAATGTTTCATTGTCTGAATGTATCACAGTGTATTTATCCATTCACCTGTTGAAGGACATCTTAGTTACTTCCAAGTTTTGGCAATCATGAATAAAGCTGCTATAAACATCCATGTGCCGGTTTTCATGTGGACATAAGTTTTCAACTCCTTTGGGTAAATTCCAAGGAGCAGTGTGATTGCTGGAACATATGGGGAAAGCATGTTTAGTTTTGTAAGAAACTGTCAAACTGTCCTTCAAAGTGACTGTACCATTTTGCATTCCTACTAGCCGTGAAAAAGAGTTCCTATTGCTCCACATCCTCACAATAATTTAATATTGTCAGTGTTCTGGGCTTTGGTCATTCTGATAGGTGTGAAGTGGTATCGAATTATTGTTTTAATCTGTATTTCCCTGATGACCTATAATGGGAAACTATATACTTATTTGCCATTTGTATATCATCTTTGGAGAGGTATCCATTCAGGTCTTTGGCCCACGTTTTTTTAAATTGGGTTGTTTATTTTTTTAGTATTGAGATTTAAGAATTCTTCTTACGTTTTGGATAACAATCCTCTATGAGGTACGTTTCTCACAAATATTTTATCCAGTCTGTAGCTGGTAATTTTATTCTCTTGACAACAACTTTTGCAGAACATAACTTTATAATTTTAATAAAATCCAGCTTATCAATTTTTTTCTTCCATGGATCATGTCTTTGGTGTTCTAAAAGGTTATTACCAAACTCAAGACCATCTAGATTTTCTCCTATGTTCGCTTCTAGGAATTGCATAGTTCTCAAGGCTTTTAAGATCATTCTTTTGAGCTGTGCATTTATACAAATAAATTGTCATTTTTGTACTCATTTATTTATACTTTCACATTCCCTTTACTTAATTGCATTTGATGGTACTTCCAAGACAATACTGTGCAATAATGTTGGCAATACTGAAGTTAGAATTAGATTGTGGAAAGTTTGTCAAATATCTAAGATTTTAAATGCTCAATATCATAAAATAGGGTGATAGAATAAGTCATTCATTTAGTTGAAGTAAAAACTGAAAGATTTCAAAAAGTAAACCTTTTTTACTGTTTGACAGTGAGGAGACTCAGTTTCCAAATAATTAAGAAGGCCTAATAATGACAAAATGAAAGACAAACTGAAAAAGAGGCAAACTAGATCTCTCTCTTCCCCTCTTTTTCATTTTGTAGTTCACTCAAAAGGTAAACAAAACTCTTTTACTATCCCTTATTAATAGTACATGAAAATATTGTTTAAAATCAAAACCAAATTTTACCTTTGGATTCATGTATTAAATCTTTTATAAACTTTGATAATTTCTTCGATCCTTTCTTTCCTAAATTTCTACATCCATTCTGTTTTATCTGTCATTCTGTATATTCCTTCAATTAAAAAATAAAAAAAAACCATTAAACTAGCCAAAATTAATTTCCCTTTAACAAAAAGTACATTTTTATAACTTTTTAAAACATTTTTACTAAAAAGACATCTTTCTTTATACATTCTGTATATAGAATTGTTTCTCTTTACCTAATAGTAGGAATTTCATAGATTAACTTCTTTATTAACTCTTAGTAGCTCTAATTTCTGGTGAAACACCTAGGATTACTTAGTTTAATATAATATGACTTTAAAATTTAAATTACTATAAAAAATTTGAAACTACTTTTACTAACCAAGGATTACTGAAGTCATGTAAATTATAAAGCATTTCAACATTTTTGTGATAAAATATTTGATTAAAGCACCTTTTTCTTCAGTGAATTAACTCACAAAATTTGGTATTAAAATATAACAAACACATGACTCATATAAACATATAGATATACAAAAGACAGAGCAAATTTTATAGATCTAATAAAATTTTTAATTTGCCATTCTCAAATATTCCCCCCCCCACTTTAAATTATTAACCTCTTGACTATTTGTTTTATATCATAAACAATTGCTAACTAGGCAATTCTAAATTTGGATATCCAAAGCCATGACTCTTAGGTGGAGCCAAGTAGAAAACGTACATCTCAAAGGCACAGAAGTTAGATTTACACAAAGGCAAGATTTGTTGTATGAACATTAAGCTATTCCTTAAGGATGTTGAATATTGGCCCCCACTCTCTTCTGGCTTGTAGGGTTTCTGCCAAGAGACCTACTGTGATTCTGATGGGCTTCCCTTTGTGGTAACCTGACCTTTCTCTCTGGCTGCCTTTAGCATTTTTTCCTTCATTTCAACCCTGGTGAATCTGATGATTATGTGCCTTGGGGTTGCTTTCCTCGAGGAATGTCTTTGTAGTGTTTCCATATTTCCTGAATTTGAATGTTGGCCTGCCTTGCTAGGTTGGGGAAGTTTTCCTGGATAATATCCTGAGGAGTGTTTTCCAACTTGGTTTCATTCTCCCCTTTACATTCATGTACACCCATAAAATGTAGATTTGGTCTTTTCACATAATCCCATATTTCTTAAAGGCTTTTTTCATTTATTTTCATTCTTTTTTCTCTAATCTTGCCTGCTTGCTTTTATTTCATTGAGTTGATCTTCAGTCTCTGATAACTGGGGATCAGGGAGTCACTTGAGCAGGCAATATGTCCCTTATCAGAGCTAAGTGCTGTGCTGGGAGATCCCTTGCTCCCTTAAGAGTTGCATGGCAGGAACATTTAAGTCTGCTAAAGCAGAACCCACAACTGCTCCTTTTCCCAGGTGCTCTGTCCCAGGAAGGTGGGGGCAAGCTATTATCTTCCCCATTCTAAAAGTTAATGGAGGTTTAGATGCAGACAGGGAGATGACATTACAAATGATGACTTCTCTTCAGAAAGTTGTATTTTGGCCTGTTAGCTACTTTGTTTCTTAATTAGATTACTGGCTTTAGGGTGAAGCCCTTTAGTGAGTAGAGGAAAGAAAATATACAGTTTTTAGGGTCCCGTCTTTAAATATGTGAGAAGCAGGCACAGATAAAAACCCAAACACAGATACCTCCAAATCAAGGGTTTCATTTTTACATTAAATCCTAGGTCTTCAAAAACAGGACAATGACATGGGACAAGATAGTACAATGGTCCCACAGTGCACCCCTTGCAAGGACAGCCCACTCTATTATCACTCCATCCCTTATGAGTAGGCTTTTCCCTTAGTGGAGGAGTGTTTCCATAGCCTGCAGGTATTCCAAACCACGCTTTTTCTACCCAGACATGCAAATAAACAGGCAGCCCCTTGTAGTAATAACCATTTACTCTAAGTAACTGCTACCAGGCACCTCTAAAATTGTATCTCTTATATATCCATCATACACACCAAGGTCAGGTTTTCTCACAATACAAAGTGTTTCTGCCATACTCAACAGCCAAAGAGATTAGATAACACAATGCTAAAGATATCCAAGCTTTCGACCTGAGAAGAATATGCCTATGAATCTTGAAATTTTACAAAGAAAACAGAAGATCACCCCCCACAAGAGTGGATGTGCCTTTTTTGAGTTTCTTTAGAGGTCTCAGTCATTAGAAGTCTTCTTTAGATTTTTCCATGTTGTATCTAAGATGGCAAAGAGAAAGAAAGAGTAGGGGAAAAGTCAACAAGAAAACAACTCTTAAGAAAGGAGGCAAACAGAGAAACCAAGCACATAATTCTCAAAAAAGGTTTTTGTCAACTGAAAAATATTCCAAAACAGGATCTAAAAAGAAAAAGCAGAAAACCATTTACATATAGCTTGGATTAGTTTTTAATTAAGCTGACTTTTAAACATAGAACTCATAGAAAATACTCTTTCAAATCTGTTCTTACCAGATTTTAGCTGGGACAAACAGCTGATATTTTGGGCTTTTGAACTTCTTTACCAGAGTATCCTCCTAAGTCCCTTAAATAAGGTTCTGACTTCACCAAGGATGCAAAAGATTTGTCCAAAGAGGAGGCAACTGGTTTTAATGAGATCCAGAACCATCAAACACAGCTCAAAGATGATGTTTCTCTATCCATAAATGGAGTAGATCCTGCGTTTCTTTTTGGCAATATTTTCTAGAGTCTTAGCTTCTCAGCTGACCATCCACACACAAAGACCCTAAAGCTCCGTATACCCCAATAATGGAAGATGATAGAAAATTAAAAGCAATCCCCAAAAGAGTAAAGGATCAATAAATAAATTAGCACTCCCAATGTCACACAAATATCAAAGCAAGAAGGACTGGTTCTCTGACCTGGAATTAAACTCATGCTGTTGAGGTAAAAATGTAGAATTTTAACTATATACCACAAGGCAGAATGGCCATGGTTGTTTAGTTATCAGGAAGTGAACCCAAGTCACAGCAGGAATTTTAAGTACTAGACTACTAACATGAGCAGGCTCCATTGTTAATCCTGCACAGAATCCACATAGGCAGTTTGAGTTTAACTGTTTTAGGTCAGATTTTGACTCTTTAATTTAGTCAAGAGAAGTTTAAATCTAACTATGACTCTATTATGTGTCCTTCATTTAATTTGGTCTTCTCATTAGTTGTTTAGAAAAAAAGATCTCTAAAATCTTTTATTTTAAATTTAGGAATTTGAGTCCAATTTAAAGGGTCTATCTTTTGGCCATTGCAATTAGAATTTTCAAGAGTGTACATAATTCCAACAGTGACTAGACCCCAAAGCCTCTTCATGTAAAGTCTAGGTGGCAATTTCCCAAGGTTTTACCATATAAGCAAGAGGTGTTCCTGGAGAGGACATAGAAGGGGCTGTCTCCATAATCCCCAAAAATTCACTCTTAAAAATAGATTTCAGATGACAAAAATCCAGTAGAGATGGGACCTTTTAAGACAAAATTCACCTAAAAGTTTTGCATTTTCAGATGAGAGGTGTACTATTTAAAGTCTTACATGTCTTGGGCTCACAGCCTTTTCAGATTCCCTGAGTGACCAGAAAATTCACTCCTGCTAGAAGGCAGAGACCAAGAGAAAGTTTTCCCACATAAAATCAAGCTATGGAGGACATAAAATAAGATGAGAGGGAAATCTCACCTGGTTCATATTTTAGAGACCCACAGAAAAGTTTGTGTTAATGGACACTGGTCAGAACCATAAAACTGACCAGTCTGCAGGGCCATCATGAACAACAGGCTTACAGGGGTTCTAGGTCTGTAGTGACCTTTATGACAGAACAACACAGAAAGGCAAAGACAAAGGAAAACAGCAGCAAAAACAAATCTATTTCTGAGAGGAAAGAGATCAAGCAATATAAATATTCATGCCATGCAGTATGAAAATTACACTAGAGTCACTATATCAAACCTAGTCACACGAATCCTTTTTCCCCATTAATCAAAACCTTGAGACAGAGCAGTGAGATTTACCATCCACTCAGCCAGATTGCACAGAGAGAAAGACTAGGAGCCTGACTGGTAAGAAGTTCTTATCTTCTGCCAGTTTTTCAGTTTTCTGAGTTCTCTTCACAGTGGCTTCCAGATGAGGAGAGTGGTTTTGGAGATCCTTCAGACTATGCCATAACTGTGGGGCCAAAGGAAAACTGTTCCCTTGGCCCTCTGAAGGCTCGCTGAGAAATCAGCTTGCAAAAGGCAGATTTATAGGAGAAAAGGCATACAAATTACCTTAATGTGCATACGCAGTAGCCTTCAGGACGAAGATCCCTCAATTTTTACTTTGTTCTTTAGTCTTCAGATTCAGATCTTCCTTTATCATAGAAAATAATTTATTTATTGCCTTGTTTTTTGCCGTTTCAGTTTCTCTATCCTATTCCCTCAAGAACATCAAGTATGCATATGTTCAATGTCATTTGCCCCTCTTCCATATCCATAGCTTTCTCTCTAAAGGTTATTGTGTCTATTCTTTTTCCATTTGGTTTTGCCGAATTTTCCCTAGCTTTTTTTTTTCTTCCTATATCACTAACATTTTAGTAGTAATGTCTTTCCTCTTCTTTTTTTTTTTTTTTTTTTGACGGGGTTTTTCTTTTTTCACCGGGTTGGGGTGTGGTGCCCTCTCCTCTCACTGCTACCCATTTCTCCTGAGTTC
>NW_022437019.1:8649569-8712842 GCF_009761245.1 Sapajus apella
GCTCTGTCACCAGGCTGGAGTGCAGTGGCGCAATCTCGACTCACTGCTACCTCGGCCTCCTGGGTTCAAGCGATTCTTCCACCTCAGCCTCCCGAGTAGCTGGGACCACAGGCGCATGCCACCATGCCTGGCTAATTTTTTTGTATTTTTGGTAGAGACAGGGTTTCACCGTGTTGGCCTGGATGGTCTCAATCTCTTGACCTTGTAATCTGCCTGCCTCGGCCTCCCAAAGTGCTGGGATTACAGGCGCGAGCCACTGCACCTGGCCCCTCTTTGCTATTTCTTATCTGGCTTATATATTTTGGAAAGTACTTTATGTTACTAATTATAGTCACTTTATTTTTAACATCTTGTTTCTTTTGAATCTTCTGTCTTCTCATCTATGTCTATCTTCTTTGAGATTTTTGTTTCAATGACATCTTTTTTAAAAAAAAAATCTGGCAATATGGATACATAGTTGCTTTCTTATGGATTTCTTATTCTAATTTCTATTTTTCCATGCACCTCTTTTTGTTTTATGTTTTCTTTTTACAAAGAGTATCTGTATATGGTGATACGGTTTGGATCTCTGTCCCCACCCAAATCTCATGTCACATTGTAATCCCCAATGTTGGAGATGGGGCCTGGTAGGAGGTGATTGGATCATAGGGATGGGTTCTCATGAATGGATTAGGAACATTCCCTTGGTGCTATTCTTGTGAGAGTGAGTGAGTTCTCATAAGGTCTGGTTGTTTAAAAGTGTGTAGCACCTCCTCACTGTCTCTGTCTCTTGCTCCTACTCCTGCCATCTAAGAAGTGTCTGCTCCTGTTTCAACTTCTGCCATTATTGTAAGTTTCCTGAGGTCTCCCCAGAGGCAGAGCAGATGTCAGTATTATGCTTTCTGTACAGCCTGCAGAACTGTGAGCCTATCAAACTTATTTTCTTTATAAATTACAGTCTCAGGTATTTATTTATAGCAATGCAAGTATGCCCTTAATGCAATGGCATATGTAAGATGGATCTCAAGACATTAATTTTTTATTAAATTTTGAATCATTGATTTGGAAGCATTAAATCTAGATGTGCTGCATGGTAAAGACAAACCTGAGGAAGTGCCAGTGTAATAATTGGACTTAGAAGCAGTCCTTGGTTCAGAAGTGTTATATTGAAACTCTTCCTCACCAGTTGTCTACAACCAAGGCTTTGATAGAGAGATGTACACCACTGCTCTGTTTATTCATGTCCTAATCTCTCATTCACTACATCTAGAGATCCACTTTTTATATTCCATTGAAAAATGTTTCTATCAAGACATTAGTAACACATCTTTTGCTTAGCCATCCCTTCTGCCTACAAAAAAACTTATTTTTGACCCCTGCCTCATTTCAGTATTAATATTCTTCTGTTCTTGAAATTCTTCTCTTGAATTTTGAAGACACTAACATTGTAGTCGTCTTCCTATCACTCAATAACATGTTAGTATTATCTGAAAGCTATCCCTCCTATTCCAATTAATTTTTGCCACAGCTCAGTTCTCATCTTTCCTCCTTTGTAGCTTTGCTCATTTTCCCTTAGTGAAATCAACTCTTGGTTTATAGCTTTTTAGACACTGTTAAATCTTGAACCTAGATTTCTCTGTTGAGTGCTTGACTATACACACATTCTATGAAATAGCCAAACCTGGGAATTCTTAAAATATCTTAAGCTTACAATATCTGTATGAAACAATTGATTTTCCACACCAAATTTGATTTTTGTTCTTATTATTTCTATCTCAGTGAAAGAAAACTCAATTCAGAGCTCTCAATTATGTGATATAAACAATAAGACTTATACAATATGGCGTCATCTTAGAACCCTCCCTGTAATTTCCTTCATATTCACTCAACAGTTTTTAATGTGATTTCCACAATATTTCTAGATTCTGTACCTTTGAGCTCAGGGATCTGTTTTCTATTGTGTACAACAGATATATAATTGATCTTCCAAATAATATTTGGTTCTTTCTAATCAGATCTCTGTACTTGCCATTAGTGTAATCTTTCAAATTACAAATATAAATATATAGTTCAAATATAGCAAATCTTATGTTATATCCCTGCATAAGCCCCTTCAGTGTCATCCCAATACCTCTTGCAACAAATAAAAAAATTCAACATGTACATAAATCCCCCACTAGAAATATTCCCCTTCTCACCATCTCATACCATAATCTAAACTATTTTCATTATTCACAACCCTTTGACTTGGTGATTCCACTAAATTAGTCACTTGCACAGCATGAATGGATCAAAGTCTCAAGACTTAGCACTTTTCATGTCCTTTACTTATAACTCCTTCTGCTTTTGTTATACCACTGATATGGTTTGAATATTTGTCTCCTCCAAATCTCATGTTGAAATATGACCCCCAATATTAGAGATGTTGCCTAGTGAGAGACGTTTGGGTCAGGAGGGAAGAACTCCATGAATGGCTTGGTGCTTTTTCTGAGGTAATGAGTGAGTTCTCACTTTATTAGTTCACAGGAACTCTGGTTGTTAAAAGAGCATGGCACCACCTCCTCTCTCTTTTACTTCCTCTTTCTCCATGTGGTATACCTGCTCCCATTTCACCTTTCACCATAAGCAAAAGCTTCCTGAGGCCTCCCCAGAAGCAGATGCTCATGCCATGCTTCTTGTACAGTCTGCAGAACCAAGAGCCAAATAAATGTTTCTTTATAAAGTACTCAGCCTCCAGTATTCTTTTATACCAATATAAAATAGATCAACACAACCAACTATTTTCAAACCAAGCCAATTGCTGCTTAAACTTAAAGATTTCACTTTAGATGTTACCTTGTTTCCTCCTGGAGCAAGTCTTTACTCATCTTTTATGCTTTATCCTCCTACCTACCTTCCTCCAGTTGAACTTGTTTCCCTCCCAGAGCTTCCGTAGTTCCTATTTATATCACTCTGAATTGCACTAGTGTCTGAGGAAAATGATTTTTTTATGTTTAAGAGAAGGATATATAGCTTTTAAAAATATGTGTATCTTCAGTTCATAGCACCATTCTTGGTTTAGGAAAGTTAAATAAATCATTCTTGAATAGAAAATGAATGACTGAACACATTGCTCAAAAATAAATTAATCTGGAAGTTCTTGGTATAAAGAAAATAAACCTAATAATACATCTCAATAGTCTTTAAGAACCTCCATATATTACAATGCAATAAAAAATCAATATTCATAGTAAGGTCAATTAAACCTCAAGAAAACCCTAATTAGTGTTAATATAAATATATGGGGTGCATTTTAGAAAGATTTTTATCCAAAGTCTAATATAAATTTGTTTTTCAAAAGTAAATAAATGTGACATGGTGTTGCATATAATTTCCCAACGATTTCTGAAGAATAAACCGTAAATCTACCTCATGTTTACATACCTCCAAAGCCCATTAACTTCCACACTAAAGTCACTTTTTAGCCTCTTTTTTTAATTTTGGCAATCATATTTGAGATACGAGAACATTAATATGGGATAATTAAAAACAATTAGTTATGCAGATTCCCTGCACAATGTCTAAGAAATTTATATTTTCTAACAAATTTCAGTCTTAAGATAGAGTTATACCTATCTATCTACATATCTCACTAAATACGTATATCTATCCACCTATCTTACTACACAGGTTGCATCCTGTCTGCATGTAATTTTCCATGTTAAAGATTTCACAGATAAATCCAAATACATAATGCAGAACAGCAAACGAAATTATGTATCTTAAATTCAAAAACAGAATAATAAAAAAACATGGCTGCATTACTGGACTATATGAATATCATTTGCACACAACCACACATACACATGCTATGAAAGAGAAAGACAGTGAGGAAAATGACAATTAGTGATTACGGGTACTGGTGACTATAACAGTGACACACTTTCTACAGAGTTTATAATTCAAATCACACAAGAAACACTGTTGATAATAACACAGAAAAGAACTTTACATAATAAATACACTGGGGTATGTTTAAAAGCAAAGCAATAAATATTATTGATTATTATGTCTAATATGGTACTTAGTATCTGGTAGATGCTTCATTCATACTTATTGATTGATGGTTTTACCAGGCTGCTATGTAGCCAAGCTATTAAAAGAGTATCTCTTTAATATGGATTATCTACTAGCTACTGTTTTAATGTGCTATTCTTGGGGAACTGTACATACAAAACTCAATAAAATCTCTATCTTTTATAGGAATTTTACAGGAATGATATTTTCCCCACATCTCCATATCTTCACTTCATCCAAGTATTTCATCACAAGGGAGGAAATGAATAATATGACTTAATGAAGATATATATATATATATATATCTTCATTATTAATTGAAGTGTGAAAAACACACTTTTAATTAAAGTGTGAAAAAAGATGAAAGTCAGACATAGTGAGAGAGATCAAAGGCACATTATACGAGGACATTCAATTCATTGAAAAGAGGTGAGAAATTCTTTAGTATAAGAAAATAAGCCCTAAAAATAAGTATGCTTGTTTTTTGTTTTTTTTTTTTTTTTTCTGAGACAAGTTCTTGCTCTGTTGCCCTGGCTGGAGTGCAGTAGTGCAATCTGGGCTCACTGCAACCTCTACCTCCCAGGTTCAACAATTCTTCTGCCTCAGCCTCCCGAGAAGCTAGGATTATAGGCGCCCACCACCATGCTCAGCTTATTTTTCTATTTTTAGTAGAGAAAGGCTTTCAGCATGTTAGCAAGGCTGGTCTAAATCTCCTGACTTCAAGTGATCTACCTCCTCAGCCTCCCGAAGTGCTGCTATTATAGGCAGGAGCCACCATGCCCAGATTAAGTGATGCTTTTAGAATGTAAGTCAGATTTTTTTATTCTGCTTAAAGCAGTCCAGTGACTTCTCATTGAATCGAAAGCTGAAGTCTCTAAAACATTGTTTCTCAATGGTTGGAAAGAGGTGGGGTTTACCTCCTCTGAAGACATTTAGCAATATCAGAAGATGTTTGAGGTTGCCCCTGAAATCTAGTAGGCAGAGGTGAGGGATGCTGCCAAACATCTTACAGAGCACAGGACAGCCCCCCACAACAAAGAGTCATCCAGTCCAAATATCCATAGTGCCGAGAGAAACTACTCTGCAAGGGACTAAGGCCCTTCACTAGCAGGCTCCAGTCACCACTCCTTTTTCATCTCCTCCAATTTTCCATATGTTTGTTGAACTCCCATCATATTGGCTCCCTTGCTCTTTCTTATATTGTTTCTTCCTGAAAAGGCTTGTACTAAACCTGCTCTCCTTATAAATTATTTTTCTCAGAGAATATGACATGGGCCATATTATCACCTCCCCCAAGGCTATGTTCTCAGTGAGCCCTTCCCAAATTCTTTGCTTAAAATATTCATTTCTGTCACTGCCCACATTGCCTAGCTTCTTTCTTTATTACACATTGCATTTATTTATTTTATTGCCTATGCCTTCACACCATCTAAAACCTAAAAAGGGTAGGGATTTGATCTATTCTATTTACTACTATATTTCTGGCTTTGGGAATAATTGTAGGCACTCAAATCATATTTTTGAATGAGTAAGAGGAAGATATATACAAAGTAACTCATGTAAAAAATATTCTGTGTTTATGAACAAAGCAAAAATATACAACCAATGCATTGAACATATAGGGAGACTGATTTCAACTCGATAAATAAAATTCACTAGACAAGGTTTCAAAAATAGATTGATGGAGAACTGTATCTTAAAGTGCTCAAGAAAAGACGAAGGAACCACTTAATATGAACGGATAAACGCAATTCAGGCATCAACTCTTCAAGTTTCATACAAGCTCCAAAAGGTGGTGATAGGTACAGGATTTGGAATTAGACCAGTTCAAGCCTGGCTCCAGTTCTGCCACCCTTTTACCATCTGCAAACCCTTGGGCAGATTATTGAATCTCTTAATAATAAAGCCCAGATTTCTTTTTCTGTAAAATAGGATTACTAATAACATATTCTGCAAAAGATTGATTGGAGGAGAAAATGTGAAATTGTTTGTGAAGCATACCGTATATAGTCACATGTATAATTAGTTAACAACTCTTATTAGTGTTATTATTAATAAAGTTTCCAAGATACGTAATTTATCTTTTTATATTTTAGTAATTCTAGACTTTATTTTTACCTTATTACTCACCATATTTTTCTTGGCATCTTTCTAAGGACAGAAGTCAAATCAATCTGAAATACCATTATAGGATTATTACACTATTTTTCTATCATCCCAGGCCCTCCCTCCTCAAAATCCTCAGGATAAGCTCTTATTCTCAATGATGTCCATACCTGCTATATTTTAAATGTCTAGAAATTAGAATAAATATATATTTTATTCACAGATATTGTTCTTCATCACTTCTCAAGGAGTAAGAATTGTATATGAAATGAGATGTCATGCATTTGCCTCCTTGTCATATATAGCTTTTATGTGTTGAGGTACATTTCTTTTATAATTTGTTGACAATTTTTATGATGAAAGAATGGTGAATTTTGTCAAATACGCTTTCTGCCTATACTGAAATGTGTTTTGTCCTGCATTATGTTAACGTGATGTATCACATTTATTGATTTGCATACGTTAAACTATCCTTGCATCCCAAGCATTGTGAATAGTGCTATTACTGTGCTTTTGAATTTGGTTTGCTACGTATTACATCCAAAAACTGTTAGAACTAATAAATAAATTCAGTAAAGTTATAGAATACAAAATCAACATACAAAAATCAGTAGTCTCTATACACTAAAAACAAGCTTGCTGAAAAAGAAATCAAGAAAACAATCTTTTGTAATAGCTAAAAAATAGAATATTTAGGAATAATATAATTAAAGAGAAAAGAACTATACACTAAAAAATATAAAACGATAAAAAATGCAAGAAGACACAAATAAAAAGATTTCCTGTGTTTCATATTGTTAAAATGTGCATATTACTCAAAGCAATCTACAGATACAACAAAATTCTTATCAATATTCCAATGTTACTTTTCACAGAAATTAGGTGCTAAAAATTGCAGTATTCCCAACATTTTAATGATTACAATTTGATTACAACACTACCTCCAATTATTCCATTAGATTCACGACTTCAATCATGCATTTCCATAAATTCTGTGATTTCATAATTTCATCTAGTAATTGACCAAAATTGAGCAAGTAACATAAATATACACTCCTGACTTGTATTCTTCTTAGATCACCCTTTTATAACATCCAGTTTTTATGCAACTAGTAGAAATCTAATACTTTACTAACCCCTACCCTAAGGTATTTCTGTTGATAACTCTAAGTCTAGAAATTTAATGCATAACTACTGTGCTGAAAACACATTGCTGTCTTAATTCTTTATTAATATATCTTTAGACTATTTACTAATTTATTTATTTTGAGATGGAGTCTCACTCTGTCGCCAAGGTGGGAGTGCAGTGGTGCCATCCCCACTCACGGCAACCCCCGCCTCCTGGGTTCAAGTGATTCTCCTGCTCAGGCTCCCAAGTAGCTGGTGTTACAGGTGCCCACCACCATGCCCAGCTAATTTTTTATTTTTAGTACAGACAAGGTTTCACCATGTTGGACAGGCTGGTCTCAAACTCCTGACCTCAGGCAATCCTCCTGCCTTGGTCTCCCAAAGTGCAGGGATTACAGGTGTGAGCCACCACATCCAGACATCTTTAGACTTTTCTAATGATCATATTATAATCACACAAATTCAATCCTATTTTTTTTTTTTTTTAGCTGTGGGAGGAAAAAAGAATGGGGGTGAGCAGAGAAGAGGATTTCATTGGATTGATCATTCCCCTCTGACATGGCCTGGCTCTTTGTCCTTATCCAAATCTCACCTTGAATTGTAATCCTTATAATTCCCATGTGTCAAGGGTGGGACAACGTGGAGGACATTGGATCATGGTAGTGGTTTCCCCCATGCTATTCTCATGATAAGAGTGAGTCCCACAGGATCTGATGGTTTGGTAAGCATTTTGCATTACCCCTGATAGTACTTATTCTCTCTCCTGCCACACCTCTGTGAATAGGTGCCTTCTGCCATGATTGTAAGTTTCCTGATCCTTCCCAGCCAGGTGGAACTGTAGTCAATTAAACCTCTTCATTTATAAATTACCCAGTCAGGTATTTCTTCATAGCAGAGTGAAAATAGACTATACACTCACCATGATTATACAGCCAGAGTGAGCTTGAACTAGCAGAACTGTCTTTTCTATTTCTCTCATTTATTCCCATGTACTCAGAGTATTCCTAATGACATGAGATTTTAGGGTTTACATATATATAATTTCAAACACAGAATCCTGTTTTGTATGTACTAAACATAATTGAGCATACTGTAAATTCTATATACATTACATTATCCATGAGCATTAAAAAAAATTAAAGGCTATTTTTGATACCACATAATTCTTACTTTAATACTGACTTTGAAAGCAAATCCCACATTCAATGTTTCTTCATTACATACAACCTAATTACAGAAAAGTTAAATGTGTAACATTTTGTATTGTAGATATGGAAAATGTAAATTAAAATATTGATGCAGCTGCTGCACAGGGACAACACTATTGTCTTGAAAAACTGGTGCTTTTCAAGAATAGTAGCTAAAATATCTGAATTTTCTTTTAGGGTAAAATAAATACTGATCTCTAAAAGTAATTGTTCTCTATAATTTAGCCTAGTATACATTATGATACACCCAATATATCTTTTCAAAAACATATGTGATCTCCACCATTACACAATATTACTTACACAACAAACTTGCACATGTATACTCTGAAATAAAGAAACAAACCAAAAATTATAATTTTTTTATATCTTTAAAGATAAAAATTAAATATTCACATTGCCTCCTTTGTATGGAGACATTTTGTGGTAGGAATAGACATTTTAATATTTCTGAAGTACAGATATTGCTATACTCAAGAAATGTCCAGAATCCAAATTACAGTAAAATGATTTCTGCCATGACAGATTGAAAACCAAAATTTTTTAAACCATCAAGATATGCAATACACATACACACACACACGAGTGTGTGTGTTTGTGTATCTCCAAATTTACCACGTTGGTAATAACAATAAAAAAATGAGAACACAATCATGATAAAGGTAAAATCACCATTTCAGATATTAATGAAATGCAGCTATTTCCAGAACTAACATCTTAATTATGAAGTTTTACTTTTATTAATTTTCCAACCTGTCAAGAAAAGCATGCTTATATGTTACATTTACCAGAATGCCATTACCGGGATATTAACAATTAAGCTGTCTTTAAGAAATGTCAGATTATAGGCATTCTGAGTATTCTTTTTACTATCTTTGTGCATTTACTTATAAATGTGATCCATAGAGAAAAATATTCACTCAAGTATTAAGGTCAATTCTATTAGAAAATTTGAAAAACAGTTCTACTGTTTTACCATAAATTCTAGATCCTTTGAAAAATATCATCCAGTGAATTACATTATTTGTAAGACTAAATAGTGGGTTAACTTAAGCTGTTATTTTGAAATAATAGCAATTAAAGAACTTTTATTATCAATGCTATATTATGAAAACAGTTCTATAAAGTCCTTTTATATAAAGTCATACCAAAATATTGTAAGTCCTTTGCCTGCTTGAAAAAGAGAATTAAAATTTTGAATATGTCTACAAGATAAACAGAAGAGGAAAACTACAACAACATATTATAAATAACTTAATTAATTTTTCTCTAATCCTCTCATTTTCAATCATCCATTACAATGTTTCAGGATTTCTTTTACTACTTGTCCCAACTTTAAATTTTTTTCCAATCTCACAGCACATAATCTCAAAAAGATATAAGTAAACACAGTATAAACCATTTTAGATGTTGTTTTTTCCTTTCTAATTTTCCACAGTGGCTCAAGAAACACATCAAGAAAAGCTTTGAACAACAGCTTTAAATCTGTGTCATAGCGCTATAACCGGAGTTTGATGTAAAATTATTGCCTCTCTTAAGGTTTATAGAAGACATAGAGAAACTGTAACTACATTATACATTTAGCTTCGAAGAAATAGTCCAAAAATGTCTTTAAAATGTAAAGAAATGAGGAAATAATATCTGTCCCCTTTCCTTTTTCAAAAGACTTTGAATAATTTTGCTGTACTGGAGAGCTAAGAAAGATACTTGAATAAAGAAAATTCTCTGAAGTCTTTGCCTTTCTAGTATGCTTCATGTTGTCAGTAAAATACAATTAGAAAAGTGAAAGTTTCTTCCTATTCAAGAAATAGGAAAAAAAAAAAAAAAGAAAAGAAAGTCAGACTAGATCTTCCATTTGAACTTAAAAAACAAATAGCCCACTTGGGGTGTGCTGGCTCACACTTGTAATTCCAGCACTTTGGGAGGCCGAGGAGAGTGGATCACCTGAGGTTAGGAGTTCAAGACCAGCCTGACCAATATGGTGAAATGCCATCTCTTCTAAAAATACAAAAATTAGCCAGGCATGGTAATCTGTGCTTGTAATCCCAGCTACTCTGGAGGTTGAGGCAGGACAATAGCTTGAATTCAGGAGGCAGAGGTTGCAGTGAGCCGAGATCGCGCCATTGCACTCCAGTCTGGGCAACAAGAACATAACTCCATCTCAAAAAACTAAAATAATAATAATGGCCCAGTCGTTTAAAGTTAAGCTGCTACAAATTCAAATTAAAATATTATAACTTCAGCATTTTAAACTCAACCTCCATGGAATCACAAATAATACAGCCATAAAATAATTACAAAAGGAAATGAGAAAGATAATTAAACACTTAACTATAGGAAATTAACTAAACATGAAAGAAAACAGTAATATAGGGAGTGAGGGACAAAGAGCTGTAAAGCATGTTTAAAAAAAAAAGCGGCAAAAAAAAGTTACAGAAATCTCCCTTTATCATTAAGTATTGGCAGAATAGACAAAAAGAGAGATATAAGAGACTCATTTATATCCAAAAACTCAAGTAGATTGAAAGTGAAAGGACTGAAAAAGATATTCCATGCAAATAATCAAAACAGAGCAAAAGTGGCTGTACAAATATCACACAAAATAGACTGTAAATCAGAAAAGTTTATGACACAAAGAAAGATCATACATTAATAAAAGTTTCAATACAGTAGGAGGATGTAACAATTATGAACATTTCTTCAATTAATGGCAGATCATCAAAATATATAAAGCAAAATGGACAGAGTTGAAGGCAAAAATAAACCCTTCTACAATAATAGTTGAAGACTTCTATACCCCACTCTCAACAACTAGACAGATAAGTTAGGAAACAGAAGACTTAAGCAACACAATAAACCAACTCGATCTAACAGACAGATACAGAACTGTCCAACAACAGAATACACATTCTTTCCAAGTACACATGAGACATTTTCCAGGATAGACTATATGTTGGGCCCACATGGGGTATGGTGGCTCACAAATTAACACTCGAATAGATTTTTAAAAATACGTATATGAACATGGTCAGGTATCTTCCCTGACCATAATGAGATGAAGTTAGAAATCAGTAATGGAATTATATCTGAAATATTCACAAAATTCTGGAAATGAAACAACATACTCTTATTAGTAAATAGCCAGTGAGTTAAAGAAGAAATCACAAGGAAAATTGGGAAATTTCTTAGAGTCTAATAAAAATAAAATATACAAAAACTTATGGGATGCAGCAAAGTGGTGCTGAGGGGGAAAATAATACCTATAAATACTCACATGGCAAAAAAAGGTCTTAAATCAACAACCTAACTTTGCAAATTTAAAGAACTAGAAAAAGAATAATTTGAACCCAACCCTCACAGAATAAATGAAATAAGGATTAAAGCCGAAAAAATGAAACACAAAAAAACCAATAAAATCAAAAATTGTTTTTTTTGAAAAGATTAACAAAACTTTATCTAGATGTTCTAAAAGAGAGAGAGAGGGAATTCTCAAATTACTAAAAACAAAATGAAAGTGGGGGCATCACAATGGATTCTCCAGAAATTAAAAGTATTATAAGAGATTAAAGTGATCAATTGTAGCCCAACAAATTGAATAACCTAGATAAAATGTACTAATTTTTGAAACACAACACCTAATATGACTAAGTTAATGAAGAAATAGACCATCTTAACAGACTGATAGCTAGTAAGGTTGAATCAGTAATAGAAAAATCTCCTGACGAATAAAAGTCCTAGACCTGATGGCTTTACTGGTGAATCATAACAAAACGTAAAACCAGGAGTGGTGGTGTGCATCTATAATCCCAGCTACTCAGGAGGCTGAGGCAGGAGAATTGCATGAACCTGGGAGGTGGAGGTTGCAGTGAGCTGAGATCATGCCACTGCACTCCAGCCTGGGTGACAGAGTGAGACTCTGTCTCAACAACAAAACAACAACAACAACAAAAGAATTTCAATTTATGATTGCTCATGTAAAATACAATTGATTTTTGTTTTTAAAAATTATTTTTAGTTTTATTTTTTTATTTTTGTATAGAGACAGGGTTTCACCATGTTGCCCAGGCTGATCTCAAACTCCTGGGCTCAAGAGATCCTCCCTCTTCAGCTTCCCAAAATGCTTGAATTATAGGCATGAACCGCCACAGTTGGCCTGATTTTTATTTTTTATTTTTATTTTTTAGAATTTATTTTAGTTCATTATTTTTTTTCCTCAGAGATCCTTGTCTTGACCAGTCAGATTTTTAAAATACTGCTCTTATATCTTTCAGTCTTGGTGAACACACTTATTATCCCTGATAGTTTAAAACAATTCCATCAGCTAATGATTTCATCAGCATTTCTGCATCTAATAGTGTTGTTTGTAAAGACAGTTTTACTTCTTCCTTTCTAACTTAGGTAACTTTTGTTTGTTTTCTTGACTTATTTCACCTGCTAGAATCTCTAGTGCAATGTTAAAAAGAAGTGATGTGAGCAGATTCCTTATTTTAAACAAGACAGAAACAAAGTAACAATGAACAAGTGGGATTTATATAAATACCTGTACCAAAATATGTGTACCTGGTAGCTTGGAAGACTTAACCACAACGATAATTACATTAAATCTAGTCTTTTACCATCATGCACAATATTAGCTTCAGGTATTTCATAAATGTCCTTTATTAAGTTGGGAAGGACCACATTATTCCTAATTTGTTTTTGAAAAAAATCAGTTAAGTGTACTAGATTTTGTTAAAAACCTTTTCTGTATCTATTGAGATGTTATAGTTTTTTCTTTTTTAGTTTGCTAATATAGTAAATTATATTGGTTGATTTCTATTGTAAATCATCTTCATTCCTGAGATAAACCCTACTTAGTCATGCTGTATTTTTCTTTGTATATATTGTCAGATCTGACTTAATAAAATTTTGTTTAGAAGTTTATATTTTTTGTTTATGAGGAATATTGGTCTGTAGATTTATATTTTTGCAATGTATTATTTTTGATAGTGGTATCACATAATGTTGCCCTTATAGAATAAATTGGGAAGTATTTTTCCTCAAATTTCTGAAACAGTCTGTTTAGAACTGGTTTCATTTATTTTTAAATATATGGTGGAATTCACCAGTGAAGTCCTGTTGACCTAGGAGTTTTCTTCGTGAGAAGGTTTTAAATAATAATTCAATTTCCTTAACTGATGTGGCATATTCATATTATCTATTTTTCTTCAGTAAGCTTTGGTAGTTTCTGTCTTTCAAAAAAACTGTCCACTTTATGTTTTGAATTTATTGTTTAAAATTTGTTTCATCTTTTTAATTAAAGTTTTTTATAGCATTCCTTTACTATCTTTTTAATAGCAATAAAATTTGTAATGATTCTATGTCAAAAAAAAAAAAATCATCAACTAACATCAGTGCTTCTCCAACATCACAAAAACACTGAAGAGGAGGGAACACTCTTTAATTCATTTGATGAAGCCAGGATTACCCTAATACCAAAGTCAGGCAGCAGCACTACAAGAAAAGACAACTAAACACCAATAAACCTTATAAACGTTAATGTAAGATCCTCAACAACATACTAGAAATGTAGCAGCATTTAAAAAGGATTATACACTTGGATCAAGCGGAATTTAATTCTAGAATACAATAATGGTTCAACATACAAAAGCAATCAATATAGTACACCAAATTAACAGAATGAAAGAAAGAAAAAACAAATAATCATCTCAATGGGTATAAAAAGAGCATTTGGTATAATTCAGCACTTAACAAAGTAGAAACAGATGGAAAAAACTTCAACATAATAAAAGCCATATATTAAAAATCCACAACAAACATCATACTCAATGTTGAAAGACTGAAAGCTTTTCCTCTAATCAGGAACAAGGCTACCTACTTTCTCTAGTTTTTTCAACCCAGAGTAATTAGGCAAAATAAATAAATAAACAAACAAACAAAAGCATCTTAATTGAAAAGAAAAATATTATCTATGTTTGCACATGATATAATCTTATATGTTAAAACCCCTATAAATTTTATTGAACTGTTTAATAAATGAATTTAGCAAGTAACAGGATATGAACTCAACACAAATGTTAACTGCATTTATATACTAACATGAACAATTTGAAAAGGAAGTTACAATTTTATTCACAGTAGCATTAGGAAGAATAAAATACTTTTGAATTAACCAATTAAATGAAAGACTTACACAATGAAAACTACAAAACACAGCTGAAAGAAATTAGATATATATATACATAAAAATAATACTATGTTCAAGAATTCAAAGGCTTAATATTGTTAAGATGTTAATACTACCTAAAGGAATCTGTAGATTTAATACAAATGTTATTAAAATTACAATAATATCTTTTGCAGGAATAGAAAAATGTATCCTAAAATTTATATGAAACCTCAAGTTACCCTGAATAGCCTAATGTGTCTTATAAAACAGAAAAAAGCTGGAGAACTCATACTTTCTAATTTCAAAACTTATTACAATTTTACAGTAATCAGAACATTGTGGTACTGGCACAGAGACATGCAACAATACAATAGATAATCATGAAATAAACTCTCAAATATTTGGTTAAGTGATTTTTGACAAGGAGGCCAATACCGTTTAATTGAGAAAGGACAGTTTTTTCAACAAGTGGCGATGGAAAAATTATATATCCACATGCTGAAGAATGAAGATGACACCAAAGGCATAGGGAACACTAACTAAATAGAAAAAGTAGACTTTATTAATCATTTCTCAAATTGTGCATCAAAAGATATTGTCAACAGAGTAAAAAGGCAACCCATAGAATAGAAGAAAATATTTTTAAATCATGTAACTGATAAAAATTAATATCCAGAATACAAAGTGATCTCCTAAAATTCAACAACAATAAATGAAAAACATGATTTTAAAAATGGGCAAAAGGCTTGAACATTTCTCTAAAGAAGATATAAAATGGCCAAACAGCATATGCAAAGATGTTCAACATCACTAATGATGAAGAAAATGCAAATCAAAACTACAATGAGATACCACCTCATACCCGTTAGGGTGGCTACTTCCAAAATACCCAGAAAATAAGTGTTGCTAAAGATGAAAAATTTTAAACACTTGTGCACTGTTGGTGGGAATGACAAAGGGTGTGGTCACCATGGAAAACAGTATGGCAGTTTCTAAAATTATCAAAAATAGAATTAGCATATTATCCAGTAAATCCACTTCTGAGTATGTATTGAAACAAACTGAAAACAGGGTTCAAAGAGATATGTGAATAACTATGTTTATAGTAGCATTATTCACATAGCCAAAATGTGGAAGTAGTCCAAGTATCCATTGACTCATGATTGGATAAGCAAAATATGGAATATACACAATGGAATATTATATAGCCTTCAAAGGAAGGAAATTCTGACATTTGAGACAACATGGACTAAGCTGGTAAACATTGTGCTAAGTGAAATAAGTCATAAAAAGATTGATACTTTCTGATTCCACTTATATGAGGTGCTTTACAGTAGTCAAAATCATAGTGACAAAAAGTGAAATGGCAGTTGCAAGAAGCTGCTGGGAACGGGGAATGGGGAGTCAGTGTTGTTTAATGGGTTGAGTTTCAGCTTAAAATAATAAGAGTTATGGAAATGGTTGGTGGTGATGTTTGTATAACGTTATGAATGTATTTATTAACACAGAACTGTATACTTAAAAGTGGATAAAATGGTAAAGTTTATGTTGCTTGTGTTTTACCATGATAAAAAATTCAAAAAAACAACGTGGTCTATGAAAGTCCAAACAAAAGCTGTCAAATACAGCTCTAAGATAATATTATAATGATTTTGAATCATATTATTATATTTTATCTGAGCTTTGCTCAGGTTTCGCATGAATTATGGGTTAGAATGCTATAAAATTACTAAACTTTGAGAATCACAACACTTCTAGACAAAGCATAACAATTGATTTGCTATCCAAACTTCAGAAAATCATTTGACCACCCATCTCCCTATTTTCTGATTCCCAAAATTGGAATAATGTCAACTCTTTCTATGGATTTCACTGAGATTCCAAGATGATCAACTTGGAAAATGGATTTCAAGTGCCTTGAAATGTATAAAACATGAGGACATCAGTCAAATATTATAAATGAAAAAATAAAGATGAGTAAAATTTTATACCATGAATAAAGATCGATGCTATTTTGCACTCATTAAACTTAGAAAAATTTATTTGTTCTTGCACATTAAGATTTATATGCCAAGGTGACATTTAAATTTGTTTAAAATGAAACTGCAGTACAGACACACACACACACACACACACACACACACACACACACACACACAGACACACAGATACATTAAAAGATGTACTGTGAACTTACTCCACCAAAATTGATAAATAATTCACCATTATAAATTATTGATATTGCATTACAAAGCTAATTCCAAACAATGTGAGAACTGCATTGATTTTAAAAAATGAAAATTTAAATGTTAAAAAAAATTTTAAGAAACCTTGCAGGAAATGGTGTTTTATTATTCACTCCCTTTTCTATCAAGACAAATAAGTTGAATCAGGTAAACAGGAGTGCTTGAATGAAATGTGATTTATAGCATTATTTAGATTTGTTTGGTCATTAGTTTATGCTAATTTTTAAAACAATTTTTTTAAATTATTTGAACTTCTGAGCAATTGACTCCACAGATTAATGTTTGATTGGTTTCAAGAGGAAATCAAGAAGGTACAATTACAGTGCTTCACAGGAGTCTAGAATTTATGTTAAAACACAAAAGGAAAGAATTTTGCAACTTAACAAATGGACTGATATGGGTTGAATGTTTCTGTTTCCCCCAAAACCATATGATGAAGCCTAAATCCCCAATGAAGTGCAGTTTGGAAGTGGAGTCTTTGAGAGGCACTTAAGTCATGAAGGTACAGAGCTAATGATGAGATTAGTGTACTTGAAAGAAGAGAACTGAGAGATATGATTCTAATCTCCCTCTCCACTACATGTGAGGACAAAATGAGAAGAAATCTATTTGCAAACCAGGAAGAGTGTCCATACCAGACACTGAATCTGCCTGTGCCTTGATCTTGGACTTCCCAGCCTCCAAAACCATGAGAAAATGCATTTCTGTGGTTTAGGTCCATTAGTCTATGGTATTCTTTTATGATCATTTGAGCTAAGTAAGTCACAAATAGAACACTGTTTATACCCATTGATTTAGCACTTTTCAAGTCAGTTGAACATTAATTTTTTAGTTGTGACATCATAGTAAATATCCAATGGAAAGTTTATTTTTTAATCTAATTTAGAAAGAAATAATTGATATCATTGATTTAGTGAGTTCAAAACAACTGGTTAGCTACATTGGTTATGCCCTAATAACTTTTACTTTACCAAGTAAGTATATTTTCTTTTTTCCTACCAGAGTCCAGAGTGTTTTCTACATCTGTGAGTGGATTCGTGACTGTCAACATCTTGTGGTAATTCTAATTATGGACATATTCTGACCAAGAGTTACCAGTTGAACAATTCTCATGTTACAGATAAGCCCTGAAGTTAGTGAGCCCCTGCACATGTCAACTGTTAATCTAAATGTTTTTGGTGTTTTGTTTGTTTCATATATCATAAATAACATCTGTTCCTTATGTTTCTATGAGCACTTAAACCCAAAATGCTCACAGACTGAAGAGAGAAACATTGAACAATCTAATAGAATGAGAGGACTGGAAGTCAAGAGTACACTAAGCACAAGTATTACTTGTGGTAAGTCAATTTAATATTCTGTTTTTTATGTTTTTTAATATCAAATAGAAGGGTTGGACTAATTTCTCTCTCTTATTCTCTCCTGCGCTGTTATTTCATAACTTGTAACTAAAACTCTGCTAAATCCTTTGAGGTGCAGCTGCCAAACAGTGGAAGTACACTTGTTCTGGGGAATAAAGATGTACAAAATGAGGTATTCATTAAAGTTTGCATCTCTTTACCCTTCTCATAACCTCTTCTTTGTTTTGTTTTGTTTTTGAGACAAAGTGTTGCTTTATCTCTCAGGCTGGAGCGCAGTGGCACCATCTCGGCTCACTGCAACCTCTGCCTCCCAGGTTCAAGTGATTCTCCTGTCTTATCCTCCCGAGTAGATAGGACTACAGGCATGCACCACCATGCCTGGCTAACTTTTATATTTTTAGTAAAGATGGCATTTCACCATGTTGCTCAAACTGGTCTCAAACTCCTGACCTAAAGTGATCTTCCGCCCACCTCAGCCTCCCAAAGTCCTGGGATTGCAGGTGTGAGCCACTGTGCCAGCCCCTTCTCATAACCTCTCAAAAGAGACTGTGCTCTAGCATTCAGTGATTTTCTGTTTTTCTCAAAGAAGCAATAAAAGCTATTGAAATTTAAATCAAGAAAGGGAAAAAATGGGAGATAATTGTGGTGAAATTATGTTAATAATTTAAGATACTCAGTTTCTTTTTTAAAATAAATAATTCTCTAGCCATGATTCAATTAATTATCATAATGTCCCCTTGAGGAAGTTAAGTTGCTGGCATTTTTTGATTAAAAAAAAAAAAAAAAGCTAAATGTTACTTAAGAGGTACCTCTCCCAGCTTTATTTTTAACACTAACTGCCCTTTGCCTAGAGTATGCTAAAATATTGCAATAACACCACATATATTCTTTTCATGTGGTCAAAAATTACATTGTCTTCAGGTTTATTTTATGAACCTGATCTATCGTGAAATGTAATTCTGTACTACAGTTTGGTAAATTCAAGCTCTTTTAGTTTTCCAAATAAATAAGAATTTAATAACTAAATTGACTTTACCAGCTTTCATGAGCTTATCAGCTCTTCCATTAATTTACTGTGTGGTGTTGCTCAAGTTCTTTAAGTTTTTTGTTCCTCATATTCTCCTTTACAAATGGTTGACCATTAAATTATCCTGTTAATATTTTAATTTCTTAGATGCACTGTACAAACTTGAAATAATTTTGTTGTCATTATGCCTAATCTTTATTGCTTAAAAGGAAAAGTGCCGCGGAAACAATGACTAGATGTTTCATACTACAACGTTCTAACACTTCCTCAAGTTTGCAGAAATGTATGTGCAAAGCATACATCTCAATAGATATCCCTTCCTAATTATTTTGTTTGCCATTGAAGAAGAGAATTACGGATAGAACAGAAATAAAGTTCAAAACTTTCTTTAGAAATTTTAGGTATATATAAATTCATAGAGTCCTAGAACTGGAAATGACCCAGTCCTGCTCTCTCATTTTTAAATGCATGAGAGCTGTGAAGGATAGTGATTAAGCAAAAGTGTTTGGAGACAGATAGACCAGGGTTGGACAACTAACTCTACCACTGAAGAACTCTATAGACTTGGCCAAAACCTAGACCCTGACTTTTTTAAGTTTTATAATTGAGTTATTCGTTTCTAATTTGTCAAATTATTGGCATTTAAAAAGGCAATGCATTCAAAATACTTGTATGGAGAGCAAAGGAAGGAGGAATAGGGAATTTAAAAAAAATAGAGTGATGTGCTTTTCTTTCCACTGACCTGCCAGATTTTTTTTTTTTAACTACTGTTGTTCTTTCATTCAATTTTCCATTTCTCTTCTCTTTTTCCTCTTCTAGACTGGGCCATGGATAAGGAGCTTATAGGCACTGGACTGTGGATATGTAACTTTGCCTCCCTATCTGTTAACCCTCATTGCGGTAGTTTCCATTGAGAACTATAAAATGAACAAGTCTGAGGAGAGAGCCAATTTGACAAAGATCACTTTCTCTTTGTGTTACTTAAAGCCCCAGCAGACTGTGGCATTCAACTACTATTGTCTTCTTCATTTGTGCCATGTTGTGTTGCTAATATCCCTATTAGCACTTCTTTTCTTGGAGCCTAATTATCTGCTGATGTTTCTTTTAGTCTGAGTTACTTGAGGGCATAGGGTATATATTACTTTTTGTTCTTTTAAATTCCAGTGCAGTTTTGGCACATGATAACTGTTCATGATGAATGGATAGAATTTACGTTTCAGGTTAATAATGGAAAATATGTTTATAAAAAGAGGAAAAATAGAAGGCCTTGCATATGATGTGCATTGAATTGCAAATCAATCTATGAAGTTGTGAGAGCTTGACATACATAATTAATGGTCATGATACTTGATAAGTTTGCAAGTGTTTAGCATGGCGCTGTCTATGTGGACTCTCTTTTAAACTTAATGATTACACTTGATTTGCTTGATATATGAAGAGTGTGATGCTTTCTTTGACATTGGTTAATCTTTGGATACTTCGGTTTTAAAAGACTGCATACTTCATCTCAATTGCTATTCCCAATGTGCTATAGTCTATTGATCTCTTAATATGTGTCAGGAGCTGTAAAAGAATCTCATGTTTGACATTTTAATCCTTACAATTATCATAAAGGAGTTTTGGTATCCCTATTTTTCAACCTAGTACATTGAAACATTCTGGTGATAAATGACAATACTACTTTCTTAGATAATTTTACAAGCATGTTAGTGGGATTTTTTTTCTCCATTGTGACCTGCTAATTAATTTCCTAACGGACTGTTCTAAATCTGTTTTCGATAATAACAATGAGATAAGAGCCAGTAAATGGACAATTACTAGAAAGATGAAATAGTATGAATAATGCACATACTGGTTAATAGACCCATTTGGATTGTCTCTGGGACAATAGCAAGAGCACTCCACCTTCATCTACCCTCCCCTACATACTGCTTCTAAAAAAGACTCACACACAGAAAGAGGTGCATGATATAACGAGGGGCATTTGTTCTTAAGAGGTTACTGCAACAAATTCACTAACGTAAACAAATGCCTCATATTAATGTAATGCTTCTCAGTATTCTAAGCCCTTTCTCACAAATGAATTTGTAATACATAGGATAATAGAGAAAAGCAACAAAGCATTCTAGTGCAGACACAAGACAGACTTAGATTCAAATTCTGGCTCTCCCTTTCTTTGTTGACTGTGAGTAAGTCATATGATCTGTCTCCTTGTCTTTAAAGTGTGAGGCAAGTGTCTTAATAACATCTTCCTCAACAGGCTTTATAAAAGCAAACATATTATATGAGCTGTAATGACCCATTCAGGTAGGCAAAGGTGGTATTTTGGGTCCACTAGAGATGAAAACAAACAAACAAACAAAAATCTTTGAAGAAGGTGAGATTTATTTTTAAAAATATAGTGCATCTATAATATACCAAATACTGTATTAGGCAGTAGGGGGATCAAGAAAAATATATCCCAATGCATAATGTTGAGATATCTCTATCACTGGGCTAATAAGATGTAGTTCTGATGCAGCAAACAACAACTTTTATCCAATATGTTATACGTGAGAGGCTACTTTACGTACTTATATATATTTATTCATTTAATTATCACAACAGCCCAATAAGCTAAGAAGTATTAATTGCTGGTGCGAAAGCAATTGTGGTTTTTTCCACTACTTTCAATGGCCAAAAATGGAATGATTTTTGCACCAACCTAATATTATTGTCACTCGTTTATAGATAAGAAAATCAAGGTTTCCAGAGTTTAAGTAACTTGCCTAAGATGGCGTAGTTAGAAAGTGTTTGGGTGTTAAAGACCACCTTCACAGTCCATGCTTTCTGCTGTGAAATATTACCTCTTTTGTGTTATTTCCACACTTGCATAACTTCTTGGAGAAAGTGGATAATAACTTATGATCCAGTTGTCATGGGTGAATATTTGTGCATCCTTCTTTACTCAAAATACATAGAAATGACATGCTTTTTAAAAAATATATAAGTAAATAGTCATATTGAAAAAGAGAAAAAAAAAAGAAAACATTCCGTATATCAGAAGGCCCTTAGTAATAAAACGGTATTGAAGTTGTGCGATGTCATAGAGTGGGAATCATATTCAATTATTTGAATATTTCTGCAGAAACTTGGGCTACCTAGTGCAACAGCAGAATCTATTGCTGCACATAGCAAAGGTCAGGAGCAATGCTCCTAACCACTGACCACAGTTGGAACAGCACTAGCCGTATGTCCAATTTTGAAAACCAGAAAATTTGTAGTTGTCTGGGTCTCTGTAAATCGGAAAATTATATATACTACTTAAGGAAATAGTACAAAGTTGTCTAGAAGAAAAAAATAAGTCTGGATCTTTTCTCACCATGATATATTATGCAATTAACATCACCCATCTGAGCCTCAATTTCCTCATTTATACAGTATGTATCAATGCAGCCTAATTAATAGAAATATTGCAAAGATTAAACCAAGTTATTTATATATATAAAAATATCCATGGAGAAATTCTAGACACATGCTAATCACAAGTATTTGTTAATATTAATAATAAATTACTTTTGTTTACTTTAACAATTTTAGTAAAAATATTTTAAAAGGTGTCATACTCTTCTGACATTTTAAATAAATGTCACTGAAAACTCAAATAATATTATTATAAAATAATATAAATTTAGATTCTTAAAGTATTTTGGAGATCATCAAATCAAACTCTGAAAGTATAAAGATATAGAGATGAAGGCCTCAAGAATTAAGTGATTCCCTGTGGATTTCCTGATCCAGACGGAGGATCTGTTGCAGAGCACTGATGGGATCAGGCCATTAAGACGATGCCATTTTACTTTCATGCTGGAGGGCTGTATGCCTCCAATGTACAATGTGCTCATAATTTTGAACCTGATGTTTATATTCTTTTGTCTTACTGCTTCTCAGAAGCTGTCGTTTCTACTTCTGCTCTGATTTTAAAGCCCCCCTATTTCTTCATATTTTATTTCTCTTATCCAGTTTGGGCTAAGGAACAAATCAACTATTTGTACTAGATTTAATATATGAGTGAGAAATCTTTGAATGAAGATGTCGGGACTACTGTGAATAAAATGCTTACCTTTCAGTTCTTTTACTTTGGTTTATTTATTTTGACTGTGTTCTACAGTTGAAGATGGTGGCAAGAGTTGGGAGGATTCTGGCCTGAGTATAACATAACTGATTTCCTAAAAAATTAAGAAAAGTGAACTGCAAATGAAAGTGAGGCATTGCTACATAAACATTTGGGTAAATGTTAAAGTCAGACATTTAAAACAAGGTAATAAACCACCACCAAAACAGCAAGAAGAAACAATCCCAGATTAGTAGCAAAATTGTGGGATTTTAATGTGTTCAATTAGAGCAAAAATGTAGAAGTTATACAAGAAAGTAGTCATGTCAGTTCATTTTGTAATCATTGAAATGCAAGCGATCTAATTTTAGAAATGCTAAGAATAGGTATGTGCATATTATCTTTCTGACTCTGTATGTAAAAAGTCTAGTTTAGAAAAATCCCATTCAAACAAGCTTGCTGTAATTAGATAACTACTCTCAGGTTTTCCCTCAGTATTTACTCACAGGCTCGCTAACATACACAGTCAGAAAGATGAATGAAGCCCAGGTTCTGGAATATTTAAAACAATAATTGTCATCAATTTTTCTGGAACAGAAAGCATTAAACTGCCAAAATTGTGGGCTAAGGACATTATTAAACAATGAAACATAATCGAATAGTGAAATTTTGTGGGATGCTCTTTAAAATATACCCATTTGATTACCAGCACTGCAAACAACCCAAACTTTTCAACAGTGATTTGCGTTTTTGCTTTGTTTTGTTTTTGGTGTAATAGCAGGTGTTTTATTTTTGTCTTATCTAACATTTATTATAAGCAAGTTCATTCATGATTACATATTTTGCAAATCAGATATGAAATGCTTCTAACCTTTATTGTATCAATTGTCTATCAATGCTTAATGCTAGGATATAAGACGATATAAAGATGATACTGTCAATAATTATTACATATATCAAACACTGTTCTAAGGAATTTACATTTATAAATTCATTTGATGTAGCATATGCAAATGAATTTTTAACTTGTAAATACTTTATGACAAAAAAATGTGTCTTCTCCTGTATAACTCTTGCAACAGATTACGGCTCCTGATTTACACTGGATGCCCACATAGTTTAGGTCTCAGGATGTATTTGTGTTAGGCTATTGTCTCTTTTAGTTGCAAATCCACCCTTCTATAGTTTACTTTGTAATGCTGGTGCTGATCTGCACAGCTTTCCTTTCTTCTTTTAAGATGCTTCCTACTCAGTTCTGAGAATAGAAGGCAGGATAGGGAGATAAAAAGTAGGAGAAAAAGGGAAGAAGAGACTTCTTCAATTCATCCTAATATTGTTCCTGCATGGGGACTGTCCTGATAATGGCCCTCCAGCCCGGCAGCAGCAGTGTAACAGACTCTGAATTCTTATTATATTTCCAGGGTTAACCTCATTGGGCTAATACAGATACTACTTCCTTATTAAAGGTTTGGGTCCCAGCTTCTTGGGGATCTTCCCCCATGAAGATAATCCCAACCCCTTTCTTCTCTTGTGACTCCAGCCTTAGGAATGGAAGCTATTTTTCCTTCTGGAATGCACTTGATGCCAAAAGGTTATGGGATATATTTGGTCATGTCTATGCCTTTTAATGAAATACATCCTTGCAAATAGGAAATGAAATACTAGTAATTCATGACATCAAGTCACTTCATAGTTAATTAAAATAATCACTTCTAGTTCATTATAATGCAGTAAAGTACACTAAGTCTTCTACACTTAATTATTATAGCAGCTATGATGACTACAAAAACTGTGGGTGGGATGGCCTCTTCTCACTGAAGAATCTACAGACAGAAAGTGTAAGTTTGGCATTTTTAATTCTCAGTTTGAATGACAAAAGAACAAAAGTGTTCCGATGGCAGCCAAAATAATTTCTTAGTTTTTGTAGCTGCAGGACTGTCTTCTCTTTAAAAAACAGGGGCATATTTTATTTGTGCTAATTGTAGAATTTCAATATAAATTGAAATCTTATACTTCCTATGCTACTTAGGAAAATTTGGGACATGAATTGTGAAGAAAAATGAGGCTGAAACTTGTGTGGTGACATCTGAGTGAATTCAGTTAATGCTGAGAATCTGACAACTCAAGAATTTCTAAGATTTTCTTACTAGTGAAAGGAATCAATCTTCCTGCATGTGACAAGACTTTGGATTAAGACCCTTCAGTAACTCTGCCAGGTAAAGAACTCCAAATTAACCAGTAAGATGCTGACTAAGAGAAAAGGATAGTAGAAGGAATTTATAAATATCAACTACAGCCATGAGGACTATAGCACATATACATATCTTAATCTTTACTGGTTATCCTTTTCACAGATACAGATACATCTATATATGCATAACTATCTATTTGCATAACTGTCAAATAGATATTTAGATATATTTTCATTTGCATGTATAAAAAGGTCTCAACTCTCACCTTACTATTTTATGTAAGTCTTATTTCATCTTAGATATTTGGTACAGTTTGGCTGTGTCCCCTTCCAAATCTTTTCTTGAATTGTAGCTCCCATAATTCCCATGTGTTGTGGGAGGGATCTGATAGGTGATAATTAAATCATGGGGGCAAGTCTTTCCCATGCTGTTCTTGTGATAGTGAATAAGTCTCATGAGATCTGATGGTTTTATATAGAGGAGTTCCACTACACAAGCTCTCTTGTCTGCTGCCTAGTAAGACGTCTCTGGCTCTTCTACCATGATTGCGAGGTCTCCCCAGCCATGTGGAACTGGGTCAATTACACCTCTTTCCTTTATAAATTACCCAGTCTACGGTATGCCTTGATTAGCAGCATAAGGGCACACTAATAAAATATTTTGTAACTGAGTCTTTAGGAAACAGAATATTCAGGTAGGACTATGATTGTGAAATAGTAAATACCATCACTCAGAAATAGATACTGTGATGATTGCCTAGAGATGGATACTGTATCTGTTGGGATTTTGTGTACTTCCTTTTTGGACAAATGATAAGAGTATATTTGTTTGTATGAAAGATACTTGCATCTTACTGTTGTGAAATAGCATAAATATTAATATACACAGAAGTGTGCATATGGTACTGAATAACCAAAGGAGAAAGCTATGCTAGTTAGTAAGCACTTATCTGTCAACTCTATATCCAACTTCTATCTCTATTTTAGTGATACCTGGGCTGGAATTCTGTAATTTTCATCTCTTCTCTGACACAGGATTTCTGTGAGGTTCTGCTTATACCAGGGGAGTCGGACAGGAAGACAGGAGATAAAGGAAAGAAATTGTATCTTTCATTGACTTACTTTTTCTCTTGACGTTACCTTTCACCTTGTGACAACAGTTGGTTTCAGTCTCCAGTTGTTTGCATTCCCAGAACCAGCCTCATTGTGTCCTGCCAAAGTTATCAGTTTCAGGCAAGCATCCCTTCTTCAGAAGCTGAGCCCAACTCTGAAAGTGTTCTCCTTCAGGCTCCTGAGATTTTAGCAGCCATGGACAAACCATGGAGGTCTGAGGCCTGGCTCAAAGGAGCCTCTCCTCAGAGAGAATAGAATAGTGTCTACTGTGGTGTTGTCTAAATTGTTTTCTGGAAAATGCTACTCCCATGATTTCCTCCATGCAAAATGATACTTAGAATTACATGAATTTGGGAAATGTTACAGTGTTAGAGATTTATAGTGCACATAAGTATCATCATGGCTGTGAGAAGTCCAGAGGAAAAGACATTTGTTTCACTCTGACTCAACATCTCTCCTCCAGTTTTTTAACTAGAGAAACTGTTTTATTTTCACTTAACCACTGTTACCATCCCATGAGATACATTGAGAAACAGCATTCTCTGGAATCCTGAGAATTTGAAAGTTTTACAATTGAATAAAGTTTTTCCTTGAAATATCCCTTCATAGGGGAGGAATACAAGGTCTATAATTCTTTACTTGATTTTACCTGTTCTAGCTCTAAGCATAAATGCTGACTGAGCGTAATGAATGAGATGTAGAATGAATGCTGGAGGGACATAGGTAACGTCAGAACCCCCGGAAAATTATTACAAAAAGTGACATACGAGTGAGACAATACTAGAAAATACAAGAGGGGAAAAAGAACAGGGTCATATCATATTAGATGAGGACATGTATAGGTATGGTTAAATGAATAAGCTATGGATTCACAGTGCTTGAGTTTATCAGTTACAGCACTTGAATGCTCTTTGATTTTGAACAAAATTATTCATCTTCTTTAGCCCTAGTTTCTTCATCTTTTTTTCCCCCATTTATTTATTTTATTGCATTTTAGGTTTTGGGGTACATGTGAAGAACATGCAAGATTGTTGCATAGGTACACACGTGGCAGTGTGATTTGCTGCCTTCCTCCCCATCACCTACATCTGGCATCTCTCCCCTTGCTATCTCTCCCCAGCTCCCCACCCCCCACCGTCCCTCCCATATTTCCCCACAACTGACCCCAGTGAGAGGTGCTCCCCTCCCTGTGTCCATGTGTTCTCATTGTTCAACACCCGCCTATGAGTGAGAACATGCAGTGTAGCAGTATATTCTTTACAGGTTTGTGAAGTAGATTAAATGTGACCTAACACATAAGATGATTAACACCCACCTGATATTCAATTATTTAATACACCCTGTATAATTACACCCATTTTATTTAGATAGAAAAGAATAATTACAAAACAAACATACATAGTTCAAAATGAAAGGGTCTTTAAAGAGCATCTAATCATCTCCCTCATTCTATAGATGAGAATGTAGCTGATTCTCCCAGAGACAAAGATATTGTGCTAAGGAGCTAAATAATACAGAAGTTGGACAGAGACCTTAGTCTCCTCACTCTTAGCAGAGTACTGTTTCAATTAAACAAGTTGTTTAGCTGTAGTATGGTTTGCATTTTTCTGGGTCAAAGTAAGAGTAGTAGTATAGAAAACATTTTTTTTTCTGAGATCTGGTCTCAAGGTGATCTCTCTGGTGTTTAAGACCCAGGAGCATACAATGAGGGGTTTGTCTGTTTAGACGAACCATACCCCATGCCTTCTCCTACTCTCAGTTTCTATTTCCCAAAAACAATTCTATGTGGGAGAAATACTGTTACAGTGAAGCATCAGGAAAGAACGGGAGTAATGGAAAGGGAGAAGAGTAGTCTTATTCATTGTTTCATTGTTGATAGAGCAGGAAACAGAGGAAAGATTAACTATTTGAATATTAAATTCAAGTCTTTTATCAGGGCTAGGTAACTGAGTCTGGTTGTCCCATTGTTCATGGGGCAATAACATTGGGGTAGAGATAACCACTTCGCTTCTCCATACTTCTCTAATTTCAAGAAACATCCAGAGAGCCATGTTTACTGTTGTTTTATTTAGTGTCATAATTAGAAATGTGGAAAACACAAGGGATAACCTTAGTCATAATATACAAGGCTTCCTTATAATGACTACTCTTTTCTACAACCTCATAGAATATGATAAATGTATTATTTTAAAAGGAGAATTTAGTAGGATGAAACACACTAAATTTTAGTTCAACTACAGCTATGTACATATGTGTACATAATTTATGAGCTATGTATAATTTATATGTATACAAACACCACATTTATTGAGGTAAAAGAGCACAGCGAGGTTAAAAACAAATGGCTAAGCTCAATGTAGGCTTTACAATGCCACTGAAAGCCATTTTACTAGCATAAAGGTCTCCAACATGCTGGTATTAACCTACTGATAAATATGTAGACTGTATTTATATTTTGCTCTCTTGGGAACTAAGCCAAACCAAACATATTTTAAGGCAACCTTTGGAAGTGTCAGCATTTCTTATTTTATCTGCCTTATGGTAAATGTTATTCACAGTGACAATTAAAAATATTGAACGATGAAGAACAAAGGTTGACAAATTCATCTTGAACCCATTTTATCCTCATAAAGTTTTTCTCTAACATACAGAAAAGTCATATTTTTCAGCAATCTTCAACTTTCTATTTTGAGGAGTAGCATTATTGCTTTTTTGCTCACACATGCTTACTGAAGCTGCGTAACAGATTTCCAATTTAATTTCATGTTCTGAGAAGCATCTACACAAGTCTCAATGCTATTTTAAAAAGCAACACACAGGAAACAGGAAACAAGAACTTATAGAATACAGGTTGTCCTGGATGCAAGCTATTCAACACTGCTGCTCACTTCCATTGTATCTTTGGAAAGATAAACTATCCAGTACACAAGGTTGAATCCTGCAAATGCAACTGGGAAGAGAATTCGAGAATACTGGTCTATTTTACTGGTGCCTCCAAAGGCTGGCGAGAGTGGTGGGGGCGTGACAGGTGTAGATTGTAGGATGGGTGCTCTAGTGAGAACTTTATTGGCCTCAGGAGATGACACTATCGGCAAGGACAGAGAAGTGATTCTTTTCTTCAGATGATATTTGGAATCAGGATGCTGTGGAAAGAAGACAAATACTAAGCTTAAATAAAAGAATAGATGTTGCTTAATTGCTTATTTATTTGTTCTTTCACCTTTGACAAATATTTATTGACTATTTACTTTCTACGTAAGGTCAAACATCAATGAATTCTCAATAGTATGTGATGGTGTTACTTTTCCAAGTAAGGCTTAAAATACACTGTAAAAGATTTTACTTGCTTCCATCTGACATTCTATTACTCAATACATCATCAAATGACACAAAGCATGTCCCATGTCCTAGAACCTATGATAAGCATTGTATCGTTAGGGAAAGACGAGCCAGGTTGCAGAGGCATAGCCACTTCTGGTTGTGCATTAGTCTGTAGAGCAATGAGTGTGGGCAATGGTGTGTGCTGGGAAAAGGGGTGAATTCCAATTTGGAATATGTGGACAATTAGTACAAAAAATCACAGCTTGGTTTATTAATACTATTCTTCTATACATATTCCCAGCCTACATTCTTATCTTTGCACACTCATAAGCTTGAATTAGCTAAGATTAAAAATAATAATAATAAAATTAGCATATGTATGTCAAAGGCCAGTGACAAGGAATAAATATCCTTAAGTTGAATTGGATGACTGTTCATGCTTTGAAATATACCTGCCTCTTAACTCAGAAATTCTATATTGTACACTTCTTACTTCCCATTCAGAACTCTCTAACTGGTCTTTCTCTATCCTCAGTCACTGAAAATGATTCATTTACTAAACTCAGAATTGTTATATGCTCCTTTCTATCACTAAACTTCCTGTTTCACTGAAATCATAAGACTATCAACTGTAGTCTTGAAAGGGATGTTTAACACAATAACTGGCAAGTGAGGTTAGAGTCCAGAGCGGGGAAATGCCTTGTCCATGATGGCAGGGCTAGCAACAAATTCTACTGGTCAACTTCATGCTAGTTCCATCCCAATGTTTTTCTCATCTTTGTTCTATAAAGTATTGGGCCTAGTTCAGAGTCTCTGGTTCTGTTTGATTTAGATTCCTTTCATGCTGTTGGAGTCTAGGGGGCCTTCCTCTGATTTCTATCTTTTCTTGTCTGCATCCTGTAACAGTCACCCTCCTTGTGACCAGCTTCTCCTTGCTGGGGCTCTGTCTTCAAACGCTTGCTGTGCATTACCCCTGATCTTGTAAAATGGCCTTGTTTCCTCCCTGGCAGCAAAATCACCACTTTGCTGCCTGGCAGGGTATGTGACCCATGTGGGCAAACTCCCGTGGTTTTAGCCAGAAACCCTGCAGCAACAGGATACGACAGCTGCCTCCTTTGTGCTGGTTGAGCCACAGGACCAAAATGACCTGCCGATGTGGCGACATTTACTGCAGGGACGAAAACTCCAAAAACTTCTTTTCTATATTCCCCTTCCTGATTTTGCTATTTGATTTGCCGTGAAACTTACTGGGTATCTAAATAATAATAGTTCTCATAGAGAGCTTAAGTTCACTGCTTTTAGGGGCCATGGAGAAATCTTTCTTTACCAAAAGCAAAAACGAACAGTATAGTCAAGATTTGATTTGAAAACGCCTCTGTGAATTCCAAACAAGAGCTATCGTTCTTATCTATTGGCCCAGTACTGTGGTATCCTGGACAGAATTAAGCAAGTCATAGGTTTCGGAGGTAGAAGAGAGTTTAAAACATTAGAAGGGCTAGTATGCTGCTCTTGAAGAGGAAAGGAGGGAAACTTTCTATTAAAAATAGATGAGCCAGGCATGGTGGCTCGCACCTGTAATCCCAGCACTTTGGGAAGCCAAGGTGGGCAGATCAAGAGGTCAGAAGTTCAAGACCAGTCTGGCTAACATGGTGAAATCCCGTCTCTACTAAAAATATAAAAATTAGCCAAGTATGATGGCAAGTGCCTGTAATCCCAGCTACTCAGGAGGCTGAGACAGGAGATTCACTTTGAACCCAGGAGGCGGAGATTGCACCATTGAACTCCAGTCTGGGGACAGAGCAAGACTCTGTCTCAAAAACAAAACAAAACAAAACAAAGATGACAGCTGAGGACTACCGTGCCCAGGGTCACCAGGCTGTGTGGGGATAGAACTAGAGTAACTGTCTCAGTGCTTGCTGCCTCACCTAGAGAGCCTAGAACCATTTTTCAAGAATTTTCTATCATGTTTCTCAGACTCTAAATTTTCACCTATTAAATATTATCTACCTGAAAGAGCAAAAGGTGTCACTGTTTCCACCTCCAAAAAGAGCCATCCTCCTCCCACACATGGAACACCAAAATACTTTCCTCTAGCAAAAATTTCTAAGAATTACGACGGAGTAAAAAGAAGCCAGCCTTCAGAGCAGAGTTTCTTACTATACTCATTTTGACTTTTAACAGGATGCAGTAATCTGTCTGAAACATGTTTTTCTTTCCATTTTAGGTAGAACGAGGGAAGGCATGCCTAGCTCATTGAAATAAAGCTGTCACTATAAAACATTAAGTACCATAAAAATGTAAAGCCTTGCTTATTCTCTCCTCCTTTTTAGAGATGTTGTAGGTGCCGTTATTTGTGAATCTGTGCATTGTCACAGTGTCACAAAAGACTTAGTGAAGATTGCCAAATAATTATGGTCCAGACATCAGAGGTATCATTCAGGACCAAACACCATGAAAAATTCAAGTAAAATGGATACCGTCATTTTACCTAAATTAAAACATTAAATTAAAATTAAATTAAATTGAAATTAAAGGTCTCCTACATTAGCACTCCCCTTTTCCTCATCTACTTTGGCAAACAATCCCTGTGAAGGGTTCCCCAGGAGCTGAGAGAGCAAGGAAAGCCCAAAACCCTAGATTACAGTTTCATAGCTACTAGTTGCTTGCAATATGATTTAAACACCCCATAGGTGCCATACACTCTAATTCTCCCTAAGTTTCAAGTTTCTATCTGTGAAAGTAGGGACAAATATTAATTATTATGTAAGTCTTTTCCAGTGTTTTTAATAATTTGAGGAAAATGTCTGATATACAGAAATACACACAAATATATATGTATATATATAAATATATATATACACACAAATATTTTTTGTTCAGGAATCTTAGCTATAACTATTTTTTAAATCATTTGCAACATAGGTCTGCTTCTCATTCTCACTACTCACCTATCTTTATTACTTTTGTCTGAAAAAACATCTACCTGTCACCCATTTTTATCTTTCCCTCGCCTCTTTTGATATCAAACTCATTAACACCCACCATCACTGATTACTCTAGACTTTATGCATTTTTCTGCCTAGTTATTGTGACTCTTATAGATATTATTATTTTCTTTCTTGTAGATAGAATTGTTCCTGTTGTGGCTTATCTCCTTTCCTAGCCTGAAATCTCCTTAATGGCGGAAGACACATTATTCATACGTATGAGAATGCCACAGTGCCTAGCGAGTACTTAGAACACAGTATTTGTTTAATAAACAAATGCTGAATCAACAAATGAAAAAAATCTAAACATTTCCCAATATTTGCTGGAGAAGGTAGACAAAGAGAGGGGTGAAAAGTTTTATGATTATGTTACATTGTATTTTAATACAGTTTTATATTACATTATAAGTACCAGTTCTAAATGCTTATTGTTGACAAACATTATAAAGCAATTTTCAAACATTATTTCACTAATTTCTTAAAAAAAAATCCACAATGTCATATTAATCTTCATTTGATAGATGAGCAAACTCAGGCATAAGCAGGAAGCTCACTCCTGCTCATACATAGCAGGACCTGAATTCAATTTTCCTCCGATGCCATAGACCACACTCTGAACAATTATTACGCTATTCTTTCTATCAGCTTTAGGGTTTGGGGCACAGTTTCTCAAGCTCAGAACTACTGACACTTTGGGGCCAATTACTCTTTGTTGAGGACCAACCCTGTTTCCTGGGATGTGGAGTAGCATCACTGGCCTCCACCTACATGATGTTAGCCACCTCCGCCCCAAGTTGTATCTCCAGACCCTGCCAAATGTCTTTTGGGGAAAAATAGCTCCCCATAGGAAATCACTGGCTTAGATTCACAACTGTCCCACAGCCCAGGAGTGATTGAGGGAATTTCTAACAGGCTAAAGGAAACGCAAGAGGCCTGGCTACCCTACATGCTGTAAAATCAGCTGCTAAATAACTGGCAATTGGCAACACATGGAGATGGAACATCAGTTTAGGAGGAACACGTTGAATTTCCAAAATGAAAAGAAAGCCAATTTTGTAAGCCGTTTAAGCTACAGGTTTGCATCAGTCCCTGCCTGCTCTATTGTAAGCATAGCAGCTTCAGCTGATGGTAAAATAGGCTTTTGTCAGAGTCCAGATGAGGGCTCAGCTTGAGGCTGTCACTGTTTTGAGTGGAACACCTGTGGTTTTGAATTTTTCCAGGGCTCCCCTGCTGCTGAGTGCCATCCTGCTTTAGGTATTTATAGAGCACTGCTTTGTTTCAAGTAACGCCATATTGCAAAGGTACTTTGAGTCAAACTGGACTTTATGACAATCAACTATATGATAGAAGAAAAAGGTGTTTAGGAAGTGTGTAGACAAATCTGTATATGTAATTCAATGAGTCTAATATTTTTAAACGGTGAGGGCAATAGGTTACCTCTCAATAGAGATATTCTAACCAGGGTAGCCCTACCAAGGGGATAAACCAAGAATTTGTTTTTAGAAAGAGCAAAGAGGGCAAAACAAACAAGAGAAAATATTTTTTTTGAAAACAGTATTGACAGTTTTCAAAAATAATCATATTAATCATTATGGGGAAAATTAGAACTCTGTTGAATTTTCTTGTGTTTGTGTTACAGCCAGTAGAGTTGAAAACAGACACAACTTCAGAATTTCTACAGACAAGCAGCTTATTGGAAGCAATGTATTAAATAGTTGATCCATGGTGCTAGGGAACATGTCTAGAAAACGTGTTAGAATGTTTGGAGGTTCATCATGAAGTATTGGTTCAGGATTTGAAGGAAGGTATGGGGAAGGGCTAATCACCTACACCCCTCATCTAATCCACCCTGCCTTCCCCCAAAATCATACAATGGCACAGCAAGAAGGGCACTGTGATCTTTCCAGTACATAGAGTCTTTAATGGTCTTAATTCAATCCTTAACTGTAGGGAGTAATGAGAGTACTCAAAAAAAAATCTGTGCCATCTTTGGAGCAGGCAAGGTAAACGTTTCAGTATTCTATTCTTCACATCTCTCTACATAGAGGAGAGCAGCTTGGTAATGGCCCAGTACACCTTGTCACCTTAAAAAGGAGCACAGGAAGGGCATATACCCTATTTCCCTCTCTATGGCCCAGTACACCTTGTCACCTTAAAAAGGAGCACAGGAAGGGCATATACCTTATTTCCCTCTCTATGGCTTTTCGACCAATTGAATTAGACCTTCTAGCATAGAGCCAGGCTAATTTCTTTTCTGTTCTCAGCTTAGACATCACTCTACTAGAAAGGAACACCCCTCCAGACTGAGTTAGACACTTTTGCATGGTTCTTCTGCGGCCCATGACATATCTCTAACAGGCTTTATCCCAAGGTATTATGAAGTTACATTGATCTCTCTGTCTTCCTGCTGGACAAGAAGCTCCATGAGGCAAGAGGCCGTCACTAATATATCCTCAGCAATCTACAAAAGGCCTGGCACATCAAGGCACTTATCAAATACTTGTGGTGTGAATAGTCAGTGATGCGTAAGTAGTCAGTAAATAGATGTCAGATGAAAAGGAAAAATAGAAATGAATAAATAATACAGAAAGCATAAATATAGTTATTGTCCTGACTAATGAAATTTTGGTCAATTTTCTGTTATATAATTTACAAAAAGCATCACACTCGTGTAAAGAAGAAAAGTTACATTGAGAGTAATGACACTGCTCGAAGGGGTGCAGATGGGACGGGTGAGTGTTGACTGTCAGGAACATAGTGATGAGGGCTTCGACCTTTCAAAAAACAAAGAAACTAGCAAACTATGCCAAAAGGACCAAAGTTGGCCTTACATGCAGTATAGTTATAGTTATACTCCAGACATGTTAATAGGCACGGAAACTCATGAAGACAGAAATAACTCTCTAATGCTAAGGTAGCATACCAGATTACTTATTTCTACAACAGTAAGAAAAAAATCACCATATAACCAGGAAAAACACTTGAAAATTTCTTTTCCAGAAATAATAAAAAAATAAAATGTCCGATTCCATGTGTCTTAAAAACAGAAAGATAATTAGTCTATAGAGGATTTCTGAAGATTAAACTTTAAGATGGCTTTTTGGGTTTTAGACCTGGATTTTAAATGCTTGAGTTTCTTTATTATTATTATGCTTCAAGGTCAGAATCAAAGTGATAAAATAAATAAACTTTACCCACATTCATTGTAAGTAGTTTCCTGTGAAAAGCAATGAACATATTAAAATATACAACATAAAATCACATGAAATATCCAAGCACTTAATTTCATTTCAGCTTCACCACATTAGTTTGCTATTTCAATGTCAAACTTATTCACATAATGTTGTTTTGATTACGACTGAATAGGTATTTTTAAATGTCATGGTATTTGGAAGAAAATGTCTTGCAATCAAAATATACCATTGTGTAGTATAAATTGCAAATGCATAATTTATGTTTGTTCCTCTACATCATATAAGACGACATGCCAAGGTTTAACATAAACAAATATAATGCAAATGTCCTGTGTAAACACCTATATTTAGTTTTGATTCCTTCAAGATCTACATTGTTTGATTTGGTCACTTTTGGTTTTATGTTTATTTTTACACTTCAGCCTTTTAAAATCTGAATTTCCCTATATATTCCTTTAAAAAATATTTTGGGTAAAACCAGGTTTAGAAATATAATTTTTCAGAAGAAAAAAAATGCTGCCTGCAGGAAAAAAGTACTTGGGGATTATTTACATGCCATTTTTTAAAATATAGCTTCCCAGAGGAACTACTCATTATATGTTACTATTTTAGGTTTATGGAAGACAGTTTATATTGAAACCTGGGATCTTAAATTCCATCTTAAATTAATAAATTATACCTTTAAAATAATAGCCTGAGGGGGTGATTATGTTTTCTCCAAGTATTTGAAATCATACTTTTTTCAGTATTGCATATTTTAAAAAAGGTAAAACAAAAAATTTGGTCTTTATTTTTATTTCAATATCTGACCTATGAGCATATTCAAAAGCAATCCTTTTTTTTCTGTTTTTGACCATCTTTTACCTTTTTATTTTTACTTTCACTACATTACTCATATAAGAAACTGGTAAGCTGAATTCTGATAAGCACTTTTTTATTTATAGATATATATTAATATGTATATGATCTATGGACAATATGTAGATTATATACTTATATGCATACAGATAGCCTATAACAGAATCACTTATTTCTACAAACATGAAATAATTCTCAGAAACCTTTGGACTTTATCATGACAAAAAATAGTTTTAATATTGTGGACCAAGTTTGCAGACTAGCATATTTTGTTATAAAACTTATATTTTGGTGGCCTTTCAAACTATACATACATAAAAAAAAATTCTTAAGTCAAAGGAAGAATTTTTGGAATGAACTCAATTACATTCTCAACATGTTTTATCCTGTGGTATGCATCCTGGTATGTTTCAGTCTTTACAGAATTATTGGGGAGGATAGCCTCAGCCTCTGTAATATTGTGGATATCGGAGGTTCTTCTTCTTCTTCTGATTATTATTACTGTTATATTATTACCACAGACGCAGGATCTAAATGTATTGCCCACAATGGTGTTCGGTGGCATGATCATGGCTCACTGTAACTTCAAAATCTTGCATGCAAGCCATTTTCTTGCCTCAGTTTCCTGAGTAACCAGAACTGCAGGCATATGTCACCACCACCAAGTAATTTTTTTTTTTTTTTTTTTTTTTGCAAATATGTGGGTCATCCTGCTATGTTGCCCATGCTGATTTTTAACTCCTGGCTTCAACTGATCCTCCCACTTTTGCCTCTCAAAATGCTGGGATGACAGGCATAAGCCACCATACATGGCTTATACAAAGTTTTTAAATCAATTCCTAGATTTCTACCAGCTAGAAACTAATATGTTCCCTTTTGTAGACTCTTGTTTTCCCACTTGTAAAAGGAGATAATTAAACTGGATCACTGAATGTCATTTTTTTCCTTTTTCCTTATTTTTAAAATGAGGACTAATAAAAAAAACTTGTTTAAATTGTATATTTCTACATAACATGGGGATGGCTTCTCATTTCTTGGAGAAAATACAAATTCTCAAACAATTTTCTAGGTTTATCAAAGACAAAAATTTCAATACAAATTTTCACCTTTTTAGTCAACAAGTGCCACTGATTTTGAAAACTAAAAAACATATAGCTTTATAACTTTATCATAAAGTTAAACTGCAAATTACTGGGCTGCATGTAGTTTTCAGATATGAAAATGCTTACTAGGATTGATCAATTGTAAAAATATTTTCAGTTCAAACTATCTGCCTTACTTGACTTCACAGAGCAAAATGTTCCTCTTTTCAAAGAGCTACTCATTAAGATTTGTATTAAAATAAAAATGTATGCTTGTCAATCAGTTTTATCATTCATTAAAAGAAGTATGCTCAGCTTAATTGTTTTTATAATTTACTTGTATGCAAAATTTAAATCTGGTGGCATATTAATGGCACTTGAAATGTTAATATTACCATTTGTTTCTTATTCAAAAACCTCTGGGGACCAGAGCTTAGCCATAGCAAATTTAACATAAATTTATAACTATTTCTCACTAAATGTAAGGTGTGGAATATAAACTCATTGATATACATATATTTAATTTACAAATGTGAGTATGAAAATGTTTTAATATGAATCGAATTCTTGGGTTATGATTCAACATTCAGAAAATCTATTACTCATTATTCACAGATGCCTTGCCCTCTTGAAATAAAGCAGCAAGCAGATTTCTAAGAAAAACCGTCCATTCTGTAGAAGTCCCTGTTTCTTTCCTGCAGACTCGGAAACCTCATTAGCAAAAAACTTTTTAAAATTTACTCCCCCTAGTTGGTATAAGTGATCCTGTTCTAAAGAAACATCTAAAGGCTAGGAATTTTCTAGTCTCCTCTGAGAGCCTGGAATCTGCCCGTATAAGTGAGGATGATGAAAGAAGAATGCCAAAAGTTTAGAGCAAAGATAAATGAAGGATTGTTCCTTAGCTTTTCTCTGTGAAGTTGGAACAGAAACCAGCCTTGCTCTTGAAACTAGAGTTATATACCTGTGCTCAACTCATATTACTTTTGGACACTTCAGTTGTTTCTGATCACTATTTGGGCTGCTTTTTCCTACGGTGGATAACTATAGAAAAGGCAAACAATTACCAGAACAACTTCAGCTTCCAAAGGTTCAGTAGCTTTTGATATTGTCACTGGGGGTGGGGATGCAATCTGTGCCTTCCTTTTGGCCTTCTGTGTCTGAAGATTGGTGAAGTAGTTGACAGCTGCGAACTCGATAAGAGCAGAGAAGACGAAAGCAAAGCAAACAGCTATGAACCAATCCATGGCAGTGGCATATGACACTTTTGGCAAAGAGTGCCGGGCACTAATGCTCAAAGTGGTCATAGTTAAAACAGTGGTAATCCCTAAAAGAAAAAATAATAGGAAATGTAATATTAGTACTGGAAATCCTATGGCAAAATCAAATGAGAATGTGTCAGTAGAGAAGATAAAACACTCTGCCAAGGCAAAGTAAGTTTTTAAAAAATTTTTTGTATTATAATTGTTCATAATTATTATCATAAGTAGTATCATTTCTATATTTAGTTATTTAGTAAAGTATCTTTCAATACTTTTTAATACTTAGTGAAGTGGAGTGAAATCTTTTCAATACTTAGCGAAGTGACATACATTATCACTGCTCAAAAAATTTTAAGTTTGCTGAATTGAACTAGTTTAACTACTGTAAATTTAAGTCATAAATATTTCTAGTTGTTTAGGCTTGAGAGATCTTATAACAAATTATTATCACTTAAGAAAAAAACTTTACATTTCAGATCAATTTTACCAGCTAACATCTTAAATAATAGTTAATAAATAAATCCGGTGTAAATATTAGCATAAATTTAGGTTATTCAATTTGTTTATATTTCTAACTAGATTTTAAGGTATAATATTTACTCATTAGAAAATAAAATTTATCACTCACTTCCTGGCAGTTTTCCTTCTTGAACTATGACCTGGGAAATTTATACAGTTAGGAAATGTATAATATTGATGATTTACATAATTATATTGGCATTCTTTTGTAATTTTCAAAAAGATCTATTTTAACATAGTATATCTGAAAAATCAAGACTCACGATTTCAATTCAATTCAGTCCTGACTTATAGACTACTAAATTTATAATCATGAAAGCCAGGGAAAACATTGGATTTTGTCATCAATGTTTTCACATTGGTGACAAAGCTCTTTTTCTTATTATTTAATTTTGCTTTATCAAAATTAGTAGTGATTTTATATGCAAGTAAAACTAAATATGTAGGTTGAATCATAGAAAATTCATGAAATGACAATATTATATGGTTCAACCTAATAAAAGGAGGATACAACTTATGTATTAGTGTATTCAGTATCTTAATCTTTTGCTTTCATGGATTTGCATGCAGTTTTTACCTTTCTGCTTTTTCTTTGTTACGACAAAGCAAATCAAGATAAAGTACTGCAAATAGGACATATGAAAGTCATAGGAAACCAGCCAGAATTCTTGCTGAGACAAATTTTTTGTTGATTCACCATACAACTTGTAATATAATGACAGTGATTTAACATGATACATATGTCTGGATGAGACAGGAACATATTTTCTTTGTGGATTGAAAACACGCACTGGTGTGAATATTTACTCAAAATACGCAAGCAATGAAAGGTGGAAGATGAACGTACATGGCGTACAAAATGTGAGACATACCAAAAACAGTTCTTGCTGGGACGGACTCCTTATTAATCCAGAAAGACACCTGGGAAAGAATGACCGTCATAATGCAAGGAGTGTATATCTGTATCATGAAGTAGCCCATCTTCCTTTGCAAGTGGAAATAAACTGTCATTATAACGTATTCACCTGTTGGAAGACACATACATCAGTATTATTACTGCTGACAGTCTGCAAAAAAAATGCAGTTGAATATAAATCTTGACAATTTTTGAATTAACGTGGGCTGGAAGAAAACAAATAAAGGTACATTTCAGTATATGAGAAAGCTACTTGATCAGCAGAAGATAGAACAAAGAGTCACATCAGTAGGGTTCTTTATATCACATACATAAAAAAAAACTACTTATTCCAAGACTACACAAATCTGTATATGCCTGGTTGCAAAATGAATTTTAAGGAAAGCTACTCATCACTTCAAAATAGCATGCTTAGCTAAGAATGGCTAATGCAAATAAAAAATAAATAGATATTTTGAAAATGTGCACTGGAGTCATCTTGCAGGATTATTTCCATCCCTTGGTCAAATGCTTACCTGTGTTAGATTTAATTGTCTCACTAGATACTGTCTGTCCAATCAGATCATACTGGAGAAGGCTTGAAGATTCTTCTGGGACTTCTACTGAATAAAGTGGTCCTTTTTTCCATGTATATATGATTTCACTTTTGGGATAAGCATCTAAATATTTGAAACAAATTAAATATAGCAGTGACTTTGACTAGTTGTCTTTTTTTACTTCAAAGTGCACATTGTCTATAAAAAAGGAAATAAAAACATAAATTTTATTTAATGTTTTCTTTAATCTTAATGACTAAAGCATCAATTTATGAGGCTCACAGAATGATTAAGTATATTCCTAGAATTACATTGATAGTGTCATAATGATATTTCCTCCTTGATTTCCAGTATCAACTAAAACCAAGTAATTATGTATTCTTGATGTATTATTTGACTCTCAGAAGCCTGTTATAACTTACAGCTCCCAAACTTGAGTGGACAAGCATGCCCATCCATGGGAAAGTTCACCAGCCTCATGGGACAGTCAGCATTGATGGTCAGCCTGGGAACATTGAAATCAATGGTTCTGCATTAATATTACGGACATATCATTTTGACAAGGGAAATAGAATTGGAGAAACCTCACCTCATGGTGTATAAAATGGTTCCATTCTGCATTATTCTGAAGAGTTTGTTAGGAGTTGTCATGTTGTGAGCAATTGACTTTTTACCATTTCTGAAAAAAGTGTCAGGTGTCCAGATTTTACTGACCATCAAGTTATTCAAACTCAGAATCTCAGTTGGCCCCCCAAACTTCAACCTCTCATCAGTCCAAGTCTGGCGGAAAAAAACATCCATCGTATACTCCTAAGAGAAAATAAAATATTCGTGCACTCTGGAGAGATAGTTGGCTAAGAATAGTTTATTCACTAGTCTATACACCCAATCTCAAAGCTTAAGCAATAAAGCAACTTTTTAAGGCAACAATTTCTCACAAAACTATATTTTGAGTGAGTCACTATTCATCTCAAACTCAGAAAGCTTGTAATGTTATAAAAGATAGTGCTGTGATGTGTAAACCTCCCTCCTCCACCTTGACTTTCCTTAATATTCTTCCTCTTTATCTATCCAGTCATCCATATTTCCATCTATCAATATGTCACTCCTTAATTTAGAAAAAAGACTTATGGAAATATTTAGTTTAGGCTTTGTGCTGGATGGCCTTTCTATCATTGGCTAGTCTAACCCCCTTTGCACCTCATTCACCCTCAAAGGGTTCTCAGAGCATCAGAGTATCATTCAGTAAAATTCTACACATAGATAAACTTTCCTTGATAAACACACTATAGCTGCACATCAAAATTATTTTATATTGTTCTCAGGGAACATAAAAACAAATGTTAACATGATTATTCTAAAGAGAGTATCATTTAAGTATCCATAATCAAAATTATGAGTTAATTTGTGGCTTTTATGAAATAACATTAAAATGTTTAAGAATTATAATAAGTGTTAACGCAAAAGTCAATGATGACAACTTGCAATTATATCAAAGTATTGCCAATAATTGCTTTGTCTACTATTTAAATTCCTTTATGAAACTTACTATGGCAAGTAGTGATTACATTTTAAAAATATAATTTGACAAGCAATATACTCACACAATAATGACCCAGGATATAATAGAGATCTATTGTACAAATAAACTGCAAAAACAGACACAAGCATAAGATAGAACACTAAGTATATCCAGACTTAAAAGGCAATACCAAATTGTTGTGATTGTTTATATTTGGAGTGGCTCAGAACACAAATGAAAAATATGATACTAAATCTAGGATTCTGAATAATGCTGACTCTTCTTTCTCCTTATATAGTAAGATATTTAGCTCTTGAATAAAGCCCTTTTTCCCTTTCTTTATTATTTTACTTCTTTCCTCTTTTCCTCCATATTCCTTTCTCTTTTTCCTTTACTCCTTCCTCTTTCCTTTCTTTACATCTTCATTTTATCTTCCTTTCTTGCCAACTTAAAAAAGCAGAAAATGAAAAAGTCTCCAATAACTGTTTATTTAGAATCACATTTCCCCAATAAAACCTAATGACAAATCTCTTTAAAGACAATTATGTTTACTTCAGCATTCATATTTACATTTTAGTTTTAGAGAGAAATGCTACCTGAGAACTATAAGTGAATAATACATTTTGTTCTAAAAGATGAGTTCAAGTTCTCATTGCCACTAACTATAAATACCCTCTTACGAATGCTACAGCCATCTGTACCTGGAACAGAGTCTTCAGAACACCTACTGGTCCATCCTCAATGTAAAAAGTGGAGAGCATTAGCCCTTCCAAAAGACCTCTTTTCTGTTTTAATAAAATATACTGATAATGATGTTACCACAAAAGACAATTATATTTTAACTTTCATAGATATTCAATAATCTTTTACATGGCATAGGATATGTGTGATTTTTTTCTCCTCCAATAAATTTGATAAGGCTTCGCAAAGAAGGGGAAAGAACTTTTCTCTTTGGACAGAAGAATAAGTGCATAATACATGGATGGAAGAGAGGATATAATCTTCAAAAGTCCCTCAGCTTAAAATGTTCAAGCCGTTAGTGACATGAGAAGATCAAGCCAGCAATCTGCTCTAATGGTCATGCCCTCCCAGCATGAACACACATATTGTGTCATGAATCTGGAACCAAGCTTGGTGGCAGTGCCCATTATCGTTAGTTTCGGGACTCCACTCTCCTCCCTGAAATGAAAATATCCAACTCACTTGGAGCTCACTCACCATCTCCACATCTGACACGGGCCCAAAACTGGTCACATAAATATCTGTTTTGACTTCAGTGACAGCACCTGAAAGTAGCCCAGAGGGATGGAGCAATTATCACCATTGATGTTAAGGGGATCGAACTTAGCACTCTACCACCAAAACCCTTGTCATAGCCAATATTTGCAAACATCCTATTGTATTCCAGTAGTGGGGATCTTTGGGTCTCTCAAGGCTGAAAACTCAAATCAGTGGCCTTATTTTGAATTTATTCTAGTCAGTTGGGAGAACATTAAGGAATGAAAGAACCTGGATTAGTTCTAAAGAAAATGATAATACCTAATGTATATTAATGGCTTTAATGTAAAAATGCTAAGAAAACTGTTTTACATGAATAATCTCATTTTACACTCATGCAAGTCTACGAGGCAAACATCGATCATTTAACTGCAGTACAATTTAGGAGATGAGGGTTAGAGAGTTCATAGAACTTGAACAAAGCCACTAAAGGTGGATGAGGCAGAGACTGCATGAGAACATACACCTGGTTTCTCTCCAGTACCCCTGCCCCTTCCCCCTACCTCATTTCTGACTCTTCTGGGTCTTCCAAGGGAAGAAATAGGGAAAGGAGACTACAGATGTTTGTGCAGCAAAGATGCAGCTTCTTACCTCCAAATCCCGGTCGCAGCCGATTGTCATAGCCTTCAAGCAAGTTGTCCAGGATCCGACTGATGTTTTCTGAGTAGAGGTTGCCTTCATCTTCGAGTTTCCCTAGGGCATTTTCTAGCCTGTGAGTAGAGAGTCAGTGATCCTTACTCCCGGGCTCAGAGAAGATGTTTTGTCTAAACCACTCTAGTCCACCCTGTTACAAATACATGCTATACCACCTCTGGCCTCTTTCATGATTTGATATAGGAGTCACCCAATGGGTATATACTTTTCCTTTCCTCTGAGATAAAAATAAAAACCAGGAAAAAGAATCTTACTCACCACAAAACAATGCACAGCCAGGGCAGAGGCGACGCCATCCTACAGCGCACTGAAATGCACAATTCACCCTCCTCCTACCGTCCTCCTCCCCGCTAGCCTGCTCTCCTTTGCCAATCAACTGGAGAAATCTTTCAAACCCTTCATATCTCTGTTCCTTGTTTGCCTCAAGTCAGTAATCCAATAGATAAAGAGGTTGCCAGAAAATTTGCAGGGTTCTCCTTTCTTTCTTGTTTCCTTCTTCTCACTTGGAACAAGGTGGTTCGTGGTCTTAGATTAAGTCCTGCAGACACCCGGGCTCCTCTGACTCACTCAGTTGGGAAATGAGAGTCTGAAGGGACAGTGCATGGTCGGAGACCAGTGACAATGATCGAATAAGGCATTAGGGGAGATTAGAAGGAAGAAATCCACTGCCAGTTTTGGCATGGAATTAGCAGGGCCCTGTGAGAAATCTGGAAAGCAGTGGCATCTTGCTGATTGAGATTATGTTCCAATGGGCTCAGCGTTTATTATTTTTATGATTCACAGAAGGATTCCTACACAGCTCTCACTGTTTAAAAAGTCTAACACTATTGGGACCCTCTTGGGTTCTCTTTCTGATTTTCATCAGAATTATTGGCTACAGCCACACCCTTCTGTATTTAAAAATTATTTCTCATGATTTATTTACCAGCACTTGTAACAAAACAGAACAACCCCCAGCCATCTTGCTGTTAAGTGTTTTTTTAAAGGTACTTTGCTGACCCTTCTTGTCAAAGGTGTGTCGTATGTAGCTAAGGCAGAAGTGAGATCTACTGCTATCATTAGAAACTTGGTCAGTTTCTTGAATGCCACCTATAGGATACAATGCCTGAGAAATAGTACGTTAAGGTCTCCTCATGCAGAAATGTTGCAAGAATAAAGCATCTATACATGTGGTTAATGCTGATGACTCTGGCGCTATTTACTAGGCTTGTCACAGGTGGAAAGGAAAATGTCTGAATCCAAATAATAGCATTATATTCTTAGTTCTGGTAGGAGGAAGTTGCAGTAAAATAAGAAAGTCAATTTAAGCATAAAAATTTTAATCTTTGCTTGAAATGAAAATTATAAAAAGTATTGTGAATATATATGTCTGTGTGTATCTATTATATGGAATATATATTATAAAATATAATACACACACATATTTAAATTCAGGAACATAGATCAAGGATCAAAAGTCTCAATTCACCATTCTCCTACCAATTTCATTCCTTACCCGGTTCACAGTCTGTACATCTGGAATCCAAATTCTATAAAGGGCATGGTAACTATTGCAGATATATAGCACAGACTTGGGACATAAGCGTCAGACTTGAGAACATGATAGAAATCATTTGAGGAACATTTGGATACATTATTGTCAGGGAAAGACACGTGGCAGCCATTTAAATGAAGATACCTATGATGTTCTCTCTAATTTAAGGAAACACTTCTAAAACCTTTTCATATTCATAACGACATCCAATTTCCACATCTCTACTCATTCTTTTTATTCTCCTTTAAACTTACTCCCACTGGTGACGATAATATATTTTCAACTCACATTGATAGTGCTGTTACCTAAATCCCCTAAATATCTGGTATATATGATTCCATTAAATAATTCTCTTTAGATTAATCCCAACTTTTTTTCAACCAGGAACCCTATATTTATCCCTGTTCTCAGATCTATGTCCTGTTTTTTTCTATTGAAATGTTTAGCATTCATCTATGATTTGTGTCACCAGTGAGAAAGCTTTGTGAGGGTTTCAGACCAATTTTTTTGTCTTTTCTTTTTAAATTTAATTTAATTTAAGTTCCAGGATGCATGTGCAGGATGTGCAGGTTTGTTACATAGATAAACATGTGCCATGGTGGTTTGCTGCACCTATCAACCCATCACCTAGGTATTAAGCCCTGCATACATTCGCTATTTATCCTGATGCTCTCCCTTCCCCCAAATCCCCAACAGGCAACATGTGTGTTGTTGTTCCCTTTCCTGTGTCCATGTGTTCTCATTGTTCAGCTCCCACTTATGAGAACATGTGGAGTTTGGTTTTCTTTTCCTGTGTTATTTTGCTGAGGATAATGGCTTTCGGTTCCATCCATGTCCCTGCAAAGGACATGATCCCATTCCTTTTTATGGCTGCATAATAGCCCATCATGTATATGTGCTACATTTTCTTTATCTAATCTCTCATTGATGGGCATTTGGGTTGATTCCATGTCTTTGCTATTGTGAATAGTGCTGCAGTGAACATACATGTGCATGTATATTTATAATAGAAGGATTTATATTTCTTTATACCCAGTAATGGTATTGCTGGGTCAAATGGTATTTCTGGTTCTAAGTCTCTGAGGAATTGCCACACTGTTTTCTACAATGGTTGAACTAATTTACATTCTCATCAACAGGGAAGAAAGTTATTTCTCCACAGTCTTGCCAGCATCTGTTGTTTCTTGACTTTTTAACAATTGCCATTTTGACTGGTGTGAGATGGCATCTTCTTGTTTTGATTTGCAGTCGTGTTGAGCTTTTTTTCATGGTTTGTGGGCTGCATAACTGTCTTCTTTTGAGAAGTGTGTGTTCATGTCCTTTATCCACTTTTTATTTTTTTCCTATGAATTTGCTTAAGTTCCTTGTAGATTTCGATATTAGACCTTTGTCAGATGGATATTGAAAAAATTGTCTCCCATTCTATAGGTTATCAGACAGAAATTTTTTTCACATGTAAAAAATAATCATGGATGATATTGTACATTTTTACATATATTCCTATAGAATAGGCATGCTTTTCTCATTAAAATGATATTTTCAACAAGAAACACATAATAGTTAAGTTAGTGTCTCTAAACAAAAGATTAACATACCTGATTCCATTTTTCATAGATTGTAATCAATAAGAAATTAATGTAAGAGAAGGAAGACTTTTTGTACTCTCAATAGGAAGAATAATACTAGAGCTAGAAGGGATAACAAGCTATGTAATCTTGATCATTTTACCTCTGCTGAGCTTACCTTTAAATGAATGTGATAGACCTAGAGATATCTAAGATACTCAACATCTGTAATCTGAGTTTGTATTATACGTTAGTGTCTATATGTAATAAAGTCCCTTGTTCACACATCTCTGTCAGAATTAGGATAGACAAGATCTATTAGCAACACTGTTAGATTGTAATTATTACTTTCCTGTGGAACTAGGAAAAAAAAAAGGAGTTTACGAATATGACAATGGCTGCAACTTTGGGGGATGTATGGTCATATTTACGTTGCGTTTTGACTATACAAACCAGTTATCAGAACTCCCTCATTTAGAGAATTACTTTCATTTGGCAAATTTGAGAATATTTATTTCACACCTGTCCATTTCACAGCTGTTTCTCTAAAGAATGTTCTCTTTTATGTCACCTTAGACAAACATTTGCATGCCCTGTTGTTTATCTCCACTGGGAAGCATGGAACTACCATCCTCCCCAATAATATTGCTATTAACATGCTGGATTTTGTAATATAATAATAATAATAATGTGAAATCATTCCTTTTGTGTCCTGTACTTTAACTCCATATATCACCCACACCAACACAGCTTTGTGTATATAAAATGACTTATTAAAGATTTAGTGATAATTAGAGAAAATTATTGCACAGAAAGAGCAAACTTGGCACCAGACACTAAATGGCAATTTTCATAATGCAAAAAAAATCAATAGTACATGCATGCACATATAAACAAACCAAATATTCAAGATAGATACAGAATTGCTTCTTGGATAACATTTACTTTCACCTTCTCACGAAAAATCTCTATTGATCTTTTCAGAAAACAACATTGAAAGTGTGCTTTCTGTAAAAACTGTGTTCCTCCACAAGTGGGGGATTATATACACTGGCAGCCATTGTGTAGAGGCACAGAATGTTGTTATTCTACAATGCACAGGACAGTCCCCTCAAAAAATAATTATCTTGCCACAAAACATCAGTAGTGTCAATGCCGAGAAAACTTGCGGTAGAATAAAACCACTCAAACTTTAGTAGTATGTTTCTAGATGAATGATTTAGCCTATCTTGCCACAAAATATCAGTAGTATCAACGCCGAGAAAACTTGTGGTAGAATAAAACCACTCAAACTTTAGTAAAATGTTTCTAGATGAATGATTTAGCCTCTCAAGTCCACTCATTTCACAGTCTCTACATAGCATCGTAAGTCTTTACTTGTAAGTCTTTACTTCTCCCTTATAATATATTGAGGATAGCTACTTGCCCACACATACAAAAATACCTATGTTCCTGAGATAATTAAAGATGTTAAATGAGCACCCTATTAAAGGAAGTTAAAACAAGCAACACAAATATAACGATTATAGTTGCAAATTTACAAAAGGATTGCTATGTAAATATATAATTAATTAAAAACAGGCAAATAACTTCAACTGATGTATGGTTATATATGTTTACAATTCACAATGAAAATAGTCAAGAAACATGAAAGACAGCCATTATTAAGAGAAATCAATTAAATTCAAATGAAACAAAAACTGTAAATTTATTTCATGGTCATAAATTATTAAGAATTCTTATAGATCGATATTCAGTGTGATGTTGTCAATGAGATATGCAATTTATATTTGAAGAAGGGCAATTTGTCATAGGCGAGACTGTCCCATACATTTCAGGATACTTAGGATCTCCTGTTCTTACCTGCAAAGTGTCTCTAGTATTCTCTATGCATGCTAACAACCAAATATTCTCCCCATATTTTAAAATGCTTTATAGCGGGGAGTTATTTTTCCCAGTTGAGAAACTCATGAGTGCAACATGCAAGAATTAGACTAGAGCTCATAGTTAAAATTAAAATGTGCTAAAGGCTCTGCAGGCTGAGTTCAAAGAAATACCTGTTCTTTGGGCCAGTCATCTTTCTGCATCCAAAAACTCAGATTAGATTACAGTATATTAGTAAAACTAATCTCATCAACCTTTCTCTCCCAAATTAAGTACATAATTGGGGAGAAGAAAAAGGACATAGATACTTGGGAAAAGCCATTGGCTTAGAGTTTCCTATCACCTTCTCTAGGAAGGAAAAGCCAATTCCCTCTCTGACAAGCGAAGGAGACGATAAATTGATAAATTATTCACTCCTAATAATTGAAAATGTCTAGAAGAAGAACCTATTGACGTCTTTTTTTTTGGCAACACACTTGCTCTGAAAAAACAGAAGGCTCACATGGAGGGCCCAGGGTGAGACACGAGGGAGTTTGGTATTGTTCCCCTGAAGCATGGGCATATGAACATATATATGAACACATAGACTGGTCTACATATGAACACATAGACTGGTCTACCTTCAAATGTATGGGCAGGAGGCCTCCCAAAATAGCAAATTTTAGTGGGTCTTGAACACAGCGTGATGTAGTATGATTAAGAAAAGAGGGAAGTAACCCTCTCCATTCCAGTTCCTGGAAGAATTGCAAGAGTGCACAAGTGGATTCTAGTGGCCCACGTGGCTTTGTATGAAGGAACATAAAGGCAAATGGAAAGGCAGGAATATTGACCACCCCACATTGCCACTTGATCATGCAAGAAAAGGCCTACCTCCAAAAAAGGTGTCGAGGGCATATAGCAATTGGAACCTGTATTGTTTGTCCAACCTGTCACAGAAGGGGTTAGAGCAAGGCTGAACAGCAATTTCTTCTCACCTTCCAATGCAGTTTTCTTTAACAGGCTCATTTATTCTAGCATTGTTAAATGGCATCTAAATCTACACAATAAAGGATGTATTCCAATAATCTTTGCATTAGCTACAGGAACAAATCTCACCAGTTATATACTGTACATTCTGCGTTTTGTAATTTGCTCCTCTTTAAACATATGTGGCTTAAAAATAATCCCTAAATACTCTAAAGCCTATTTGAAGATTGGTAGAAAGAATAATATTAATGACATTAAGCCAAAAAGGTAAGCAGATACAGGATTTTAATATAATTTCCAGAAGTTCTAAGAGCAAATTGGATTTAAAAGTTTCTTTTGAGATATTTGTCACAGGCGAAATTATTGGTAACATGTAAGTTTGAGACTATGTAAACATATGATATAATTCGCTTTCATTGTGCAGCACATTCAGGTGCATAAATCACTTACAAGTACAATACATCATTTTTATGCCCCTCTCCAAACAAATTGAGCAGAATGGTGTTATTATTTTCATTTCTTGGGCACATATAAGTCCTGAAGAGGTCAAATAATTTCTCCATGATTGCAAAGCTGTTAAAGGGTAGAGCTGAGCACAATCTGTATATTCACAGTCAAATGATTCTTAAGTAAGCCAAATGAGGCAATATGCTAGATTCTTGTTGCCACTAATTTGATTTTGACTAAAGTAATTTTTATTCATCATTTAATGACAGGAGAGAATGAAGCTGAGTTTATAAAATCAAAGCCCATGCTTTGTCTAGTGATAACTCAAGTTACTTCTTTCCAAGCATTAGTTTTCTCAATGGTATGAGGGTCTTGAACCAAAAGATTTCAGTATTTGTGTAACTACTTCCCATCCAGTACCAGAATACTTGGAACTTTTTCCCCTAACTGTCTTGGAACCTGTAATGAAGATAAAATCAGTCAAAAAACAATAAAATATATGGCTGTGTATGGATAAATTAGTATAATATCAATAATATCAAATGTTTAACATTTGCTGTATACCAAGAATTATGTTAATAACTCTACACACTCCAACACATTCACTGCTAAAACAAATGTCTATGAGTTGCCTATAATGTGCCAATTTGATAGACCATCAGGATATGTAACTTGCTAAACCTCACATTGCTATATGTGGCAGAATCAGGATTCAAAACTAGATTATTCTAACTCAAAAGCAACTAGGTAGAAGCCAAGACCAAGGGGCCAGAAATCAGTGAAAAGTAAGATTCAGTTCTATTAAAGGAAAAAGTTCTGACCATTATTATCTATTCAAGGGTGGAATGGGCTATCATAGGAAAAAATAGTTTCCTCTTAACAACAGTATTCAAGTATAGTATGGAACAATCTGTTTTGGGATATATGGTTTTTGTTTTGTTTTGTTTTGTCTTTTTTGAGATGGAATCTTACTCTGTCGCCAGGCTGGAGTGCACGATCTCAGCTCACTGCAATCTCTGCCTCCTGGGTTCAAGTGATCCTCCTGCCTCAGCCTCCTGAGTAGCTGAAACTACAGGCACATGCCACTACACCAAGCTAATTTTGTATTTTTAGTAGAAACAGGGTTTCACCATGTTGGCCAGGATGGTCTCTACATCTTAACCTTACAATTCTCCCATCTCAGCCTCCCAAAGTGCTGAGATTACAGGTATGAGCCACTGTGCTTGGCCAGGGATGTATGTTTTATGAAGAAATTACATGGTCTCCATGAAAATTCAGCAGGACACTGAGGCTACTTAGGGGTATTCTAAGGAAGACCTGATAGATAGAGATGTTAAGTGAATATTTGGATTAAAGAAAACTCTATTACAGAGTTTCTTTGGAGTGATGTGAGAAAGAAGATTTAAAGAGATTCCTGGTGGTAAAATGTACTTTAAAGGAGAATAAAAGGAGAGGGCTAAGTTATACTACAGGAGGGAGCAAAAGTGATGGATTCTATAATAACATTTATTGAACACTTAACATATTGCAATCATATACAATGATACTGTTTTCAATTTGTGCAACTACCTTACAAAAATAGCCATTTTTTTTGTTCGTTTTACAAAAGGGGAGAATGAGACTCACAAAAATATGTTATTACCCTAAGGACCCAGAGCTATTATTACCTCTGATGCCAAAATATATTTTTTATACATTGTGCTTTATGTATTATATCAGATCTGATCCTTTCTCTAAAGTTAGGGCTCTTAAACTCTCTGGACCAATAATAGTTTTTATATTGTTGTTAAATAATACCCACCATCTCAGTGGACACTGTAACAAAATCCCATGTGATCCCTTTGGAGGATCTGGTGCAATAAGGATATAATTGCTCTGGGAAGCAAAGGACAATAAAGAGACATTTCTCTGAACTGCAGCTTTAAATTGTCCTGGCTTGGTTGGGAGTAGAAAGTTGAGTACACTATAGGGCACTCCGGGGCCCGCAAAAAGTATAGGCAGGGAATAGCCATTCAAACCTCAAAACACAAATACTTCTGAAAAAGCACATGTATATTAATTTACGATTTGTATTTGCTCAACTGGTATTCATTGTAACATCAGGTGCTTTTTATATTCTGAGAAAGATCACCTTCAGAAAACTTACATTCTAGGTATTCATATGCAACATAATAGTACTAATAAGATGTCAGGTGCTAAAAAGTAGAATTGTTAGCCATGTGCAATGGAGACACTGAATGAGGAGGCACCAGTGGTGGAGAATGAGATCAAGAATTATTTCATCAAATAATGATATTTAGGCTAAAATTCTGAGATTGAATAAACCATTAGTAGGTTAGAAAAGGCCATTCTAGGCTGCATTATGCCTCAGAGGTGATACAATGCATGTTGTGTTTGTAAACAACAAACCAAGAAAATATAGGAAGCAAAGACAAATTCAGTAGATAAAAAGACTGGAGGAGAGGATGGAGTCCTATAGAGGAGCATGCTCCTCACTGGAGGAGAAAAGGCATGGACTTCTATAGCAGACCAGAACAGGACTGTTCAAACCTTTTCTCTCCAGCATTTAGAAACGGGGCTAAGAAATTAACATTTGCTCAGTGTCATTTCTCTGTGAATTGCCCTCAGGAATAAAATCAGGGAGGCTGTTAGAAATTCAGACTTGAAATAGGGCCTTGCAATGTTTGTGCTACAGGTTTAACCCTGCATTGATTAGATGCCTTTGGAATTGGGAAACTTGAAGTCACTAGCAGGCAAGTTACTTAGGAAAAATATTTACTATCTATAGGTATCATCATCATTAACTATGAAATGGGATAATAGGTTCATGACAAGGATGAAATGAGATGTGCATGGAAGTAATTATCATGAGGAATGTCCGTAGTAAACAGTAAATAAAAATATCTATCAACATCATCGCCACCATCATCACCATAATCATCATGTCATCACCATTTTGGGCCATATCAAACCTTTTCTCTCCCGCATTTAGAAATGAGCTGAGAAATTAGCGTTTGCTCAGTGTCATTTCCTAAGGCTGTCTGGTTTTGGGGGTGGGCATATTTGACTGAGTTCATGAAACAACAGAGAAAGAAAGAAGCAGAGCTGCAGCAGCCCCATGGAAGGAAGCATAGACAAGAGTCACCGCCACCCCCAAATCTGAGAAAGCAGCTGGATTTCTGATAGCCTCCCTGATTTTATTCCTTCATAATCTAAGTGTCACTTTTGCCTTTGGTTTCCCCCAAAAAAGGGTTGCGTCTTTATTATAAATTCCTCTGTTTTGTTCAAGGCAATTTAAATGTTTTTGGTCACTAGGTTCTTAAAGGAGCTTTAACTCAGAAGACTGTATCCCAAATATGAAAGCAGAATTAGAGATTGTGACAATACAGTATGACATCTGGATAGGTTGTGTGACCCATGAGAGAGCAAACCTAGAAAAAATGGAAACCTGGCTCTGCTTCCTGAGCCTTCTGGAAAGGATCAAGCTAATTGGCAGTTACTGAATGAACTGCTGCTTAATGAATCTCTCACACCTCCGTGAAACAGAATAAGCACCTTAGTAAACTGCATGAACTCCTTCAGGCCACTAGGGGACTACTGAGCATCGTCTTCTTGCAGTGCTACCCAGGCCCTGGAATCTGCCTATTTATCAAATGCTTGGAGTATAGAAAAGAGAGGACAGAAATTTGGGTTCGAGCCCAGTGATGTGCTCTGGGGAAATGTCACAGAAGCACAAGCAGAATGGAAGTCAATTAAATATGGATTCTGTTGGACTTGGGTAAGATGTAAACTCCAAAGCTACTGCCATGCACAGGGACAGTCTCAGAGCCAGTAATGCAAATAAAATGTTGGAAGGCCTTGGAAAGGTCAGAGGCCTTCATGGAAATGAAGGTTCTTCATGTTATTATATGGAGAATATGAAGGTGTTCTTTATATGATTATTTTAAAGACAATGTTTTGTATTATGATTAAATGTAAAACAATTGTCATTTTTATATGAGTGATTTGATGTGAGAGAAGAAAAAATAAATAATAGTGGGTTCAGGGAGCTCAGAGAAGAAGCTAGGAGGTGTTTGATACACAATTTGGAGCTATCGACTCAGCGGTGATTGATAACACTGCACCAAAAAAAAAAAAAAATGGTAAAGGTTTTCTCTAACAAATCCTGACTATCCAAGAAACAAATAAATTATTTAAAAACAGATTTTTAGCAAACAGACTTTGGAGAGAACGTGCTAGGAATAGAGTATTTGGTACTGTCAGAACTAAAAGAGCTATATTACTGGGGATTTGCTGTGGGTTTATTGTTGTCCTTTTGGTTATTAAGGAATATGTTAGATGTAAAAACAGAAAGATCTAACTTGCAGTGGCAAAACGAAATGGCATACATTTCTTACACTAGAAAAAATACGGAGGTAGGCAACTCCTGGATTTGGCAGCTAAGAGATACCAGAGCTGACATGTATGTATTTCATGTTGCCTTATCTGGTGTTTGCCTCAGTTTCAGGCATCATATCGGCATTCAACAGAAGAAGTAAAAAACTGAGTCACATGGCCACCTCTAGCTACACTGTGGCTAGGGAAATTGTAACTGCCCCTTGATTTCTGAATTAGAAAGTTAATATATACAGATTAATGTTCAGATGAATCCTACAAAAATCTTTTGTTACTATTGAAAACTAGGAAAATGAACAGATTTCTACAGCAAGGGATAGTCTTATTAAGTTTTTTATTCTTTAAATTGTAGGTGGCAGAGAAAGAAGAGAGTTGGGAATCAATATTAAATTGGCCATCTGAAAGATTTGACACAGTCAGAGAACTCCCTCCAGGCATGTTAATTACAGTAAGGTATCCTTGACTCTGGGATGAATACTTAGGGGGTAGAGTGCAGCCTGCATTTCTGTTGCCACTGCCCACTCAGCTTTTGGGCCATGCTCAATCGGCACACATATGTACAAAAGCATAGTGAACAACCCATTCTAATATGAATTATGAGAAGTTCTTTCCTAAGAGTCATTAGTATTTTTAAGATATTCTGAATAATTCCATTGCCATTGAATATTGGTAATGCAGCTACTTTGCAAGATCTGATGGAAAGTGAGACTTGATCTTTAGTTAAAAAGCCCAGGCTGTGTGCAGTGGCTCATGCCTGTAATCTCAGCACTTTGGGAGGCTGAGGCGGATGGATCACCCGATGTCGGAAGTTCGAGACCAGCCTGACTAACATAAAGAAACCCCATCTCTACTAAAAATATAAAATTAGCCAGGCATGGTGTTGCCTGCCTGTAATCCCAGCTACTCAGGAGGCTGAGGCAGGATAATCAACTGAACCCAGGAGGTGAAAGTTGCAATGAGCCAAGATTGGGCCATTGCACTCCAACCTGGACAATAAGGGTGAACCTCTGTCTCAAAAAAAAAAAAAAAAAAAAAAGGACTCAGGCCTTCAAAAGGCCTAAAATTCATGGAACACATTACTTTATCACTTCCCAGAATTTTCCCTTCTGGGCTGTATTTCTAAGTTATATACTGGCAGTTTGGCAGTTTTTAAAGTTTTTTACAGATTAAAGCTATTCCATCAATTAGTATTCATTTTATTAAGTCTCACCTGGGAAATTTCATATAAAATTAAGTGACAGAAAAATCTTGTCTTCCTGTGGATTTAACATGCTTTCTTCTTTCTACAAATGCATAACTGAGGGTGTTTCTCCTTGCAGCCTTGCGGCCTGGGAACTCAAAGTCAAAACTGAAGTGTAGCTGACTTTTGTTGGTGTAGGTCTTCTACTATTCTTGTGCCTATTTTTCTATTTCTACTCTGTACTTTGTACTTGTTTTATTTTGGGAGATTTCTCAAAATTCTGCAGGAAGAAGTGGGGTGCAAATAAATAGCAGTGAATGAAATTGTAACTGGTGATTTTCTTGGGCCACTGAGTTATTCGAATCAATTATACTCATATTACCTATTGATCACTTTATCTAGAGTACTGTTTGAACTAAACTCAAGAACAAAATGGATGAATCTAGAATGGGGAAGACATTAACTCTTAAAGGAGACTTAGAACCAGAAGGTTCTAGGAAAACTAGACACTAAACTGTAGATTATATGTTTTACAGAAAGGACACAGTTACTATTCAATTTCAGCCAATCTATATTTGAAACTACTTGAGTAAAATATTACATATCTTCCGGTCTTTAAAGAAGAAATCTTTTCTTTATGTGAAACTGCCTTTTGTAGTGTTATATTTTTTAAACCTAGTTTTTACATACATTAATATTTACTTATTTTGGTGTATAGCTCTTTGAATTATTATAAATGCAAAATTTTATTCCCCCAAATTCCCTTATGCTGTTGTTTTATAGCCAAACCTTTCATGCTTCCCTAATCTTTGGCATCCACCAACGGTGTTTTTCACTACTATAGTTTTGTCTTTTGCAGAATGTCATACACACAGCACACAATCTTATGGTTAGGTTCTTTCACTTAGCATAATTCCTTAGGGATGTGTCCATGTTGTTGATTGCATCAATAATTTGTTCCTTTTTTTTGTTTGTTTAAGAAAAGCAGTATTTTATTGTAACAATAATATACCACAGTTTAACTATTTATCAATTAAAGAACAACTGGTTGTTTCCAATTTTTAGTGATTATGAATAATGCTGCTATAAACATTCATATAGACATTATTGTGTAAGTGTTAAGTTTTCAGTTCCTTAGAGTACATATCTAGGAGTGAGATTGCTAGGTTGTTTTGTAAATTTATGACTAATTTTATTTAAAAACTACCAAAATATTTTCCAAAATATATGTATTATTTTATACACCTGTTAGCAATTTATGAGAGTTTCAGTTGCTCCAAATTTACACCAGTGCTTGGCATAATTTTTTTTTATCATTCTAATAGGTGTATAGTGTCATCATATTGTTTTAATTTCCTTTTCCTGATGAGCATAATTTCTTACTTGCTATATATATGTGTCTTGGTTTAAACTTTTGCATATTTTGAAAATATTGGCTTGTCCATTATTTTTAAGCTTTATGAGTTCTTAACATTTTCTAAATAAGCACCTTTTCAAAACATGCAATTCTCTCTGTCAGTAACTTGACTTTTCGATATTTAACAGTGTCTTTCGTAGAATAAGATTATTTAATTTTGAGGAAGTCCAATATGTCAGTATTTTTCTATAATAAAGTGTAATTTGGTGGTAATATTTAAACCACAATGAGAGAAAATATAATGCCAGTCAGAATGGCTATTACTAAAAAGTCAAAAATAACAGATGCTGATGAAGTTGTGGAGAAAAAGAAACACTAATACACAGTTGGTAGGAGTTTAAATTAATTCAGCCATCATGGAAGACAATGTGGCAATAACAACATGAAAACAGCAGATGACTTAGCTAAGCTTGCAAAGCAAAAGCAACTATTACAAATTTTTACAAATAATTCATAGCAACATAAGAAATACATATGGAGTTACATGAAACAAAATTCAGAATACAAAATTGTTTTTGCACTTTGACTACAACCATGGCAAATACAATCTATAAATACAATAAACACCTAGAAGAAAATTTTTCAAAAACTACCTAACTCAAGATTTTCTCCTGTTTTCTTCAATATTTTTTCAATTGGAATTTGTTTTACAGAATGCCAACTGTAATTCATATAAATAGTGGTGAAGAAATTCTTTCTTTTTCTTATTATCATTTTATTTGATGAGAGGTTTTAAAACACAATGTTGAGAGAATAGTTAACATAACTGTGCACAGCAACAGAATCACAAACATAAGCATGCTTTTCTTTTTTTTTATTTTTTTTTTTTTTTTTTTGTGACAGACTTTTGCTCTTGTTGTCCAGGCTGGAGTGTAATGACACAATCTTGTCTCACTGCAATCTCCTGCTCCTGGATTTGAGCGATTCTCGTGCCTCAGCCTCTGAGTAGCTGGGATTACAGGCACCCACCACCATGCCCGACAAATTTTTGTATTTTTAGTAGAAATGGGGTTTCACCACATTGGCCAGGCTGGTCTCAAGCTCCTGACCGTGGGTGATCTGCCTGCCTCGACCTCCAAAAGTGCTGGGATTATAGGCATGTTTTCTTATAAAACATTCCAGATAAAGTTGAAGTCTGTTTTAGCAATTCACAAATTCAACATAATTATTATATGAAAATTCTTATCTATTTTGTACCAAATTTTGATCTTGTCAGGATTGTTTTTTTTTTTTTTTGCTAATCTGACACATATGATGTTCAAGCTGTTTTGCTAATCTGAGAAGGTGGTATTTTATTTAATTTGTATCTGTTTACTATTAAGCTTGAACTTTATTTTAATGTTTAATGGTTATTTGGATTTCTTCATATTTGAATTGCCTTTATATATTCTATAACCTTTATCCATTTTATTACTCGGTTATACAGATATTTATTTATTTAATACTTTGCTTTTATATGTTTACCCAGTGCTTTTTCCCCCAATCTGTTGCTTTGTTTATTGCATATTTTGTCACACAGATTTAAAAATAATTAATGTGATAAAGTGTATTTTGTTTTTTCTTATTAACAAGTGATCTCAGGGCTTATCTAAGAAAGTATTTCCTTCTATAAGTTAAAATATCTTACACATTTTCTTCTGATAGTTTAGCAGTACTCTATTTAAATCCTTAGCTGGCAGAGAATTATTACACTGAAATTTTACCATTTAAATTCTTAATTATCTGGAATATACTTTTTTGAATGAGGAGCAATAAGACTCTATTTTATTTTTCTAATTATAATACAATCGTTATAATAGCAAGTGGTGAATAGCCTATTTGTTCTCCACTGGTTTTGCTATGGTTTGAAGCATCTCCCTAAAGTTCATGTGTTGGAAACTTAATTGCCATCTATTTGTTCTTCACTGGTTTTGCTATGGTTTGAAGCATCTCCCTGAAGTTCATGTGTTGGAAACTTAATTGCCATTGTAACACATACATTGTATTACAAGGTGGAATCACTAAGGGAAGATTAGATCTTGACAGCTCTGCCCTCATGAATAGATTAACACCTTTATCACGGCAGTGGGTCAGTTATCATGGGAGGGGCTCCTGATAAACGGATGAGTTTGACCCAATCTCTTCTCTCTGTCTTGCATGCTCACTTCTCCTTTCACCAAGAAATGACAGAGCATGAAGATTTTTGCCAGATGCTGGTGCCACATTCTGGAACTTTGCAGCCTACAGAATCATGAGTCAAACAAACTTCTTTTCTTTTTAAATTACCTAGTCCATGGCCTTTTGCTATAACAGCAGAAACTGGACTAAGATACATTTGTAATATCCACTCTATAATATAATTATTTTCCACTTTTGCTGGAGAATGTATTTTGAACTCTCAATTCTGTTTCATTGATTTTTAACTTATATGTGCATGTTTGTTTCAGTTTTTTCCCTTAAATAAAATGTGTGCTGGCTATTTTGCTGTTCCTCTTCCCACAAATACCCTTGTGAGACCTAAGGATTTATAAGACCTCTTATAAATTCCATTAGTTGAATAAACTTGTTGAATCTTTACTTGGGCAGGCAACATTCAATGATATAGATAGATAGATAGATAGATAGATAGATAGATAGATAGATAGATAGATACGATAGATAGATAGATAGATAGATAGATAGATAGATAGATAGATGAACACATAGCCCCCTCTACAACACTTAAAACACATTTCTAGGATCATCTCATCTTCAGAGGTCCATGGGGTTGGCTGAGGCAGCTTTGAGATTGCAATTGTTAAGACTGCAACTTTTCCAGCCCAATCCTTTCCTTTCCACAGGTAGTAATTCAACAGGAACTCACTACTAAACCACCTGCAGGCTAACCTCTGTTTCAGAATCTGCTTTCTGAAAAACAAAGTTTCTGACTCAAATCAGATTTTATTGACAATCTGCCACTTTGTGGTCTTCAGCACAGTTTTAAATATATATTAGTTTTTATCTCCTATCTTTTTAAGTGGTCTGCTATGTGTTCTTAAGATCTGCCTCTATGTCAAAATGGAGAGTTAGATCATATACGTAATTTCAAAAGTATCACTAAAGAGTGTTTTGAAAGATTATATTATGAAAATGTAAACCCTATGCTTTTTCCAAAAAAATTTGAAGTTGTGTTTATATCTATTTTGTACTACACTTTATACATGACTCCAGAGGTTAAAAAAAGGGGAGAGTGGGACTCTTATCATGAAGCCTCTTGCCCATCCATTGACGTTCTTTTAACCACTATGCCAATATTTCTATTTGACTATATGTTCGAAATGCTGTGATTCAAATACTCCTCTTTCATATTCATTAATTTGCTTAGTGAATATTCAGTGAACAATTATTATGAGCCCAATATTGAAGTGTTTTTTGTTAAAAGAAAACACCTAGAAAAGCAGGAAACTATACCTGTCTCAAGGAAGAATATGCCAGGTATAAAATAAAATGATGCAAACAGACTATTATCAGCACGACGCAGAGGTACAGAATGCAGGGAGAATACAGAATATTGAGATCTCACTTGAAGGCTTTATTTTATTTCAGTTCTAAATAAATTATTTGTCTTTGTCCCATTTTTAATTATTTCTTCTGGGAAATTCTTATTCCATATTTGTTTAAAACATATTTTGAAATCTTAATTTATGTTTTATTTTTCCCCCCATGAATTTAATTGTATATTTTTTTCCCCTTCAAGTAGTAGCAAATTCTGTCTTTTCTTGCCTCATGAGAGTTTGTGGCAAGGCAGAAAGCAGATAATACACTAGTTTCTAGATTTGTTTTCAGAAAGACCCGAAGGTGTAGGCATAAGCAAGGTTGCTTGGAGAAAAATAAAAGGAGCAACATTTCACACAGACTACAAAGAGATTCCCCTAGGCTAGGGGAGTAGAGAAACATGGAAATAAACGTAGGTCTGAAAAGTACTAAAGAGCTATGCCACGCATCCTAGCTACACCACCTGGACACATGGTACCAGAGTAGAAACAGCGGCATGGGAGGTGAGCCAAATAGGACTGCAAGCAGATGTCTGTCCCCCAGGAATAGCTCAGAAGCCACGGAAAACTGCTAGATCTCACAAGTCTATGCAGACAAAGACAATGATATTTCACAGTCAACTCAGTGAACGGATGCTTAAGAACAGGTGCCCTGTCCTCAGTCCATATCTTGGCACTGCATAAGATCCTATTGCTGTAGTATCAGAAAGGAGAAAGTTTCACTTCTTGTGTGCCACAATTTGTCAACTGGGAACTATGTCTGCAATAAAAGTGTAATGTTTTGGTATCTTATTTATTATTTGCTTTTTGTTCAAATACTACTCCATTTACTATTTCATAATCCATTTTTAGGATTGTTGGGGGTCAAATGAGAAAAGAATTTATGCATAAAACAATACCTAGAAGAGAGAAACAGAAGCAATAAACTAGATTTTCTCCTCAAAACCATTTTTAGCTTCAGTCTCGAGTTGCAAAATCTCATATGTAATGGTGGTAGAGGGCATTACTAAATACTCACTTACTTGATGCCTAGGCTTTTATTCATTACCTAAAGTCTTTCCCACCAAGGCATATCCCTGAGGAATGTATGAATTTATTATCTAAGGAATGAACATATTGTGATGTATATCACTTGCTATTCCTCATTAACGTGCAGCTTATACTCCCAAGTCGCAGTTTAAATGTCAGTTCCACAACTAAACCTGCCATTCCCAACTTCCAAAAATAGCAAGTTTTGATTTTTCAGTTATGTATTCTCACAGCACATAATACTTCTATTGTGCAATTTTAATCATAGTAAAATCTTTTCTGTGTGTAATTCTTTGTTTTGGGACCTCCTTCCAATTAGAATGTAAGTTGATGAGTTATTTCCATAGCACTTGGCACAATGGTTGATGCATAATAACGACTTAATAAATATTTCTGCCTGCCACAGAGAGGGAGTATGTGACTGAATAAAGTTCAGTTTATTGTTTCAGTTCTTCTCAATTGTATATATATACACATATATGTATATATACATGCATGTTTGTGTATGCTGTATATGCATATATTCCATGAAAAGACAACA